>NC_139990.1:75332039-75932039 GCF_964263955.1 Coregonus lavaretus
AAGAGAGAGAGAGAGAGAGAGAGAGAGAGAGAGAGAGAGAGAGAGAGAGAGAGAGAGAGACGTGCCGGGTCAGATCGAGTCATGTTCAACTCCACTCCGCTTGACTCTCTCCAGCATTGTTTGTTTATCCGTTTTCATCGGCATGACTGCTGATGTAACCACAGAAAGGGGCCATCGTTATTTTTTGCAGAGAAGGGACTCAAAAGCGGAAACACCATATTAGACAGATAATATGTATTTTCTTCACTGCTGCTACACTATACTTGCCATGGTCAGTTCATTAATTTCTCTATAGGCCAAAAGGTTTCAAACATTTGCCAGAAACTAGAAGATTGATTATTCTGGATACATAACATCACAGTATCTTCATTTTGAGATGGATGATCGCAGCCTACAGTTCAAACAGGTTCTTAACAGGCTGTATTTTCCAAGAATGGTCAAGTGTGTTGCTGCAACCATTGGCCTGTCTTCAGACTCATCTACTCCTCCTCATCTGCCCATTATTCCCTCCTTCTCCTAAGTGATGCCTCTCCTTGGTAGCCCTGGTGTAATGCTGACTCACACATGAGCCATCACTGGGCTGCATAAGAAGCTGTGAAGCAGCATGTACCAAGACAGAGGGTAGAGAGAAGGAGGACACATAGTTAGAATTAGAAGGAAGAGGAGTGATGTAAAGCAAGCCAAAGGAAGACACATAAAAAAATAAGCCAGAGGAATGCTGTTTATCCCTAGTTTTTCTGCTATAGGAAACTGCCCATGGCCACAGTATTGGTCGTTAAACTGAGTTGATGAATTGTTCTGCTAAAGAGAACATTGATGTGAAAGCTGTTCTGAGGGTGGTGTGATTGGCAGAGCTTGTAATCCTCTCATGTAGTGATATATTTACTGCGATGACTCCCAAGCAAATATAAAGTTGAGAGAAAGAGCGAGCTCGTCAGCGCTTTGCGCACGTCAGGCATTATCGAGGTCATTTTCCCCCTGGCCCCCTGCCCACCCACACGCATTGATAACTTTGTGTGTTGTGTGTGTGTTGTGTTGTGTTGTGTTGTGTGTGTGTGTGTGTGTGTTAATCTTAAATACCCCTCATTGTCAGGCCGTGTAGTGATAGTTCTACAGTGTACCTTTGGCTCCTGTTTGTACAAAGCTGGACTATTATTTACACTTGAAGGTCAGATCCTGCAGAACCGCTTGGAAGTGAATTAAGTCGAAGGGATTGACAGTTCTCAAAAAAAACGCACATTACTCAACTTAATTGCTTTTTGACAGCTCCGCAGAGTTTGCAGAAAATATACATTTAATTTATGGCCCGGTCGCGCCATTGGAAGGCCAATAGAAATCGCCCAGGTACCCACAGTGGCGGCCAATCAATTTGGGTCGGAGTGGGTAGTGACCTGCCACTGAGGGAGTGAAGTTGTGTTGTGTAGTCCAATGGATGATGTACAGTTAGCAGAGACAGTCTCAGTAGGTTAAACTGTAACAAGCCTGGCCACATAGAAACCAGTTTTGCCCTTTTAGTGCTAACCTAGATTTACCAAGGGAGCAATGATAATTAAACAGAGCTAGCTTTGCATGTGATTAACAACAAGGTCTCCCCGTGGCGTACAGTATCTCACTGTTGGAGAACAGTAGAGTTAACACACACACAGTCCTGGATGATCAGGCTCAGCTATTGGCTGGTTACCCTTATGCTATATATTTATTTGTCTTAATACCTAACACCTTCACTGGGCCTTAAATAAAACCTTATACGGACTGCATTAACATCCTATGTTAAATCAATGGGATCAGTATGAGCCTGTTCGATTTTAGCCACTATTATGTATAGCTGAAGCGGTGGGAAAAGTGAGGCATGCTGTGTAGCGACTTAAAGTAGCAGTGAAGTGATACCACTGGAAGGGATTTACCTGGTACTCATTGGGCCAGAAGGTGCTGATAGCCAGCTCCACTTCGTGCCACTGTCGTCCGTGGGACCCCGACATGTTCCATACTGGGCTACCCAGCGGCCCGCCGTTGACCCGAACATACGCCCGCAGTGCCCCTGGACTGTGGCCATCGCGGCTGTACAGGAAGTAGCTGAACTGGACGCAGTGTGTGTCGTTTTCACTAAGCGTCTGCAGCAGGAGCTGGGCGCGATGCCCTGCAGCATGCTGGGAAGAGTTCACCAGCATATAAGAACCTGGAGAGATGAGAGAGAAACAAGGGTAATGTCACACGAGGGTCAGAGATAATGCATGATGTAATGCCATGACCCCAATGTGAGCGATGAAAAAATGTCTGTTTTTGCATCTGCGATTCGCCATTGGTGGGTACATCAATTGATGAACCTGACTCATGCTTCAAGTTCCCTTTGGGTTATGTTACAGTGGTCTGAAGTGTAATTGTAAGCCATGTAAGTTATCCTGAATGTGTTTACAAGTCCTGTATAATTCACTTAGGCCAAAGAATGTACAGTGCCTTGCAAAAATATTCATCCCCCTTGGCGTTTTTCCTATTTTGTTGCATTACAACCTGTAATTTAAATTGATTTTTATTTGGATTTCATGTAATGGACATACACAAAATAGTCCAAATTGGTGAAGTGAAATGAAAAAAATAAATAACGAAAAAGTGGTGCGTGCATATGTATTCACCCCCTTTGCTATGAAGCCCCTAAATAAGATCTGGTGCAAACAATTACCTTCAGAAGTCACATAATTAGTTAAATAAAGTCCACTTGTGTGCAATCTAAGTGTCACATGATCTGTCACATGATCTCAGTATATATACACCTGTTCTGAAAGGCCCCAGAGTCTGCAACACCACTAAGCAAGGGGCACCACCAAGCAAGTGGCACCATGAAGACCAAAGAGCTCTCCAAACAGGTCTGGGACAAAGTTGTGGAGAAGTACAGATCAGGGTTGGGTTATAAAAAAAAAAAAAAAAAACTTTGAACATCCCACGGAGCACCATTAAATACATGATTTAAAAAAATGGAAACAATATGGCACAACAACAAACCTGCCAAGAGAGGGCTGCCAACCAAAACTCACGGACCAGGCAAGGAGGGCATTAAGCAGAGAGGCAACAAAGAGACCAAAGATAACCCTGAAGGAGCTGCAAAGCTCCACAGCGGAGATTGGAGTATCTGTCCATAGGACCACTTTAAGCCGTACACTCCACAGAACTGGGCTTTACGGAAGAGTGGCCAGAAAAAAGTCATTGCTTAAAGAAAAAAATAAGCAAACATGTTTGGTGTTCGCCAAAAGGTATGTAGGAGACTCCCAAAACATATGGAAAAAGGTACTCTGGTCAGATGAGACTAAAATTGAGCTTTTTGGCCATCAAGGAAAACGCTATGTCTGGCGCAAACACAACACCTCTCATCATCCCGAGAACACCATCCCCACAGTGAAGCATGGTGGTGGCAGCATCATGCTGTGGGGATGTTTTTCATCGGCAGGAACTGGGAAACTGGTCAGAATTGAAGGAATGATGGATCGCTCTAAATACAGGGAAATTCTTGAGGGAAACCTGTTTCAGTCTTCCAGAGATTTTGAGACTGGGACGGAAGTTCACCTTCCAGCAGGACAATGACCCTAAGCATACTGCTAAAGCAACACTTGAGTGGTTTAAGGGGAAACATTTAAATGTCTTGGAATGGCCTAGTCAAAGCCCATACCTCAATCCAATTGAGAATATGTGGTATGACTTAAAGATTGCTGTACACCAGCGGAACCCACCCAATTTGAAGGAGCTGGAGCAGTTTTGCCTTGAAGAATGGGCAAAAATCCCAGTGACTAGATGTGCCAAGCTTATAGAGACATACCCCAAGAGACTTGCAGCTGTAATTGCTGCAAAAGGTGGCTCTACAAAGTATTGACTTTGGGCAGGTGAATAGTTATGCATGCTAAGTTTTATTTTTGTTGTTGTCTTATTTCTTGTTTGTTTCACAATAAAAAAATATGTTGCATCTTCAAAGTGGTGGGCATGTTGTGTAAATCAAATGATACAAACCAACCAAAAATCCATTTTTAATTCCAGGTTGTAAGGCAACAAAATAGGAAAGATGCCAAGGGGGGTGAATACTTTCGCAAGCCACTGAAACTGGAGTAGAAGTGCATTTTTCAACCTATTTTAAAAAGGAATAATTCACATTTCTGCTGAGGACCGAATAGAAGCACTAAAGATCTCAATGACACATCCCTCCTAATCTGAGTAACCTCTCTTCAGATGCTAGCCTCATTGAGAACGTTTACATGCCCACCAAAATCCCATTATTATTCGGGATACTCAAGTAGCGCAGGCTAAGTTTTGCATATCATGGGTGTTGTGTCAACTGATTGTCAAACAAATCACTTAAAAAAGTAGGCTTCCTGCGCAGTTCGATCCACCATAATTACATGATAATTTATTTTGCTGATACTCCGTACTGGACCGTATAGCCTACTGGCTACTTTCACCCTTAATTTAGACAACTTTCTGCTTATAATTTCCGACATTTGGACATGTGGTCCTCTGTAGCTCAATTGGTAGAGCATGGCGCTTGTAACGCCAGGGTAGTGGGTTTGATCCCCGGGACCACCCATACCTAAAAATGTATGCACACATGACTGTAAGTCGCTTTGGATAAAAGCGTCTGCTAAATGGCATATTATTATTATTATTATTATTATTTGGTAAGCCATATTATAATTGACGACATTTGGTAGACCATATGATAATTTCCGACGTTTGGTAGGCCATTTGTTTGTCAACTATAGTTAGATACATGCAGCTTCTCTTCTGTCATAACTTGTTGCCCCAGAAATCTAAATGAAGTAGAGCTCACCAGAATAATGTCTTACATTGATAGAATGAATGCATTGGTAATCTATTTAACACCTCTAAATTATTATTTTTCTATTAGGGTCCTTGGAGAAAACGCAATTACTCCAAAACAGTGGAAAGTGGTCCTGTGCAAATTGTCCAAATATCATCAGTTTGACCGATTTTAAGGAAATGAAAAGCTGAGAAAACAATGAAACACAAGTATGATCTGAATTTAGTTCATCTTGGGTGCATATTTTATGTGGTTGAAATACTGTCTGCTTGCATAACAGTGTCACAGATAAGACATTACACATTTTCTCAAAAGATGCTGAAAGAAATAAATCATATTTCTCCACTGCTGTTCCTGAGACAAATTAACATTTGTTGTATCATGTTTTCTGCAATAATGCATAATCCTGCAGGAGTTAATATTATATGACGCTACATGTGAGAGGTTATAGGCCTACAGTCAGTGTCCATATTTCAGTTACTATTACATTTAACCCATATGAACTTAAATTAGGAATTTTCTGTTTATTCATGGCTACAGGGATACTCGTGAGCGGGATATGAAAGGTGTGTGTAAACAGCTTATCCCGAATAAGACCTTAAGTGGGATATGAGCTACTATCCGGAATACTGTGGGCATGTAAACATAGTCATTGTTGGCTTGAGTAAACAGTTTGAGGGGGCCTCTAGAGTTCTGGACAAATCTGCCTTTAAAGCCAGTGTTTTCACTGGAGCGTAAATATACAGTACCAGTCAAAAGTTTGGACTCACCTACTCATGCAATGGTTTTTCTTTATTTTTACTATTTTCTACATTGTAGAATAATAGCGAAAACATCAAAACTATGAAATAACACATATGGAATCATGTAGTAACCAAAAAAGTGTTAAACAAATCAAAATATATTTTATATTTGAGATTCTTCAAAGTAGCCACCCTTTGCCTTGATGACAGCTTTGCACACTCTTGTCATTCTCTCAACCAGCTTCACCTGGAATGCTTTTCCAACAGTCTTGAAGGAATTCCCACATATGCTGAGCACTTGTTGGCTGCTTTTCCTTCACTCTGCGGTCCAACTCATCCCAAACCATCTCAATTGGGTTGAGGTCGGGGGATTGTGGAGGCCAGGTCATCTGATGCAGCACTCCATCACTCTCCTGGAGGTGTGTTTTGAGTCATTGTCCTGTTGAAAAACAAATGATAGTCCCATTAAGCGCAAACCAGATGGGATGGTGTATCGCTGCAGAATGCTGTGGTAGCCATGCTGGTTAAGTGTGCCTTGGATTCTAAATAAATCACAGACAGTATGACCAGCAAAGCACCCCCACACCATCACACCTCCTCCTCCATGCTTCACAGTGGGAACCTCTGCGTCTCACAAAGACACGGCGGTTGGAACCAAAAATCTCACATTTGGACTCATCAGACCAAAGGACAGATTTCCACCGGTCTAATGTCCATTGCTCGTGTTTATTGGCCAAGCAAGTCTCTTCTTCTTATTGGTGTCCTTTTGTAGTGGTTTCTTTGCAGCAATTCGACCATGAAGGCCTGATTCACGCAGTCTCCTCTGAACAGTTGATGCTGAGATGTGTCTGTTACTTGAACTCTGTGAAGCATTTATTTGGGCTGCAATCTGAGGTGCAGTTAACTCTAATGAAATTATCCTCTGCAGCAGAGGTAACTCTGGGTCTTCCTTTCCTGTAGTGGTCCTCATGAGAGCCAGTTTCATCATAGCGCTTGATGGTTTTTGCGACTGCACTTGAAGAAACGTTCAAAGTTCTTGTAATGTTCCATATTGACTGACCTTCATGTCTTAAAGTAATGATGGACTGTCATTTCTCTTTGCTTATTTGAGCTGTTCTTGCCATAATATGGACTTGGTCTTTTACCAAATAGGGCTATCTTCTGTATACCACCCCTACCTTGTCACAACACAACTGATTGGCTGAAATGCATTAAGAAGGAAAGAAAACTTAACTTTTAACAAGGCACACCTGTTAATTGAAATGCATTCCAGGTGACTACCTCATGAAGCTGGTTGAGAGAATGCCAAGAGTGTGCAAAGTGGTCATCAAGGCGAAGAGTGGCTACTTTGAAGAATTTCAAATATAAAATATATTTAGATTTGTTTAACACTTATGTGGTTACTACATGATTCCATGTGTTATTTCATAGTTTTGATGTCTTCACAATTATTCTACAATGTAGAAAATCGTAAAAAATAAAGAAAAACCCTTGAATGAGTAGGTGTGTCCAAACTTTTGACTGGTACTGTATGAACTGAGATACAAGTTTACAGGGGGAGCTGCCTCTGGCAAGCCTTTTTCAATGGGGAAGAGAGAGAGAGAAAAAAATTACAACTCTGTAGCAAATTGCTGAGGAGACAATTTTACATTTCTTGACTTTTTAAATACAGTAGTATATCTCACAAGGTTGAAAAGTAATATAAAGTAATGTTCACCAAGAGACATTGAAGAGAAAGTTAGGAGTTTTTAAAGAATATGGATGTGCAAACACTGACACATGCACGCACACACAGACAGCCATTTAAATAAGCCTGCTATGACTATTTGAAACAAATGGACGAGTAGTCTAGTAGTCTAGATATTTACAGTAGCAAGGTGAGACTGAGGTTAGTGAGGGTAATTACTGATGAAACATGAGTCCACTAAGACCCAGAACTCAAACCCCAAAGTCCCTTGTAATCAGGACAACACAACCTCCTCACCCCTCGCCTAGCATCTGTCCTCCGTCAAGTCTGTCCCCACCAACGTGATTAAAACAACAATGCCAGGAGACCTTCCTGTGTACCAACATAATCAAGGTTGGTGTCTTTGTACTCCATTCAGAAATGTATTTGACTCTGCGAGCTACCAGACAGAATTTGCAGCCTTGGCGGAGCTAGACCTTACAGAGAAGTCAAATATTTTCTAAAGGCATCGTCAGACAGACAGAGAGAGATAATTGTTTAACTACAGTGAGGGAAAAAAGTATTTGATCCCCTGCTGATTTTGTACGTTTGCTCACTGAGAAAGAAATTATCAGTCTATAATTTTAATGGAGATCTTCCATTTCTTGGCAATTTCTCGCATGGAATAGCCTTCATTTCTCAGAACAAGAATAGACTGACGAGTTTCAGAAGAAAGTTATTTGTTTCTGGCCATTTTGAGCCTGTAATCGAACCCACAATTTCTGATGCTCCAGATACTCAACTAGTCTCAAGAAGGCCAGTTTTATTGCTTCTTTAATCAGCACAACAGTTTTCAGCTGTGCTAACATAATTGCAAAAGGGTTTTCTAATCATCAATTAGCCATTTAAAATGATAAACTTGGATTAGCAAACACAATGTGGCATTGGAACAAATGACTGATGGTTGCTGATAATGGGCCTCTGTACGCCTATGTAGATATTCCATTTAAAATCAGCCATTTCCAGCTACAATATCCATTTACAACATTAACAATGTCTACACTGTATTTCTGATCAATTTGATGTTATTTTAATGGACAAAAAAATTGCTTTCCTTTCGAAAACAAGGACATTTCTAAGTGACTCCAAACTTTTGAACGGTAGTGTATATACACTGTAAAATATTAAATGACATTATATTTCATAACATTTTACCCAGTACATTTAGTGTGTTCCCTCAGGCCACTACTCCACTATTACATATTTACAATACAACATCCATGTGTACGTGTGTGTAGAGTGAGTGTCTATATGTATGCGTGTATGTACCTGTGTGTGTCTCTCTTCACAGTCCCCGCTGTTCCACATGGTGTATTTTTACCTGTTTTTTCTAATCTGATTCTACTGCTTGCATCTGTTATGTGATGTGGAATAGAGTTCCATGTAGTCATGGCTCTATGTAGTACAGTGCGCCTCCCATAGTCTGTTCTGGACTGTGAAGAGACCTCTGGTGGCATGTCTTATGGGGTATGCATAGGTGTCTGAGCTGTGTGCTAGTCATTTAAACAGACAGCTCGGTGCTTTCAACATGTCAATACCTCTCACAAAAACAAGCAGTGATGAAGTCAATCTCTCTTCCACTCTGAGCCAGGAGAGACTGACATGCATGTCATCAATGTTAGCTCTCCGTGTACTTTCAAGGGCCAGCCGTGCTGCCCTGTTCTGAGCCAACTGCAATTTTCCCAAGTCCCTCTTTCTGGCACCTGACCACACTACTGAACAGTAGTCTAGGTGCGACAAAACTAGGGCCTGTAGGACCTGCCTTGTTGATAGTGTTGTTAAGAAGCCAGAGCAGCGCTTAATTATGGACATACTTCTCCCCATCTTAGCTACTGTTGTATCAATATGCTCTGACCTTGACAGTCTACAATACGGGGTTACTCCAAGCAGTTTAGTCACCTCAACTTGCTCAATTTCCACATTATTCATTACGAGATGTAGTTGAGGTTAAGGGTTTAGTGAATGATTTGACCCAAATACAATGGGGTCCAGCAACATTAAGGCATTTATATACAATTTAAAATATTACATGACATTACATTTCATAACACTTTTCAACACATTAAGTGTGTTCCCTCAGGCCACTACTCTACTATCACATACTGTATCTACAATACAAAATCCATGTGTATGTGTGTAGAGCGCGTGTCTTATCGTGTGTGTGTGTCTCTCTTCACAGCCCCCGCCGTTCCATAAGGTGTATTTTTATCTGTTTTTTAAAATCTGATACTACTGCTTGCATCAGTTACCTGATGTGGAATAGAGTTCCATGTAGCCATGGCTCTATGTAGTACTGTGCACCTCCCATAGTCTGTTCTTGACTTGGGGATTGTGAAGAGACCTTTGGTGGCATGTCTTGTGGGGTATGCATGGGTGTCCGAGCTGTGTGCTAGTAGTTTAAACAGACACCTCGGTGCATTCATGTCAACACTTCTTACAAAAACAAGTAGTGATGAAGTCAATCTCTCCTCCACTTTGAGCCATGAGAGCTTTAGATGCATATTATTAATATATATGCCCCACAAAGAGAGACAACTTTTGTAACTCCTCTCCAGTAACTCAGTGAATATGAAGTGTCTTTACGAAACCTGATGGAGTGATACTATACTACATGATTCGCAATGCATTACAAAAGAAGAGGAAACATACAGTCCAGTTACTTCTTGACGAGCAGATGGGAGAAACCACTGGCCAATGGCCAGTACACTTTCTTCCCTTGGTTTAGGTTCCACAAATGATCTATTATAAGAAGCGACAGATCTGGACCCCACTTGGACCCCTATGTTAGAGGGGTAGAGTGGTGAGGCCACATATCTAAAGGCCTGAGAGGGGTCTAGTATAACCAAAATCTCCTCCTGTCCAGCCTGCAGTCCCCTGTCAACAGCCCCTGATTTGTGTCTGTGCTCCTGGGGTTGAGATCTCTGCACTCTCAAGGCGCTTTGCTTAATTAGATCTTTCAGAGTCATTCCCGGTTTCTGCACCCAGAGGTACTCGAGGGACTCGTAAAAATAAGAGCGAAGGTGCAGGCAATGTTCTCACAGACTATGCGAAGGGAAATTGTGTGTGCTCTTAGTTTTATACACATGCTTTTAACACGTTTCTGTTGTCTCTGCAAGTTACTGTTATACCTTTGAACCTCCCTTGACGATTGTATGCGATACACTGAAATTCAGTTCAACATGAACTTAATTCAGCATTTTTAAAAATCGCCTTTCGACACCACTATAACAGGCTCACTCAATCAAACTCTCAACAAACCTTCTTTTAACACTCAAACACTTGGCTATTGGCACCATTGTCCCGGATGCTGTCACCTTAATTAAATCCTCCTCAAAGGAGTCTGGAAACATATGACTTGGAAGATGCAAGGTGCACCTTTTGGCCAATTTGTCTCTTTGTCATCTCTGACTGTGGTGAGATATTTTGGGAGGTGGTGGGTGAGTCCATCTCTCAGCCATGGCGCTTTGCCCAACGCTCTCCACCGTGCCTGTCTGTTTCAGGGGGGACATGAAAGTGAATGCACAGCTTGCCAGCAGGACTACAAGGACAAGAACCAATCACAGCAAGATTGAGAGAATGGAGAGGTAATAATGGAAAGGAGGAATGTGCAGTCCACTCTCTCGACTGAAGCGTAATGTTCCTTGATTCTCATTGAGTTAAAGCCCTGAAAAGATGTGCTGCATGTGTAGCTCGTTCAGAAGGTTGATAGACACGGACATACAACAAGTACTGACCTCGCTTCAAGATGTTGCACAGGTCTAAGGATTGACCCTGGGGGACTGTGAAATACGACAACTTTAGATAACTTGAATGCTGCAGTGATGGACATGCTGTTCAACTCTAACCTTGAGCTCCATCCATTTACTTTCAAATCATAGCACACATTGTGAAGAACATCTTTAGAAGCAGCGCGCTATTGGAATTCTTGTTATCTTCCACCAACTCATTATCCCAGCAAAGAGCTGGGGTCAACACAACCTCCACTGGCTCTCCTTTAAACACAGCACATGATGATTAAGGGGAAAACCACCGCCTCTCATGAAACAGCATTCATCTGGCTTTTCTGAAAAGCCGAACCTGTCATCGCTTATCATTATCAACTCGATGATTATACACTTCCTCTTTCACCTTTTAATATGAGCTTGACACCTGATACTAGCCTATTCATCAATTCACAAGAGAGGATTCTAGGTTTTTATGTTTCTAAAATAGCTTGCCTGGTTTAATGCTTGACTTCACATCTTCGTTGCCAACTTTGAGCCTCAAGACTTACCTTAAAAGGACGAAGGACTCGACATTCTGCCTAAATAATGTATGTCAACAGAAAGGCCATAACAACATTTAGATAGTTCATAACTGGACCATATACAGTATGTGTGACATGTCTTATGCTGCTATTATGACAGGTGAGTTATACATGTTATGTGGAATATTACTTAGAGTGACATTATGCATTGCCATATTGTATAAATTGTTGTGGGAGTACAAAATAATTTGAGCTAACCAACCAACACTAGTATCATTAGCATTCATGCTGAGAGTCATTTTCTCCTTGTAAAATAAATATGTAAATATTTACTCACTAGACATTGACTAACAAAGGTTTTTAGAATTGATGTTAGCTTCAACAAAGTTTCCTCCTGTTTGTCTCTATGCCAAATTAACAATAACAGTTTCAAGTAAATAGAAGGGAACACTTTGGCATTCACTGATTTTGAATGTCATACTGTATATTGTTTAGATAGGCATTAGAGACTTACAGAAATCCTCAAATAAAGAGTTGGCACCGGTTCAATCCATCTCCATGACAATCTCACTGATAAATATGGACTTGAAAGAGTGGGATGGATGATGCATATTCTGTCTATTACAGGTTATACATATACAACAGCACCCGGAATAATAACCCAAAGTTACATTCAACATAATTCCAGGATATTACTTTTTGAGGTTAGAAAAGCTGCGCTTGTGAGAAAAACTTTGACAATAAGTGCCTTGTCCTACTTTTATTTAAGCAGTGAACTGTTGACCTATAATGTTCTTACTCTAAAACAATCTTCACTGAATAACATTAACAGCGATGAGTTACACAATAGAGAGAAAAATGAAATAGAGAGAATGGTAAGTACTTAAAAATATATATTTACTGCTTGAATAACTAGTGTTAGCTCCAAACCTGGCAATATGTTACAAAGACAGAACTCCCCTCCCCCCAAAACATACTGTCTCATCAACTGATGGAAGAAATAGGCGTACTGGACCAACAAGCAAAATCTGAATGCATGCTTGTTTATGTGTATGTATGATCTTCTGAACTGAATTATGTTCACCAGGAGTAAATGAGTGTTGTTATCATGTTGTCCTTGTTGAAGAGAGAACTCTCCTGATATCTAATGAGCTACTATTCATACATTCTGTTATCATCTGCATGTGACTCACAGCCACACCCAGGCATATACAATAACTCCTCCACCGCCTGAACATACAGTACACACACACCCATGCACGCACTCACCCACTTGCACCCACATGCATGCACACACACAAGCACACACACACACACACACACGCACATAAACATACACTCACGAATGCACAAACACACACACATACATGCACCCACAGTAACACACTCAGACACAGAGATATATAATGCATTATGACCTTTTATGAATTATGATTCAAAAGCACGCAAAATCGGATAAAGCCACATTCATCCCCTGCTGATCCTCCCAAGGGTGTAGGAACATGCATAACAAGATTAGGACAGATCCAGCACATCATAACTCACATGGGGCACTGCAGGAGCCAGACCCTGGTCACAGGCTGTACTGGGGGATGCTATCTGAGGCACGCCACAATGACAAGGAGGAAGGGAGCAAGAGAGAGCGAGAGAGAGAGAGAGATCCCTGGTGGGTAGGAGAGAATACCACACTGAGATAAGGAGTAGTCTGAGAAACTATGAATAGAGTGAATGAGAGAGAAAGGTATAATAAGGTTAAGGGTGGCAGGTAGCTTAGTGGTTAAGAGCATTGTGCCAGTAACCGAAAGGTCGCTGGTTCTAATCCCCGAGCCAACTAGGTGAAAAATCTGTCGATGTGCCCTTGAGCAAGGCACTTAACCCTAATTGCTCCTGTAAGTCGCTCTGGATAAGAGCGTCTGCTAAATGACTAAAATGTAAGAGGAGAAAGAAAGACAGTGGATTGACGTAAAAGCAAACAGTGGTGAAAATAAAATGCAGTGATTCTCCCATTGAATAAATATATATAAATACAGGGGCAATCTCAGAGCAAGGGCAAAGACGCTTTTCATTTCTCCTCCCATCTGAATTCTCTGAAGCCTCTCTCTATTTGACCCCAACAACAAGGCGTTGCTCCTCTCTGACATCAAGGTTGGAAGAGAGGCACTCGTAAACATATCAAGAAACGGGAGCGATAGAGAGTTCTGAATACATTTGAATCAATAGATGCTTTTGCCTCTGAGACTCTTAATAACCTTTTACTGCATTGGGCTAAATCAGGGTCAAACAGAGTGACTCTTGGTAGTATTAAACAAATCTATTTTGAAACAAAAGTATACACCTCACACATGGTTATGTGCACCTGTACCATGTCAGATATAGAGGTGACATTTATTCCATTTTGAGTTTGCATCCCAATATTACACTTTATATACATCACAGAAGACTGAAATATAACAAAACTGTTTCATCGTAAAACAAAAACAAAACTGTATTATTTATGAAATTATGAACAATATTAATAACATTCCACCCATGAGGCCAAAGAGGGCGCTTTTGGTCATTGAATGCAGGAAAGGGCTACAGGGATCCTCGGGTGCTTGATGTACTGGCTGTGCTGTTTCTATTAGTCTGTGGCTGTGTGACCAGCTCACATGTCATGCTGACCGGCCTTAATGTTCCTCTCTTCGCCCAGGCATTTTCATCCTGCCCACTGCACATTTCCTCAGAAGGTCACCTGGGATTTCAGATCTCAGAGGAGGAATCAGCCTGCGTGCTGTTCCTGTCTGTTTCTTTTTCTGAGCGTCCATCTGCAGTAACCTTCAGCTCTCTACTACATGAGGGAGTGAGCTGTGGTCATTGGCTGGAAACGCACAGCCATTTTCTTGTTTGGACATTTTCTTCTTCATGTTTGCTCTGTTGGGTCTCTGCAAACCCACTCACACATTCGCTTCAGCGGTGACATTGTCTGTGCCGCAGTAGGTTTTCATTCAACGTTATTTTAATCACAAAACATAAATGCTGCCTTTACATCATATTCCATGAACATGTTGTTGTTTAAAAGCAAGCTTTGTCTTTTAGAGTAACGTGGGTGAATAAAATGGTTATTTTATTTCCTTTGGTATTCGCCAACCTCATCTCTTCTCTTAATGGATGTCTCAGCACTAGACTGTGACTGGAACTGTTTAATGCAAGTTGAGCGGGGGCTCGCTGTAAAAGGGAGCCTGGTGAGAATGTCCAATTTTCGTAGTTAATGGAAGATCACACGCAGGGACAGCAATGCGACTCAGTGATGACGGTGGCCTAACCGCCTAGGAACAGAACAGTCAAAGTTCTCTATTGACAGAGTCCCCGTTTCGATGGGAAAGACAGACGACAGTGGAGCCATTCATGTAAGGACATCTGCATCTCAGAGATGCCACCATGTGGTACTGTAACAGTGAGCCTCTGAGAACAACCTTGTTTAGCACAACTGTGGCAGGCAAATGTTGTCAAAGAGCTCAAAACCTGATTTACTACCATAGAGTATTCATCATAGCCCATCTCCACCTTTCCCACCTCCCTCCCCACCCACCCTAGAATGTTTGTTTGTAGTTCTCGGCCGATGTTTGGTTATCTCTACCTCCTACACCGCAGAGGTGTTTGATCCTTATTTCCATATTGTTCATCATCGAGAGTGCTTTGTTTTTACAGTAAACAAGCATGATGTCATGATGATCTGCTTCGAAGTGCTTCACAAAGCGCCTGGAAAGAGAACAACAAAGCACTGAAGACGTGTGTGCACCCACTAAGTCCTTCATGTATTCAAATCATCTGGTGACAATGCCTTCAAACATCCCGTCACATACAGAAACACACACACAAACATGTTACAGTACATACATAAGCAGGATCAAATACATACAGGGCCTTCAGAAAGTATATGTTTTTAGAAATCATAGACATTTATTGAAATTGAAATGCAGAAATTTCAAATGTACATAAGTATTCACACCCCTGAGTCAATACATGTTAGAATCACATTTGGCGGACCTCCCGAGTGGCGCAGTGGTCTAAGGCGCAGTGCTAGAGGCGTCACTACAGATCCGGGTTCGATCCCGGGCTGTGTCACAGCCGGTCGCGACCGGGAGACCCATGAGGCGGTGCACAAATTGCCCAGCGTTGTCCGGGTTAGGGTTAGGGGAGGGTATGGCCGGCCGGGATGTCCTTGTCCCATCGCGCTCTAGCGACTCCTGTGGCGGGACGGGCGCATACACGCTGACACAGTCGCCAGTCGGACGGTGTTTCCTCCGACACATTGGTGCGGTTGGCTTCCGGGTTAAGCGAGCAGTGTGTCAAGAAGCAGTGCGGCTTGGCAGGGTCTTGTTTCGGAGGACGCATGGCTCTCGACCTTCGCCTCTCCCGAGTCCGTACGGGAGTTGCAGCGATGGGACAAGACTGTAACTACCAATTAGGGTGAAAAGTAATTTATATTTTTATAGAATCACCTTTGGCAGCGATTACAGCTGTGAGTCTTTCTGAATAAGTCTCTAAGAGCTTTGCACACCTGGATTGTACAATATTTGCACATTATTCTTTAAAAAAAAATTCAAGCTCTGTCAAGTTGGTTGTTGATCATTGCTAGACAGCCATTTTCAAGTCTTGCCATAGATTTTCAAGCCGATTTAGGTCAAAACTGTAACTAGGTCAGTCAAGAACATTCAGTGTCGTCTTGGTAAGCAACTCCAGTGTACTCCAGTGTATATTTGGCCTTGTGTTTTAAGTTATTGTCCTACTGAAAGGTGAATTTGTCTCCCAGTGTCTGTTGGAAAGCAGACTGAACCAGGTTTTCATCTAGGATTTTACCTGTGCTTAGCTCTATTCCGTTTATTTTTATCCTAAAAAACTCTCCCGTCCTTGCCGGTGACAAGCATACCCATAACATGTTGCTGCCACCACCATGCTTGAAAATATGAAAAGTGGTACTACATCTTTTTGCAGTATTACTTTAGTGCCTTGCTGCAAACAGCATGCATGTTTTGGAATATTTTTATTCTGTACAGGCTTCCTTCTTTTCACTGTCGTTTAGGTTAGTTTTGAAGAGTAACTACAATGTCGTTGATCAACCCTCAGTTTTCTCCTATCACAGCCATTAAACTCATTGGCCCCATGGTGAAATCCCTGAGTGGTTTCATTCCTCTCCGGCAACTGATTTAGGAAGGGCGTCTGTATCTTTGTAGTGACTGGGTGTTTTGATACACCATCCAAAGTCTAATTAATAACTTCACCATGCTCAAAGGGATATTCAATGTCTGCTTTTATTTTTGATAGGCATTGGAAAACCTCCCTGGTGTTTGTGGTTGAATCTGTGTTTGAAATTGACTTCTTGACTAAGGGTCCTTACAGATAATTGTATGTGTGGGGTATAGAGCTGAGGTAGTCATTACAAAATTATGTTAAACGCTATTATTGCACACAGAGTGAGTCCATGCAACTTATTATGTGACTTGTTAAGTAGTTTTTTACTCCTGAACTTACTTAGGCTTGCCATAACAAAGGGGTTGAATACTTATTGACTCAAGACATTTGAGCTTTTCATTTTGTATTAATTTGTAAAAATGTCTAAAAACATAATTCCACTTTGAAATTAAGGGGCATTGCGTGTAGGCCAGTGTCACAAAATCTCAATTTAATCAATTTGAAATGCAGGTTGTAACACAACAAAATGTTTAAAAAGTCAATTATTTGACACTGCATGTCAAATAATTTCAAAAACGTCCGCTGTTACAATGAAACCAATGTAATAGTCCCAAAAGTGCAAAATCCAATCTTGCCTCATTACTTGTGTATGTACAACTCTTAGAGGACTAGGTTGTAGCTAATCATAAGTATGCCCTTATGCTAAATGAGTCAGGAAAACATTGTTACCAGATAAATGTATTAAGCTATTATTAATGTTTTCTCGGCCTTACTTCTTGCCTTTGCCTTAGAGACATAATAACATAGTCTGAATATACTTTCTAAACACACAAGGGAAACACTGTAACAACCACAATCAAATAAAATCCTTTATGATTTACAGTATGCACAATTTCAACACTCCAAGGATTAGCACACACTTTCCCCCTCCTTTCAAATCTGGTCTGTCCTCCCTTAGTGAACGTTCTATCTCCAAAGCCTTCCACAGCATAGATTTATGCTACAGTAGCTCTCTGTAAGAAAATGTGGCCATAGTCTGAAAGAAAGGTTTATAATCCAGCTCATTACAAAACCCCTTCCAAAGCAAAAACATAATTTCATAAATTGAGCAAAAGGCAAAAGTACTGAAGAGATTAATTATGTTCATTCTCTAACCTTCATCTTCAGCAAATGATTGGGAAGACAATTGATGTGCCAGATGAGAGAGTGAAATAGAGAGATTAATAGATCTATGCAGTGCTATCATTAATATTTGTGAATATGCAGTAGGTCTCACAAAGCAAAGCTTCCTCCATTACTCTCCTTTTTTCTCCCTGTTCCAAGCCTAACCAAATAGTATGGTAGATAATTATGTCTTTAGCCCAACAGTACTCTTATGTATCATATTTTTTATTTGTGGAAATCTCAGGTAAAATAGATGTTTTACAACCATACCACACTTACTGGTTCAGGTATAAAATGTAGTCATAAAGCAAACACATCCAAAACACAGGCACTGAAACAAACACACGCACACACAGGCACATACAGGCACGCAGACACAGGCATTGAAATGTCCGAAATGAGATTGGAGGTGAAAAATATCTGTGTTGGGTGTATGGGAGCCTTCTCCATTGCACAGCAATCGATAGAGCAGCATCAGGTCAAGGGGTACTGACAGGCCTTCCGTTCCAGAGCCTGACACATCCCCTGCGGGTGTGTGACCCAATCTGATTCGCACCGTCCTCACTCACTTTATCACTCCCTCGCTCTGTCTCTCTCTCGCCCATTGCTTTTCTCTATAGCTACCCCTCAAGCATCTTCTCTCTCCTAGCCTCTCTCCTATTTGAAACACACAACTCAGTAAAGGCATTTACATTTTCTGTTCTTCAAAACAATTTTCCCCTCATAGCCGTGATATTTCCCAATGACAAGATGTTTTTAGTCTGACAGACATTTAATGGTCTCCCTACGGCTTGCACAATCATTCTCCCTGCTGCGTGTTTTTTTTATATTTTTTTAGGGAAGTCATATTGAGACTGAAGTCTCTTTTACAAATGAACCCTGCACAATACAACACCAAGCATATCAATAGGCAAGCACAGACAAACATAAATATACATGTACACAATATACAAAAAAATATTTACATTAACATACAAAACACAGTCAACTAAAACTCTTCTCTCTATCTCTCTCTCTCTGTTAATTTCTATAATTCCACACTGCATTCCTTTATATACCACGCTCATCTCCCTCTCTCCTCTCCTCCCTCTCTGTCTTTCCTCTCCCAGGGACCCTTCTTCTCCAGAGGGGTCAGACTGGCAGAGCATATTGTCTCTGAGCACCACAGAGACTTCAGAAGTGGGAGAACAGTGTCACAAGGTCGATCATTATTATTTATATTATTATTATTATTATTACTTTTCTTTTATGTCTCTATTTTCTTTCCAAAGCATGTTACAAATAAAATGTGATTTCATTCATGTAGACTGCACGGAGCATACCCTTACAAAAATGAATTTGTTGCTGCAAACTTCCGCAAGTTTGTGGCAAATTTGATGCAAACTAAATAGTGTGGCACAAAATGTTGCCAGAAGTTTGCAAACGTTTGCCACTGGTGGTGAATCTGCAGCAAACCTTTGGCAACAATAATATGTATTGTGGCAAACAGTTCACCAGATGTTTTTTTTTTTTCTGGCAGAGAATTCTCTGAAGGTTTTATTTGAATCTGTGGCAAACCTGTGGCAGCAACATTTATTGCCACTAGTGGCAAACAGTTTACCAGAAGCCCTTTCTGGTGAGCACATGACTTCCAATACCAGTAACAGTTGATGACCAATCAAGGGGATTAGAAACATCTAGAAACTAAGCTATCTAACTAGCTACAGTACCTACCAAAGTTGTCCGGTGAGTGTCTAACTTCCTAATAAACTTTAACATGTTATTAGCAAAATTATGCCTAGTTAGCAATGTCATGTTTTATGGGATAGAGTGAAACACATTTTGTTGATACCAGTTTCAATCTGTCAGTGCCACTGACTAAGTGGCTAGCGCTTAGCTAGCTAACGTTAGCGCTCATATTTTTGCACAATTCATCTGATAGCTAACTAATGATTTGCCTAAACACTTATATTTTTAGGTGAATACGTTGCTGTCTTTAATACCAATATGCATGTCAATATGCTAGTGTCACGGTTCAATAGCATGTTAGCTAGCACAACAGCTAAGGTAGCAAAGTTGTGCACAGAATTGGAGGGAAATAAGCTTTTTGTGCATATGGAACATTTCTGGGATCTTTTATTTCAGCTCATGAAACATGGGACCAACACTTTACATGTTGCATTTATATTTTTGTTCAGTGTAAATGCATGTATTATTCTCATAAATGTAGCCCATACGTTCATTCTTTGTAACAATTTGATCTTTCATTGCTATAAACTAGTAGCTAGCTAGTTGGGTTGTTTTCTGTAAATACAGCAAGGTTGGGTTGTTGGTGCTGGGTTATTAAGGTTGGGCTATGGACATTTGACCCAGCCAGTGGGTTAATTCTCCCGCCACCAGTGCGTGAAGTCCACCAGAAGACTTGCAAGTATTCTAGTTCTAGTGTATCTGAGTGACTGATGAGTGGAAAATGGCTAACGTTATTTAGACAGACTAAGGGTGTTTTGGCTGACTGAAAGTAACAAACATGACAAATTATGAATTTGATGGTCATTCAGGTTAAATAGATTGTCCTATCATAATTAGGTAGCTAGATAACGTTAGGTTGAGCTTTAGCTAGCTAGCCATGCTCACGACCCTAGCTTACTGAAGAATTGTTGCAGAATACATGTCAGTGTCTGTAACGGTAGCTACTTTAGCTAGCTTAGTCTGACACGTCTTCTGGACTGTCTCGGACACCGTTTCACTCGTTAGCTAAGTTAGCTGACTAGCTAAGTTACCATAGCTAGATTTTACTTATTTTCCATCTGGGTTAATTTAACCAAGCTATTTGGCAGGCTTATCTAATGCTTGCATAGTGATTTATTGAGTAAGCTAGCGTTACTGTACTGATTTTCAATGGTGTCTGACAGTGGCAGTTTTAGTCGGACTTGTGAAGTTGAGGAGGATGGATGCAAATTCTGTTAGCTAGCTAACGTTAGAGTTTACCTTAAATTTGATGTAGCCAAGTTAGTTTAGCTAGCTAGCTTTGTTTCTAACATTTAATTATTTGTATACTTTAATGCAGAGTTCAAGGACAATTCATGGACAGCTTTGTAAAGATACGCTGAATGAGTGGAACCTGGTCTCTTTGATGGCAAAGTTTGAGGGTAAGTAAAACTGAGAAATTCAGTTTTGAGAGTGAGGGGACAGAGCTATGGGGGGGGGGGGGGACTGATTTTCATTGACCCTGTGTAAAACAGCATCTAAATCTTCTGTCATCGATAACCAATAGTACAGCCTTAATGGAAACTTGAAGGACTTAACTTTACCAGCGCTTCCAAGGACCATGCAGCCACTTTGGGACTCGGTACATTACATGCACAGCTACCATAGATAGTCTGGCCTTCAGTTTGACCATACTTGCTTTATTGGTCATTTGCACAGATATTTTGTCACAGTGAGCAACTTGACACATACATAACAGGCTGGGAGCAGCTCATGGGTACTTAGGGGTAAAGCAGTAGGTAGCATACAGATATATTGTAGCTGGGAACCCTCTGGCTGATGGATCACTGACAAGCAGATTTCCCTGCCTTTCTAACCTTGAAGCGTCTGCTGCCCCTAGCGGTTAAGAGCGTTGGGCCAGTAACTGATAGTTCGCTGGTTCGAATCTCCAAGCCAGCAAGGTGGAAAAATCTACCGTTCTGCCCTTGAGCAAGGCAGTTAACCCAACAACAATTGCTTCCCGGGTGCCGAAGACGTGACTGTCGATTAAGGCAGCCCCCCGCACCACTCTGATTCAGGAGACACTTTTCAGTTTAATGCATTCATCACGGTATGCATTCATACCCTCTCTTTTGCAGCAAAAGAGATGGACCAGGAAACCCTCTTGCTTTTGGACGACTCGGCTATAGCCTGAAGTTAACGAACACGCAGTGAGTATTCTGTAAATGCCACCTTTTTTATATATGAGGGAAGGTCCTCGGGACACACATGAATACATAGGACTGTGGACACACCAAGCGACACACCAAGCTTGAGCAGTAGCCGGGTCTTGCCACGTACATGTTGAAAGATTTGTTGTGTTTTTTGAAAACTGATTGTTAAAAGGAATTTATAATTAATTGAATACTTTGTGCTCACAACAGAGTCAAATGTGAGAGGGCAGCCCAGATGACCAAGTGGCAACATCTGGCCGTCAAACCAGGTTGCGGCATACATGAAGGAGACCGTGATCCAGAGGGCTCAGTGGACCAGACAGAATGGGGCCAAGACAGTCGAGATAGTCCGAGAGTATCCGCATCTGCTGGATACTCCAGGCATGGTGGGTTAATCTTTTTACAAAAACATTACACTTGAATTTGATTCTGTTTGATGTGATTAACTAGACTGGCGCAGGGAGAGCTGTGACCACACTGGTCTAGCTTTGCACTTGGCTAGCTAACAGTAGCTGCTAGGGGTAAGTCATAACCTACATTTGTGTTTAGTTTTTACATATTGGTAGCCAGAGTCGTTCAAGGAATTCGGGACATGGGTGACTAGTTAACGTTAGCTTGGCTCTCTCTGTGTGTTCGTGCCGTGAAAGGAGGGGTTTCTTCTTTGTCTGAAAGCAATGGCTAGCTAGTATGCTAACTATTCTAGCTAACTAACTGGCTGAATAAGTTGACGACGGACTCGCTCAAGCTGTCGGGACTAACCCACAACGTTAGACACGGACACGAACGATCTGCTTGGCGTGTTGACACACTGGTGGTTTGTTGTGGCCGAGTATTGGTGCTAAACCGTGTTGTTGGAGTCCGGCATGCTAGCTGGCTGTGGCGTCTTATGACTAGGTGCCCTGGACGATTTTAACGGAAGAATACTGTACCAAGTTAGCTAGCTGAATAAACTAAGTTAGTCTATTCCTAGAAAACATTGAACCGCTGTAGTTTACAACAATTATAGTTTCTGAGGTGGAAGTTGGGAGAGTTATATTTGGGTGTTGTGGTGAGGGAGGCCCCGCTCTCTCCTTTCCCAGATGTTTAGTTCATTTCATTCCGATCTCCTTTGCATTATTGTAGCCATTTTCTGTAGCCTGTCAACTATGCCTCTGTCTATCCCTGTTCTCTCCTCTCCGCACAGGCTATACAAAAGCCTCACACCGCGTGGCTGCTGCCTCTCTAACCTGGTGGTCCCTGCACGCACCACCTACGTGGAGTTCCAGGTCTCAGGCAGCCTCTGGAACTGCCGTTCTGAGTTCATCTCAGCCTATGCTACCCTCCAGTCCCTCGACTTCTTGGCGCTGACGGAAACATGGATTACCACTGAAAACACTGCTACTCCTACTGCTCTCTCCTCGTCTGACCATGTGTTCTCGCATACCCCGAGAGCATCTGGTCAGCGGGGTGGTGGCACAGGAATCCTCATCTCTCCCAAGTGGACATTCTCTCTTTTTCCCCTGACCCATCTGTCTATCTCCTCATTTGAATGCCATGCTGTCACAGTCACTAGCCCATTTAAGCTTAACATCCTTGTCATTTATCGCCCTCCAGGTTCCCTTGGAGAGTTCATCAATGAGCTTGACGCCTTGATAAGTTCATTTCCTGAGGATGGCTCACCCCTCACAGTTCTGGGGGACTTCAACCTCCCTACGTCTACCTTTGACTCATTTCTCTCTGCCTCCTTCTTTCCACTCCTCTCCTCTTTTGACCTCACCCTCTCACCGTCCCCTCCTACTCACAAGGCAGGCAATACGCTTGACCTCATCTTTACTAGATGCTGTTCTTCTACTAATCTCACTGCAACTCCCCTCCATGTCTCCGACCACTACTTTGTATCCTTTTCTCTCTCGCTCTCCTCCAACACTACTCACTCTGCCCCTACTCAGATGGTAATGCGCCGTCGCAACCTTTGCTCTCTCTCTCCCGCTACTCTCTCCTCTTCCATCCTATAATCTCTTCCCTCTGCTCAATCCTTCTCCCTCCAATCTCCTGATTCTGCCTCCTCAACCCTCCTCTCCTCCCTTTCTGCATCCTTTGACTCTCTATGTCCCCTATCCTCCCGGCCGGCACGGTCCTCCCCTCCAGCTCCGTGGCTTGATGACTCATTGCGAGCTCACAGAACAGGGCTCCGCGAGCTCACAGAACAGGGCTCCGGGCAGCCGAGCAGAAATGGAGGAAAACTAGACTCCCTGCGGACCTGGCATCTTTTCACTCCCTCTCTACATTTTCTTCATCTGTTTCTGCTGCTAAGGCCACTTTCTACCACTCTAAATTCCAAGCATCTGCCTCTAACCCTAGGAAGCTCTTTGCCACCTTCTCCTCCCTGCTGAATCCTCCTCCCCCCCCCCCCCTCCTCCCTCTCTGTGGATGACTTCGTCAACCATTTTGAAAAGAAGGTTGACGACATCCGATCCTCGTTTGGTAAGTCAAATGAAACTGCTGGTCCTGCTCACACTGCCCTACCCTATGCTTTGACTTCTTTCTCCCCTTTCTCTCCAGATAAAATATTGCGACTTGTGACGGCCGGCCACCCAACAACCTGCCTGCTTGACCCTATCCCCTCCTCTCTTCTCCAGACCATCTCCGGTGACCTTCTCCCTTACCTCACCTCGTTGATCAACTCATCCTTGACCGCTGGCTATGTCCCTTCCGTCTTCAAGAGAGCGAGAGTTGCACTCCTCCTCAAAAACCTACACTCGATCCCTCTGATGTCAACAACTACAGACCAGTATCCCTTCTTTCTTTTCTCTCCAAAACTATTGAGCGTGCCGTCTTTAGCCAACTCTCTTGCTATCTCTCTCAGAATGACCTTCTTGATCCAAACCAGTCAGGTTTCAAGACTGGTCATTCAACTGAGACTGCTCTTCTCTGTGTCAGGGAGGCTCTCCGCACTGCTAAAGCTAACTATCTCTCCTCTGCTCTTGTCCTTCTAGACCTGTCTGCTGCCTTTGATACTGTGAACCATCAGATCCTCCTCTCCACCCTCTCCGAGCTGGGCATCTCCGGCGCGGCTCACTCTTGGATTGCGTCCTACCTGACCGGTCGCTCCTACCAAGTGGCGTGGCAAGAAGCTGTCTCCGCACCATGTGCTCTCACCACTGGTGTCCCCCAGGGCTCAGTTCTAGGCCCTCTCCTATTCTCGCTATACACCAAGTCACTCTCCTATCATTGCTACGCAGACGACACACAACTAATCTTCTCCTTTCCCCCTTCTGATAACCAGGTGGTGAATCGCATCTCTGCATGTCTGGCAGACATATCAGTATGGATGACGGATCACCACCTCAAGCTGAACCTTGGCAAGACAGAGCTGCTCTTCCTCCCGGGGAAGGACTGCCCGTTCCATGAACTCGCCATCACGGTTGACAACTCCGTTGTGTCCTCCTCCCAGAGTGCGAAGAGCCTTGGCGTGACCCTGGACAACACCCTGTCGTTCTCCGCTAACATCAAGGCGGTGACCCGATCCTGTAGGTTCATGCTCTAAAACATTCGGAGAGTACGACCCTGCCTTACATAGGAAGCGGCACAGGTCCTAATCCAGGCACTTGTCATCTCCCGTCTGGATTACTGCAACTCGCTGTTGGCTGGGCTCCCTGCCTGTGCCATTAAACCCCTACAACTCATCCAGAATGCCGCAGCCCGTCTGGTGTTCAACCTTCCCAAGTTCTCTCACGTCACCCCGCTCCTCCGCACACTCCACTGGCTTCCAGTTGAAGCTCGCATCTGCTACAAGACCATGGTGCTTGCCTACGGAGCTGTGAGGGGAACGGCACCTCCGTACATTCAGGCTCTGATCAGTCCCTACACCCAAACGAGGGCATTGCGTTCATCCACCTCTGGCCTGCTGGCCCACCTACCTCTGCGCTCAGCCCAGTCAAAACTGTTCGCTGCGCTGGCATCCCAATGGTGGAACAAGCTCCCTCACGACGCCAGGACAGCGGAGTCACTCACCACCTCTTTAAGGAATACCTGGGATAGGATAAAGTAATCCTTCTTGCCCCCCCCCCCCAAAAAAAAAAAACATATTGTAAAGTGGTTATCCCACTGGCTATAAGGTGAATGCACCAATTTGTAAGTCGCTCTGGATAAGAGTGTCTGCTAAATGACATAAATGTAAAGTGTAAATACAGTGGGTGTAGGCTATGAGATTATTATGAATCAGAGCGATATTATTTGTATTTGTCGAACGGCAGCCAAGCATCATGTCACCAGAATAAGACCCTGAATATCTATTGGAATGCAGCATCAAGCTCATCACCTTGCACATTCACCATCCTGTGAAGTTCCTCATAATTTATGCTTTCCCAAGTCGTAGTGGGAGGACCACACATACGATATGATGGTTATTATGTCAATATTTGCATATAAAGGAGTTTCCACTGCCATTTCTCGACACCAAAAACATCCCATCATGTCGAACAAAACAAATTGTCTGTAGGAATATATAAAAATGTACCGGCATTTCATGTTCCATCAGCCCGGTCGTGACTTTTTTCATGCGTCAGGTAATTCATCCGCATGAAATGGTTGGCTGGAAACGTGGTTAGTGTTGTGTAAATTAACTTATGAGCCCCAGCCTCAGCCCCAAATTAATGGAAGATTTAGGCATCAAACAGGGATTGGGTGTTGATTGATTAGGTTACTTACATTGTGTCTTCAACACCCCTGGGATAATGTACATTTGCTGAAGCATTATGACAACTCAGCGACACAATGGTAGGGATTAACTGAGCTGGGCTTGGGTAATTGATAAGTCATTGTCTCCACGCAGCCTTATAATGCTGTGAAAGGATCCAGGAACCCAAATGATTTGGGTGGATCCCATCCTCCTTATAAAACAAACTTTGTTTCCAGAAGGTATCAAAATTGTCAATAAATGTTACATCCACTGAGCTGCAATAGACTCGTAGCCAGTTATGGAGGGCTAAAAGTCTGCTGAAACATTAAATGTCACGATTTCGGGAGGACACAGGGCCAGATATAATTAGGGGGCGTTTGTTGGCGTCAAGCAGAGACCCAATCAGTTCTTTAAAATCCATCTTCAGCTGTTCTGAGCTGCCCTTCATAATGTTATTTCATCACACATGAACTATGATAGACTCAATTTCCTGATGCTGATTTAAAATGTTTGGGAGCATCTTGTTGATGTCCTGTACTCCTGCTCCTGGATAGCACAAAGTGTTTGCTCCAGGGACTAAGACACTTCTCACCATTGAACTGCCCAGTACAAGGTACACTGCTTGGAGGACTGGATGTGTGCTTCAAGTCCTATTATGTGTTTGATATCAACATTATCAACATTCCCACTGTGCCCCAGCATGGGAATTCCTACAGACCACGGTGTATCAGCTGCCAGGAACAGAATCCCCTGCAGTAAGACTGTTGCAAGCATGTATTTTTTCAACTGAACAATAGTGGATATGTATCTGCTCTTGTATGTAGTGTGAGAAGTGACAGGAAGACGTTCCTGTGAATTAATAGATCAATGGATGAACGAGCCACGGGTGTCTCATTCCAGTGCTAATATGCTCAAAATGTTACATTTTGGGGATTGTGAAAAGTGCTTTATGAATGAAATACAATTATTAAGTAATGAGTCATTCATCCATTTCCTTAGTAGAGTGACATTCAATAGTAATATTTTACACTTGTTCTGTGTAACAATGTTTTAACTCGACCCAAGAGTAGACCATTATTGTATGGCAAAACAACATGGTGTGTGTGTCTGTGCTGTCACCTAAGATAGCCGAAGTGTGTCAGTGAATGTGAATATCTATTGATTAGCTCTGGCACTGTCTGATAGACAGATCTGTGTTAACACCAGTTAAGACATGTTCTTATTTAACCTTTATTTAACTAGGCAAGTCAGTTAAGAACAAATTCTTATTTACAATGACAGCCTACCCCGGCCAAACCCGGAAGACGCTGGGCCAATTTTGCGCCACCCTATGGGACTCCCGATCACAGCCGGATTGTGATACAGCCTGGAATCGAACCAGGGTCCGTAGTGACGCCTCTAGCACTGAGATGCTGTGCCTTAGACCGCTGCACCACTCGGGAGCACGCATGCTTAGTTTTTCTCAGATTGAAATCTGAGTGTGCACATCAAGTTCAACTGAGGACTGTTTGGTTCATGACATAATATAAATACATTCTAATAATCAATCCTATCTTAAGAAATCTTATCTTGTGAAATAATACATATTTAGACAATAGGGCTTTGTTTTAATGTGCTATTTAAAAAATATATAATTATTGTACATTCTCTGACGTGATGTGTGTTCTGAAATACAGGAAATACAAATAAATTATTTGAAATGCCACATTGTATATTAATTGTGTGTGTAAGAAAGGGAGGGGGTGGGATGGTACAGAAGGCAAAAATATGCAAACTAAATTGAAATTAGGATGACACTGAAAATAACCCAAGGATTACATAAAAAATTACTCAACTGCTGGGTCAATCCCACAACCCAATGTGCTTGGTTTATGTCACAACCCAACACACTGAGTTGTTTTAACCCAGCAATATAGTCTAATTTACCCAGCAGTTGGGTCAAACGCTCAACCCAAGGCTCTGGGTTAGAAGCACAACCCAAACCTGTTGGGTTGAATTAACCCAATAATGTGTTTGCCATTATTGACCCCTCCTGAGTGGCGCAGTGGTGATGGGTTGAGGAACCGGATGATAGCCGGCTAGTGACGGTGACGAAGTTCAGGGCAGGGTACTGGGTGGAGGCCTGTGCCACTAGAGATCCTGGTTCGAATCCAGGCTCTGTCGTAGCCGGTCGCGACCAGGAGACCCATGGGGCGGCGCACAATTGGCCCAGCGTCGTCCAGGGTAGGGGAGGGAATGGCTGGCAGGGATGTAGCTCAGTTGGTAGAGCATGGTGTTTGCAACGCTAGGGTTGTGGGTTTGATTCCCACGGGGGGCCAGCATAAATAAATAAAAAAGTTAAACTATTGCTCAGTTATCACTTGGCTCAGGTAAATAATTATGTAGTTGTCCCTTTAAACATCCTAAGGTCAACATCCATATAGTGTTCACATTTCTTTCATGTAAATATTGTAGCTACATAAAAAGATTAAACAATGTAATTGGGAAATATCCAGTCTTTGCTCTTTTCTTCATTACCATGCTGATGATTTCAAGTTGTATTGGATTTATTTTAATTTTAAGACATTGAATTCATGTTGTTTAGTATATTTACTACATTTAGTATGTTTAGTATTTTTCAGTAATTTGGTTTATGTAGATACATTTCAATATACAGTAACCAAAAAACCTGATCTAATTTGCATATTCATACTGAGTTTGCAGCAAACAGAATGTTCGGCAAAATTTCCCAGAATTGTTTGCCAGACGTTGACAAGTTGCCGCAAATTTACCGCAACAGTTTGCCACAAAACTAATTTGCATGTGAAAATATAAGCTTACTGCAAATTTGCGGCAAATTGGCCAAATGTTTTTCACAGCTGTTTGTCAGAAGCCTGTTTTTTCGGTAAGGGATCTCAAAGGGTTCACAGGGGTTGGTAGTGACATGTACCATGTTGAGTGTGCAGGGGGAAGGGCTTCACTTCATAGATATTACCTTTATTCCTCTGGGCACAATCCCACCTCTATTATGGAACGGTATGTACTAGGACATATCGAATCAAAAATCAAATCACATTTTATTGGTCGCATACACATATTTAGCAGATGTTATTGTTCCTAGGTTCAACAGTGCAGTAATAACTAACAATTCACAACAATACACACAAATCTAAAAGTAAGAGAATGGAATTAAGAAATCTATAAATACAAGGACGAGCAATGTCGGAGTCTGGAGTATATACAGTATATACAGTGGGGAAAAAAAGTATTTAGTCAGCCACCAATTGTGCAAGTTCTCCCACTTAAAAAGATGAGACAGGCCTGTAATTTTCATCATAGGTACATGTCAACTATGACAGACAAATAGAGGGAAAAAAATCCAGAAAATCACTTTGTAGGATTTTTTATGAATTGATTTGCAAATTATGGTGGAAAATAAGTATTTGGTCACCTACAAACCAGCAAGATTTCTGGCTCTCACAGACCTGTAACTTCTTCTTTAAGAGGCTCCTCTGTCCTCCACTCGTTACCTGTATTAATGGCACCTGTTTGAACTTGTTATCAGCATAAAAGACACCTGTCCACAACCTCAAACAGTCACACTCCAAACTCCACTATGGCCAAGACCAAAGAGCTGTCAAAGGACACCAGAAACAAAATTGTAGACCTGCACCAGGCTGGGAAGACTGAATCTGAAGAAATCAACTGTGGGAGCAATTATTAGGAAATGGAAGACATACAAGACCACTGATAATCTTCCTCGATCTGGGGCTCCACGCAAGATCTCACCCCGTGGGGTCAAAATGATCACAAGAATGGTGAGCAAAAATCCCAGAACCACACGGGGGGACCTAGTGAATGACCTGCAGAGAGCTGGGACCAAAGTAACAAAGCCTACCATCAGTAACACACTACGCCGCCAGGGACTCAAATCCTGCAGTGCCAGACGTGTCCCCCTGCTTAAGCCAGTACATGTCCAGGCCCGTCTGAAGTTTGCTAGAGTGCATTTGGATGATCCAGAAGAGGATTGGGAGAATGTCATATGGTCAGATGAAACCAAAATAGAACTTTTTGGTAAAAACTCAACTTGTCGAGTTTGGAGGACAAAGAATGCTGAGTTGCATCCAAAGAACACCATACCTACTGTGAAGCATGGGGGTGGAAACATCATGCTTTGGGGCTGTTTTTCTGCAAAGGGACCAGGACGACTGATCCGTGTAAAGGAAAGAATGAATGGGGCCACATATCGTGAGATTTTTTGTGAAAACCTCCTTCCATCAGCAAGGGCATTGAAGATGAAACGTGGCTGGGTCTTTCAGCATGACAATGATCCCAAACACAACGCCCGGGCAACGAAGGAGTGGCTTCTTAAGAAGCATTTCAAGGTCCTGGAGTGGCCTAGCCAGTCTCCAGATCTCAACCCCATAGAAAATCTTTGGAGGGAGTTGAAAGTCCGTGTTGCCTAGCGACAGCCCCAAAACATCACTGCTCTAGAGGAGATCTGCATGGAGGAATGGGCCAAAATACCAGCAACAGTGTGTGAAAACCCTTGTGGGGCCCTTGTGTTGAGGATCTGCGTAGTGGAGATGTTGTTTCCTACCTTCACCACCTGGGGGGCGGCCCGTCAGGAAGTCCACCCCCAATTAGCATTTTACCACAGTACTGTTTTAGAGCGTCTTCCTCCTGACACTAACCAAGACAACACAATAACAAACCATGAGGTGGCAATGTGAAATTCATTACATGTACTGGCTACATATCAGATGATGAGGTGCACTCCTGGCGTTCTTCTCCTTTCCCACTCCTTCACATTTGTCTACAAAAAAACACCTTATCCTGCATCTCTGGCCAGGACTTTATTCTCTCTATCATTCTAAGCAGATGCTGGGACTGGCCCCTCTCCAGGTCTTTATCGCCTAAAGGAGAGCGGCCAGTAGACATTAACCAGGGTCCTGGCGACAGCGTGATACACAAAAAGAGAGAAGGGGGAGGGAGATAGTCATTGAGGTCTAGCTCAAACTAAATTAAATACAAGCTGGGTTGATGTAAAAGTAGTGTGTGCCTTCAGGCACAGGGAGAGCAGGTAAGCGAGCATCAGCAAGTGCTGTTGTTCCTTTTGCCAGGGGGAAGGAGGAGAGGAGAAAAGGTGCTCTGTTTGCCTTGACCTTTGGAATTGTCCTCCGGGCTGCAGCAGCACGGAAACAGCTGCCAGGCTTACTCCGGAGAGGGGAGGAGGAAGGGACCCAAGATGGAGGACAGAAGAAACATGTACTGTCTATGTCTACATATTTGGCAGTTATCATTAGTGTAGTCCGGCCATCTTTTTTTCCCCATCTCAATCAACTGCTGAGGATATCTCCAAAACCCTGACCCCACATAGTCTGTAGTCTTCTGGTAGAGAGAGTAAAACGCTAAGTTATCTCAAGACAGATGAAATACTGTCCTGTGCTTTTACACTACGCAATGTATTGGTGCTAAGAAGACTCACAAAGCAACAGCAAATCAACATCACCCAAAACAATGTACAGTAAAGAGGAAGCTGCAGCTGATCAGCCTCAGCCCCACTATTGGGCATCCACACACTCTCTATGTCCCTGGAGTGGACTCTATCCCAGATAGCTGTTCTCTCATGCCAGAGTGCTTGGTTTGGTCCGTGTGGATCTGGCCCTGGCTCCTCTGTCTCTGCCACTGCCATCACTAATAACCCTAACCCTGACAAACACCCTGGGGGACTCAATGAGGGGTGCATTTGGGGTTGATTTAGCAGTCTCCTTTCCTATCCATCTGCTGTTTTAAGAGCCAAATTGAACAACATCCTCAAAAAGTAGGACACAGTCACAGACAATACACTGTTGTTGCACCTGCAGTTGATGTATTACGAGAGGCGTGCTGTGGTATCCATCTCACCACCAGGTAATGGCAACAAGCACAGCAGTGTCATGTTGTGAAATGCAAAGCAGGGGAGGGAGACGCCACCACCGTGCCGTGATTAGCTTTTCATTAGCTCTTTGTTATCTATGGCCGATCCCATTAAAATGTCAGCATGCCGGTTTGGTAAACAGAGAGGGTATCATGTGAGAAGTTCCTGCCCAGCGGCATGGAACACAGATAGGTCATTTTTCACAACCAGGCAGCCAATGAGGTGGCCGATCGAGAAAACAAATGGGAATTGGAAAGAACTGCCATCCCTTGCCAGTGCCTTTGCTATCATGAGCACATACTAAGAGTTATTTATGTTTAAAAACATAATTGCCACACTGCCTATGCTTTAAAGATATTTGTAGTCTCTAGGGGTCCATTAAAAATCAGTGTTGCAGTGATTTAATTGTGTGGCTATAGGCAGCTACCCTTGGATATTAAAATCAATAGTGAGAAATCAGCATTATAAGCTATTCAACCGGGAACAACCTTACACGCAAGCTGCCTCCCTCTCCTCTCTCTCTCTCATGCCTGAAAATGTCTATCATTGAGGTGTGTATGCAATTTTAATAGCTCTCAAACTTCTATCCCACTTCAAGAAAAATGTAGCATGTTCTTTAGTAATCAAAAACCTTGTTCAAAGACGCTCCAACAGCATCCTCATCTACATTGTCAATCTACACTCTCAATACCTACATTTCCATCTCCTTCAATTAATCACCAGCCTTCATCTAAGGAAGTATTCCCTTTCTTTCTTAACTTGACAATAATGTTGTCTGAGTACTGAGCTCTCGCATTCCCCAGCTCTCAAGTACTGTAGGCTGGTGCAGGCTGCTGTCCACCCCATCACAGGAGGGTTGGTTGGACGAGTGCCAAGCCAGGCCTGAGACAGGCCACTGCCTGTATGACATAAATCTCAGGCGGACATTGATTGGCTCCAGGACTGCGTGACTGGCAGGCAGGGAGGCAGGCAGGCAGGAAGGAGCAAGAGGCAGGAGGAGGCTGAGCTGTTTCCTCAGCGCAGTGGTGTAATGTGTCTGTGATTAATTGTCAATCCACCCGTCTGGTGAGTGGTGCTCCGTCTCTATTAGGCTCACTCATCACTGTGACAGGTAATGTACTGTACCCCTGACCTTGGCCACCACACCAAAGCCTGGGACTAAGCCAGAGCCAGTAAGAGGTTCAGCCTGGGCATAGAGACAAGAGGATGGGCACTGGGCAGGGAGAAAGGCACACAGGCAGAGAGGGACACAGTCTAAAGCCCCGTTTATACCTGCCTCTAACATGCATCCGTCATCCTGATCTTGTCCTGATCTTGTCTGTTTACACTTGTAAGATCTGATCACAATCACATCGCAATCTTTTAATCGTCTACACCTGTCTTAAAATGTGGGCACACTCAGAATGTGGACAAGATCAGGACAAAATACTTACGTTAGAAGCAGGTGTAAACAGGGCTTAAGACACATACATTCACATTGTAGACACACATCCATAGACACATGAGATGCGTTTAGACAGTCAGCCCAGTTCTGATCATTTATTTCACTAATTGGTCTTTTGACCAATCAAATCAGCTCTGAAAAAGATCTGATGTGAAAAGATTGGATGTGATTAGTCAAAAGACCAAGTAGTGGAAAGAAGTTCAGAATTGGTCTGCCTGTGTAAACACAGCCATGGAGACACATACTGTAAATAGTTATGTATGCATACACAGGCAATTAGATACATGTACCTGGGCCAGCAAAATTTTTACAGAAACACGCTGCCATACACAGACAAATAGACACATGCAAACAAATGCTGTGTCACAAAATAATGCAACGGTAACTGCCATTTTAGTATAATGACCATTTCCCTCCAATCTCTGCAATGACTGCAAACATGGCTTTAGTCTGTCTTCGGCTATACATTTTTCTCTTCTGCAAAAATTAAATAAAAATCCAATGCAGTTGAAAGTGCTCTACAGCTTGAAGAAGATGAACATTTTGAAGTGATTTTCACCATGAAGGCAGAAGGGTTTGTATTTTTTCCAGCGGTCAGCAGAAAGAAACAGTGCTTTTCTGTCTTTGTTTTTGTTTAATCTCTTATCGATTGCAGCCTCTCCCAGCTGTTAGGGGAGTGAATTATTTCTCGCCCTCTCCATGGTGCCTCTCCATGGTGTGACATCCCGGCCCTGACATGAGGTTAAAATGGGAAGAGAGGAACAAACATTTCAGCAGGAGCCGAGCAGGCGGGAGGAGCGGGAACCAAAAGCTTTTGTAGTCTTCACACAACCCTGGGGACAGGGACAGGGTCTTCCACTAAATAACTTGGAAAGTAATTAAAGGAGCAGAGACCTTCTTTCTTGTTTGTTTTTTCTCCCTCTCCGTCTCTCACTCTCTCATAGTCACAGATGAGGATCTGGGTTCCTGTGTAGAAATGGCTGCCCTCTGACAGGGTGGTGGGCACAGAGACAGGTTGATACAATGGGTTGTACGGAGCTTGACAAAATAAGCTCTACTAAACCCTCTATGCATGGATAAAGAGACTGTTTAGAGTACGCATTCTGCATTTCAACATTATCACACATGAATAATGATACACATCCCTAACTTTAATATGCTATCTACACAACACATCAATAACATCTGCTGAGCATGGAAGTATTATGAAAAGTTCTAGCTGGTGTCAGTACTCTAAATAATGATGTGTTGTCAATCAGCCTGTTACCAACAACCAGCCTGTTACCAACCCTTAGTAAACTTCTGGAATAAATTGTGATTGATACAATGCTATTTCACAGTAACCAAATTGACAACAGACTTTCAGCACGCTTATAGGGAAGGACATTCAACAAGCACAGGACTTACACAAATGACTGATGATTGGCTGAGAGAAATTGATGATACAATGATTGTGGGGGCTGTCTTGTTAGACTTCAGTGCAGCTTTTGACATTATCGATTATAGTCTGCTGCTGGAAAAATGTATGTGTTATGGCTTTACACCCCCTGCTATAATGTGGATAAAGAGTTACTTGTCTAACAGAACACAGAGGGTGTTCTTTAATGGAAGCCTCTCAAACATAATAGGTATTGTCCCCTTGTTCAGTGCTCGGTAATCAATGCAAGGGCTCCATAGCCTCCGTTTCAGCCTGCGACAGGGGATATACATGACTCCTGGGAGGGACAGCGTCTACCCAGAGGTTTATCGCGCAATCCCCCGCCCGATGAGGTGGTACTTTGGTCGCCTGCGTTTTGGAAAACGCGTGCGCCAAATCGAGGTATTCGGGGGGAATGTGGACGGTGGAGGTTGTGTCTGGACTTTCCACCGTGGTTGCACCAACGGAAACACCTAGACACCTACCCTGACACTCTTGCGACCACCCCGTGAGAACCCTCTGCGGCCATGAAAAGGTGGGGTTGTGTAGTGCTAACCAGGGAAGACCTAACACAACAGGGAAGTCCAGACTCTATAATAAAAAAAAAGTGACTTGCTCTCGATGAGTCTCGTGCGTATCTATAATGACTGGTGCTGTAACTTCCCTTACAAATACGGACCCTAATGGTCGACAGTCAAGTGCTCTGATGGGGAGTAGAATCGATAGGGGAACCAATGTAATGCCTAGACTATGTGCAAATGACCTGTCCATAAAGTTCCATGCTGCGCCTGAATCGACCAGTGCCTTAAACTGGGGAACTACCGTGTAATCAGGAAGTTGGATGTGTAGGGTACAGTGCGCAGCAGAGGGCTCTGAATGAGTGTGGGTGTTCGATACCTGAGGTGACGAGAGAGTACCTACCTGCCGCCTCTAAACCCAAAAGAACGCAGACAACAGCGTGCAGCAGAATGTCCTCCCGTGCCACAAGGCCCATCTCCTCCGATTGCTCAGTTTGGCCGAGAGACAGACAACAACAAAGTTGTGTGGGGGCTGGTGGGGACGTCCGCGGCAATGGGGGGAGCATCTAAGTCTCCGGCGGAGCCTGGAAATGTTTGTTCCGTTGGACTGTCGGCGTGCAGCAGTGAAAACTAATTTGAATCTGTTGGGGACTTGCGTGCTATTAAATGTATAATCTGCTACATGTTTGTTGTTGTCACGAGGAAAGGTCCGATGGATACCTTCATTTGTGAAAAACATATTGAACTTGATGCAACTAAAGAAATAATTATTACTCTTCATGATGAAATTTAAAATTTGACCAACCACCTTGAACTGAATAAGGATTATATGAGACTATCGGTATCTTTAAATGCTTCCTATCAAAACATCCAAGAGGATCAATATGGGACCTTCCTGGACTATGATCAATTTCCACCATTACACCCCTCTACTAGCTTGAACCAGAAAATGGCTGCTCATTGTTCGACTCCAGGTGAGCGTAAATGGATGCGTGTAGGAACCAGAAAGAAGGAGAATAATCATTCTCGGTACGCCTGCCTTCTTCCCCTGCGTCCGGACTTAAGACTTTCAAATCGCTTTGAGCCCATGTACCAGATGTCTTCTGCCAGGGACTTGGGTGTTCCCTCCATGGCTGTGCATTCCCCTCCAGCTACATCTCCCTGTCCTAGTCAATCAACTGCCTGGGCACAAACTGGACCACCGCGGCCCCCCTCTGCTGGGAAGTGCTCTCTGGATCAGAGCTCTGTCCCTTTGGCTGTTGTGGCCTGCACGCAGCCGGCGTCTCAGCAGCCCTCTGTGGCTCTGGCCTCGCAATCTGCTTCGAGACACGGCAGAGGCCGGATCATTCCGGCGATTGTGATAGGGAGTTCGATGGTGAGGCATATCTGTACCTGGGGCAAAGACTTTGTATTTTCCTGGGGCAAAAGTTCAGGATATCACCAGGTTGCTTCACAAGGTTGTGAGTCAGTCACCGGGGGCTGATACTGTCATGGTTCATGTGGGGTTAAATAACATTATTATTATTATGATGTGCAGCTCAGAACAGCTGAAGATGGATTTTAAAGAACTGATTGGGTCTCTACTTGACACCAACAAACGCCCCATAATATATGTCCCTCTGCCCTCCCTAAATTGTGGCATTGAATGGTTCTGCAGACATTTAGCCCTCCATAACTGGCTACGAGAGTATTGCAGCTCTGTGGTTGTAGCGTTTATTGACAATTTTGATACCTTTCTGGAAACAAAGCTAGTATTATAAGGAGGATGGGATCCACCTGGATCCTTTCACAGTTATATAAGGCTGCATTGAGACAATTACAATGACCCAAGTCCAGCTCATTTAATCCCTACCATTGTGTCGCTGAGTTCTCATCATGCTTCAGCAAATGTACATTATCCTAGGGGCATTGGAAGACACAATGTAAGTGACCTAATGTATGTCCCTCTAACTGCCCTGAATGCCTCTGCTGATCCTAAGGCTATTGTATGAAGTAATAATGTGCCTATACTGTTAGCACTGAGGCGGTGTGCCCTAGTAGGAAGTCCACTGTATGCAGCTCACCCGGAACTAATAAAAATAACTTGGGCATGTCTACATTGGGGGGAAAAAGTATTTAGTCAACCACCAATTGTGCAAGTTCTCCCACTTAAAAAGATGAGAGAGGCCTGTAATTTTCATCAAAGGTACACGTCAACTATGACAGACAAATTGAGAAGAAAAAAATCCAGAAAATCACATTGTAGGATTTTTATTGAATGTATTTGCAAATTGTGGTGGAAAATAAGTATTTGGTCACCTACAAACAAGCAAGATTTCTGGCTCTCACAGACCTGTAACTTCTTCTTTAAGAGGCTCCTCTGTCCTCCACTCGTTACCTGTATTAATGGCACCTGTTTGAACTTGTTATCAGTATAAAAGACACCTGTCCACAACCTCAAACAGTCACACTCCAAACTCCACTATGGCCAAGACCAAAGAGCTGTCAAAGGACACCAGAAACAAAATTGTAGACCTGCACCAGGCTGGGAAGACTGAATCTGCAATAAGTAAGCAGCTTGGTTTGAAGAAATCAACTGTGGGAGCAATTATTAGGAAATGGAAGACATACAAGACCACTGATAATCTCCCTCGATCTGGGGCTCCACGCAAGATCTCACCCCGTGGGGTCAAAATGATCACAAGAACGGTGAGCAAAAATCCCAGAACCACACGGGGGGACCTAGTGAATGACCTGCAGAGAGATGGGACCAAAGTAACAAAGCCTACCATCAGTAACACACTATGCCGCCAGGGACTCAAATCCTGCAGTGCAAGACGTGTCCCCCTGCTTAAGCCAGTACATGTCCAGGCCCGTCTGAAGTTTGCTAGAGTGCATTTGGATGATCCAGAAGAGGATTGGGAGAATGTCATATGGTCAGATGAAACCAAAATATAACTTTTTGGTAAAAACTCAACTCGTCGTGTTTGGAGGACAAAGAATGCTGAGTTGCATCCAAATAACACCATACCTACTGTGAAGCATGGGGGTGGAAACATCATGCTTTGGGGCTGTTTTTCTGCAACGGGACCAGGACGACTGATCCGTGTAAAGGAAAGAATGAATGGGGCCATGTATCGTGAGATTTTGAGTGAAAACCTTGTTCCATCAGCAAGGGCATTGAAGATGAAACTTGGCTGGGTCTTTCAGCATGACAATGATCCCAAACACACCGCCCGGACAACGAAGGAGTGGCTTTGTAAGAAGCATTTCAAGGTCCTGGAGTGGCCTAGCCAGTCTCCAGATCTCAACCCCATAGAAAATCTTTGGAGGGAGTTGAAAGTCCGTGTTGCCCAGCGACAGCCCCAAAACATCACTGCTCTAGAGGAGATCTGCATGGAGGAATGGGCCAAAATACCAGCAACAGTGTGTGAAAACCTTGTGAATACTTACAGAAAACGTTTGACCTGTGTCATTGCCAACAAAGGGTATATAACAAAGTATTGAGAAACTTTTGTTATTGACCAAATACTTATTTTCCACCATAATTTGCAAATAAATTCATTAAAAATCCTACAAAGTGATTTTCTGGATTTTATTTTCTCATTTTGTCTGTCATAGTTGACGTGTACCTATGATGAAAATTACAGGCCTCTCATCTTTTTAAGTGGGAGAACTTGCACAATTGGTGGCTGACTAAATACTTTTTTCCCCCCACTGTACCTCGGCTAAGCTTCCCAGTTAAGCAAAAAAAAACAATCAAGCATCCCAGAAAAGTGTTAAAAATAGCCCACGTTAACATATGTATCTTAAGAAACAAGGTTCATGAAATCAATAACAGTCAGTATCTGGATAATGTGTGAAATGCTTGATAATGTACGTGATCTCAATAGAGAGGTACACTTTCTGGGTGATTTAAATATTGACTGGCTCTCATCAGGCTGCCCACTCAAGAGAAAGCTTCAAACTGTAACTAGTGACTGCAACCTGGTTCAGGTTATCAATCAACCTACCAGGGTAGTTAGAAACAGTACAGCATGTATTGATCATATCTTTGCTAATGCTGCAGAAATTTGGTTTAAAGCAGTATCCAAATCCATCGGATGTAGTGATCACAATATAGTAGCCAAATAGAGGAAAACCAAAGTTCCAAAGTCTGGGCCTAATATTATGTATAAGAGGTCATACAATATCTTTTGTAGTGATTCCTACGTTGTTGATGTAAATAATATTTGTAGGTCTGTGGTGTGTAATGACGAGCAACCAGATGCTGAACATTTATGATATTGCTTATCCCAGTTACTAATAAGCATGCACCCATTAAGAAAAGGACAAACAGGAAAACTCTCATCCAGAGGCAGCACCACTAGTGGCCGGGGACTTTAATGCAGGGAAACTTAAATCCATTCTACCTAATATCTACCAGCATGTTAAATGTGCAACCAGAGGAAACAAAACTCTAGAGCACCTTTACTCCACACACAGAGACGCGTACAAAGCTCTCCCTCGCCCTCCATTTGGCAAATCTGGCCATAACTCTTTCCTCCTGATTCCTGCTTATCAGCAAAAACTAAAAGGTGGAAGCACCAGTGACTCGGTTAATAAGGAAGTGGTCAGATGACGCAGATGCTAAGCTACAGGACTGTTTTGCTAGTACAGACTGGAATATGTTCTGGGATTCTTCCGATAGCATTGAGGAGTACACCACATCTGTCACTGGCTTCATCAATCAGTGCATCGATGACGTCGTCCCCACAGTGACCGTACGTACATACCCCAACCAGAAGCCATGGATTACAGGCAACATCCGCACTGAGCTAAAGGGTAGAGCTGCCGCTTTCAAGGAGCGGGACTCTAACCCGGACGCTTATAAGAAATCTCGCTATGCCCACCGACGAACTATCAAACAGGCAAAGAGTCGATACAAGACTAAGATTGAATCGTACTACAGCGGCTCCGACGCTCGTCGGATGTGGCAGGGCTAGCAAACTATTACAGACTACAAAGGGAAGCACAGCCGCGAGCTGCCCAGTGACACAAGCCTACCAGCTAAATTACTTCTATGCTCGCTTCGAGGCAAGCAACACTGAAGCATGCATGAGAGCATCAGCTGTTCCGGTTGACTATGTGATCACGCTCTCCGTAGCCGATGTGAGTAAGACTTTTATGCAGGTCAACATTCACAAGGCCGCAGGGCCAGACGGATTACCAGGACGTGTACTCCGAGCATGCACTGACCAACTGGCAAGTGTCTTCACTGACATTTTCAACATGTCCCTGACTGAGTCTGTAATACCAACATGTTTCAAGCAGACCACCATAGTCCCTGTGCCCAAGAACACTAAGATAACCTGCCTAAATGACTACCGACCCGTAGCACTCACATCTGTAACCATGAAGTGCTTTAAAATGATGGTCATGGCTCACATCAACACTATTATCTCAGAAACAATAGACCAACTCCAATTTGAAAACCGCCCCAACAGAACCACAGATGATGCAATCTCTATTGCACTCCACACTGCCCTTTCCCACCTGGACAAGAGGAACACCTACGTCATAATGCTATTCATTGACTACAGCTCAGCGTTCAACACCATAGTGCCCTCAAAGCTCATCACTAAGCTAAGGACCTTGGGACTAAACACCTGATCCTCAACACGGGGGCCCCTCAGCGGTGCGTGCTCAGTCCCCTCCTGTACTCGCTGTTCACCCATGACTGCATGGCCAGGCACGACTCCAACACCGTCATTACATTTGCAGGTATCACTATCATGGTCCAAACACACCAAGACAGTCGTGACGAGGGCACGACAAAGCCTATTCCCCCTCAGGAGACTGAAAAGATTTGACATTGGTCCTCAGATCCTCAAAAAGTTATACAGCTGCACCATCGAGAGCATACTGACTGGTTGCAACACGCCTGGTATGGCAATTGCTCGGCCTCCGACCGCAAGGCACTATAGAGGGTAGTGCATATGGCCCAGTAGATCACTGGGGCCAAGCTACCTGCCATCCAGGACCTCTATACCAGGCGGTGTCAGAGGAAGGCCCTAAAAAAAGACTCCAGCCACCCTAGTCATAGACTGTTCTCTCCGCTACCGCATGGCAAGTCTAGGTCCAAAAGGCTTCTTAACAACTTCTACCACCAAGCCATAAGACTCCTGAACAGCAAATCATGGCTACCCATACTATTAGCATTGTTAAGGGAATTTCACCTGTTGTATTCGGCGCATGTGGCAAATACAATTTTATTTCATTTTATTTGTAAAAACTTAAATCCCTGTGGATTAATGAGGAATTGAAAAATTGTATGGATGAGGCAAAAGAGATGGCAAATAGGTATGGCTGTACAACCGATTGGGAAACGTACTGGACATTTAAAAATAATGTGACTAAACTGAATAAAAATAAGAAGAAACTACACTATGAAACAAAGATAAATGACATAAAGAATGATAGTAAAAAGCTTTGGAGCACCTTAAATTACATTTGGGAAAAAAAGGCAAACTCCGCTCCATCATTCATTGAATCAGATGGCTCATTCATCAAAACCCACTGATATTGCCAACTACTTTAATGATTTTTCATTGGCAAGATTAGCAACAAATGCTGACACTACACATCCAAGAATATCTGACCAAATTATGAAAGACAAGCATTGTAATTTTGAATTCCGTAAAGTAAGTGTGGAAAAATGTTTTATTGTTGTCTATCTACAATGACAAGCCACCGGGGTCTGACAACTTGGATAAGAAATTACTGAGGATAATAGCGGACGATATTGCCAGTCCTATTTGCCATATCTTCAATTTAAGCCTACTAAAAATGTGTGCCCTCAGGCCTGGAGGGAAGCAAAAGTTATTCCCCTACCTAAGAATAGTAAAGCCCCCTTTACTGGCTGTTACCAAGCCTTAGTAAACTTTTGGAAAAAATGGTGTATGACCAGATACAATGCTATTTTACAGTAAACAAATTGACAACATACTTTCAGCACGCTTATAGGGAAGGACATTCAACAAGCTCAGCACTTACACAAATGACTGATGATTGGTTGAGAGAAATTGATGATAAAAAGATTGTGGGGGCTGTTTTGTTAGACTTCAGTGCGGTTTTTGACATTATAGATCATAGTCTGTTGCTGGAAAAATGTATGTGTTATGGCTTTACACCCCTACTATATTGTGGATACAGAGTTACCTGTCTAACATAACACAGAGGGAGATATTTAATGGAAGCCTCTCCAACACAATAGAGATAGAATCAGGAATTCCCCAGGGCAGCTGTCTAGGCCTCTTACTTTTTTCAATCTTTACTAATGACATGCCACTGGCTTTGAGTAATGTATACGGATGACTCAACACTATAAATGTTAGCTACCACAGCGACTGAAATGACAGTAACACTTAACAAAGAGCTGTAGTTAGTTTTGGAATGGGTAGCAAGGAATAAGTTAGTCCTAAATATTTCAAAAACTAAAACATTGTATTTGGGACAAATCATTTACTAAACCCTAAACTTTGAAATTGAGCAAGTTGAGGTGACTAAACTGCTTGGAGTAACCCTGGTTAACTGTCATGGTCAAAACATATTGATACAACAGTTGCTAAGATGGGGAGAAGTCTGTCCATAATAAAGTGCTGCTCTGCCTTCTTAACAACACTATCAACAAGGCAGGTCCTACAGGTGCTTGATTTGTCGCACCTAGACTACTGTTCGGTAGTGTGGTCAGGTGCCACGAAGAGAGACTTAGGAAAATTGCAGTTGGCTCAGAACAGGGCAGCACGGCTGGCCTTTAAAAGTACACGGAGCGCTAACATTAATGACATGCATGTCAATCTCTCCTGGCTCAAAGTGGAAGAGAGATTGACTTCATCACTACTTGTTTTTGTAAGAGGTGATGACAAGCTGAATGTACCGACCTGTTTTTTTATACTACTAGCACACAGCTCGGACACTCATGCATACCCCACAAGACATGCCACCAGAGGTCTCTTCACAGTCCCCAAGTCCAGAACAGACTACGGGAGGCGCACAGTACTACATAGTGCCATGACTACATGGAACTCTATTCCACATCAGGTAACTGATGCAAGCAGTAGAATAAGATTTTAAAAACAGGTAAAAATACACCTTATGGAACAACGGGGACTGTGAAGAGACACACACAAAGGTACAGACACATGCATATGCATGCATTGTGATATTGTTTTATGGTGGTATTAAACATTTTGGTGTAATGGTGTTATATGATGTTCTGTATATTATGTTTTATCTTTTGTTTTATACTGTATGTAATGTAAGTGCTTTAATAAGTTTGGACCCCAGGAAGAGTAGCTGCTGCCTAAGCAGCAGTTAATGGGTATGCCTAATATATACACATGCAAATGTCTGACTTTTGTTCATAGGAAGGAAATTGTCCAGGCCACTTGTATGTATGTCTATTGTAGACTATGGGGATATTATCTACAGTATATACATGCTGCAGCATCTACACTTAAGCCACTAGATGCTGTTTTCCATTGTGTCCTTAGGTTTATTACTGGTGATGGTTATAGAACTCACCATTGTGTTTTGTATAAAATAGTGGGTTGGGCCTCTTTGTATGTAAGGAGAGAGTAGCATTTTCTTGTGTTTATCTACAAAGCACTCATGTGCAATAGGCCATAATTGATTTTGGCCCAATAGGCCTGCATCTCTGCCCAGCCTGTCAAGAGTGGCCAAAAGTGTGTTTAGCATCCCCAGTGGCTCTGCAAGTGTGGAGAGGATATTCTCCGCTGCTGGCCTGCTCTCAAGGCGCCATCGCAAGAGCCTCAAGCCACAGACTGGCCAAACTCGTGTTTCTAAAAATGAAATCTAAAACTAAATTCAAAAGGCACTAAGTCATTTTTCGTTTAATTTTTTTATTTAATTCTAAGTAAGTCATGAAATAATATAGCCTAAATAATACATTTTAGTTCCTTCTTAGGCTCCCAGTCTGGCTCCTGACCTATTTAGAGTGTTTATGTGCTGTTTAATACAACATGTAGCCTATTTGAAATGATGTGCGCTTCTTACATTCACCTTTTCATGTTTATTCAAATATTTTTCATTCAAATCATATGGTTTGGTTTCAATACTTCAAATCCAAATGGTAGTCACAAAAATAGATGGGTGTTGGTTAAATTGTGATTTTAATGAATGGAGTGAATTTGGAGTGGCAGTTCTTTTCCCTGTGAGTGCGGAGCGCTTTTTGTCGGAGCCGTTGGAAAGGACATGGAGTGCCGGAGCGCTCCATGAGTGATGAGCGGGATTTCCAAATACCATGGTTCAGAGAAATGATCGGAGACCTTTATATTGATAAATGTGTCTGTTTTTCTTAATACATTTTGTATGTGTTTGTATATTATTGTATGTGTTTAATGTATTTATGCAGGGTTCATCTGTAAAAGAGACCCTAGTCTGAGTATGACTTCCCTGTCAAAATAAAGATTAATAAAAAAAAAAATTAAATCATGTAGCTCTGTGTGAACCGTGCCTTGGATAGTTATGGTCCGATGTGACGGAGACCCAAGCGTGACTGTTGTGGAGCTCAAGCAGACTGAGTGCTGAGACACTGTGGGCTCCAGGGCCCCTGGGCTGTGGGGCTGCAGCGGAGCAGAGCAGCGAGGAACAGCAGAGACAGGAGGAGCCCACAGCCAGCAGCATTAGACACAAGCCTCTGAACTGGTGAGACTGTTAAGCCCTCGCGCTTAAGACGTTGGGGAGCTAGATTTGCAGCTGCGCCCGAGGACTGTAAACAACAGCGCCTCGTCTCATCTCGTCCATATCCACATGCACACATACACACACCCTCACACATGCACACACACACACACACACACACACACACACCCTCAAACATTCACATACACACACTTCCCGTCCACACACACAAGCCTAAATGTGGGAACGGCTTTAAGCCTCGCCTTCCTCCACTACTTCTCATGGTGTGAGGGGGTTGGTTAGACCCGATTAAGGGTCCAAGGAAACAGGATTAGCCCAGCCCTGCTTTCTAATTAATTGTCTTGGTGTTTGGCCAATAAATCATTGTTATCTCCTTCTGTAATCGTAGCGGGAGATTGCACGGCTCCGACCCAGCCGCTGGAATGTTAAACAGGCCAGGCTTTTGGTAATGAAGCCCCGAGATATGTGGAAAGGGTAATTTCTATCTTTTTATTTTCGGTCCTCGGTTAATTCAATTAAAGAGATAGGCCAGTGCATTTCACTACAGAAATTGTTGAGCATTGCTAGATTAGAGCCTAACAATATTCTGCGGGTAGTTCAGTCTTTTTTTGGGACAAAGCTTTGTATGTGTTGGCTTTAGCCTGCAATGGAGAGTAGGAGTGAGGGAGCCACAATGAGGAGACAGAGGATGGATGTAGCAAGGGCAGGCAGCAGGCTGGTACAGGTGTATTTAGAGCCATGACTGGCAGACTTCTGGGAAATGGGAGGCCTTGCTGCCCTGAGGCAGAGATGCCCTGAGGCTATAGCAATATAGGCCAGTTTAGCAGTTGGCATACTGCAGCTCAGAGCTCCTTCCCAGGCAGAGCCTGTCTCTCTGTGGAAAGGCTGTGGCTGAGAGACAGAGAGAGAGAGAGAGGAGATGTCGCTAGGCTCCACTGAGATGGAAAAGTGAGAGTGTGTTTATGTGTGTGCATCCAGGAATGGGATAACTCCGCTCCTGGTTCCCAGCGGGCACCCGCAAATTAGGAGTTAAGCGACATGCAAATGTCTGAGAGCGTTCTGCGACCATGTGAGGGTCAGCCTGCTGCAGATCACAGACAGTCCCTGCCACCTCAAAGAGGAGCTGAGTGTGAGGAGAGGAGTAAAACATGCTTCCGATGCCATAGAGCGGCTCCATGTCACCGCTCTGATGTGAAACTCTCTCCTCTCTGCCCAATGTTACGCAGAGGATTGATACCAAAAGCCCTTATTTTCTCTGCAATGAAAAACCTTACAAGCACAAAGTATAAAATAATATGAGTTTCCCCCAGAAGTTATGTTTATAGCTTTTGCTATTGCTCCCTTTAGAATGTATGGCCCCCAGCAAGGTGACATGGAGACTGCCTAGTGCCTTAGCGCACAGCAGTGTAAACTGAAACTTCATTATTGTACTGACATCATAAAACTGATGCAGGCTTTACTGCAGTCTCTCTTCGGCACTGCTCAAACTTCAAACTTCCATAAAATGACAGAGGAACAACACCTGACTCTCAGTCACAGCACTCGCCTCTGGCATCTAGCCTAGAGTCAAATGTTTTATTAAATGCCAAAATAATGTATGCGTGCATCCGGGTGAGTGGGTTGTGTGAGTGAGTATGTATATAGTGGTTATTTACACTAGGGTTGTGTTTGAGTGACACAAATATACAGTGCAAACCATTATTTTAATACATCAGCCTAGAATTCCCATCGTACTATATTAACAGCATTTACGCCTGAGCAAATGGCTTCAGACAGCTCCTCGTGGAGAATCCCCAGCAGTCATTTGGTGTTAACAGCCTGGGAGTGCTCCTCAGAGAGACATGCTAGCTCCTCTCCTCACTGTTGTTAGGCTACAGAACAACAACAACAACAACAACAACAACAACAACAACAACAACGCAAGGCTTTTCTGTTTTTTGTTGGATTTAATTTTCTCACAGTACAACTGGAAGACTTCACGCTCTGGCCAGTGCACAAATATTGTGCCAAGTTGTAAGCCAGAGAGAAGATGTAAATCACAAGGAATTACATGAAAACGGGAATTGAGAAAATCAGGATAAATGTAACCAGAATTATGACATGATAAAGTTACCATGATTCACAATAACATAATCCCATATCCTCCCACATTTCTGAAGCACCAGCCGGCACTGCCAAACATGATCGCTATCCAAATGATCACCCTCATTATCAGTGTCTAACTCTGTCCTCTCCTCTTCATTCACTTTTCTATCTTCGCTTGACATTTACAGACACATACAGTGGGGGAAAAAAGTATTTAGTCAGCCACCAATTGTGCAAGTTCTCCCACTTAAAAAGATAAGAGAGGCCTGTAATTTTCATCATAGGTACACGTCAACTATGACAGACAAATTGAGAAGAAAAAAATCCAGAAAATCACATTGTAGGATTTTTTATGAATTGATTTGCAAATTATGGTGGAAAATAAGTAGTTGGTCATGTGGGGTTCTATTTTCTCATAATTGGATCTGAATGTGATGAATAGCTTATAAGGAATGCATTAATGATAAGCATAGGTTTGTACTATACTGATATAAATTGTTTCACATAACAGGCTGTGATTCATGTGAGGAACGTTAGGGGGTAGGACAGATAAGACTTGTATTTCTTACAGATACGAACACTTCCTCTTTGTTGTCTGTGAACCGTTGTCTGTGAACCGTCCTTGAACGTAGGAACGTACAGTCTTTTGGGTGCTAACTCCACAGGTTGTTATGATAAAAACTTATGCCTGGCAACAGTGTGCAACAAGGGAGCGCCAAGGGACTGGGACAAGCCGGTGCGCCAACGGATAGGTTGGGCAAGTCTAAACCACGCCCAACCTCTACCCTGATAGGCCCAGCAGAGAGCGGGAACTAAAAACTGTCAGGGTATTTACGGAAGGATTTGTAATGAGGAAGTCAGTTCTCTGTCTGCCCTGCGTGGTATTTCAGTGAGCCCGTATACGAACCATCATACTTATCATACATACATTTTGCATATAATAAATTTAGCTTGGATTGAATATCTCTTGATTTTCTCTTATTCCAATACCAGATTTGAATTACGCAATTTCTAACAGTCACCTACAAACAAGCAAGATTTCTGGCTCTCACAGACCTGTAACTTCTTCTTTAAGAGGCTCCTCTGTCCTCCACTCGTTACCTGTATTAATGGCACCTGTTTGAACTTGTTATCAGTATAAAAGACACCTGTCCACAACCTCAAACAGTCACACTCCAAACTCCACTATGGCCAAGACCAAAGAGCTAGCTGTCAAAGGACACCAGAAACAAAATTGTAGACCTGCACCAGGCTGGGAAGACTGAATCTGCAATAGGTAAGCAGCTTGGTTTGAAGAAATCAACTGTGGGAGCAATTATTAGGAAATGGAAGACATACAAGACCACTGATAATCTCCCTCGATCTGGGGCTCCACGCAAGATCTCACCCCGTGGGGTCAAAATGATCACAAGAACGGTGAGCAAAAATCCCAGAACCACACGGGGGGACCTAGTGAATGACCTGCAGAGAGCTGGGACCAAAGTAACAAAGCCTACCATCAGTAGCACACTACGCCGCCAGGGACTCAAATCCTGCAGTGCCAGACGTGTCCCCCTGCTTAAGCCAGTACATGTCCAGGCCCGTCTGAAGTTTGCTAGAGTGCATTTGGATGATCCAGAAGAGGATTGGGAGAATGTCATATGGTCAGATGAAACCAAAATATAACTTTTTAGTAAAAACTCAACTCGTCGTGTTTGGAGGACAAAGAATGCTGAGTTGCATCCAAAGAACACCATACCTACTGTGAAGCATGGGGGTGGAAACATCATGCTTTTGGGCTGTTTTTCTGCAAAGGGACAAGGACGACTGATCCGTGTAAAGGAAAGAATGAATGGGGCCATGTATCATGAGATTTTGAGTGAAAACCTCCTTCCATCAGCAAGGGCATTGAAGATGAAACGTGGCTGGGTCTTTCAGCATGACAATTATCCCAAACACACCGCCCGGGCAACGAAGGAGTGGCTTCGTAAGAAGCATTTCAAGGTCCTGGAGTGGCCTAGCCAGTCTCCAGATCTCAACCCCATAGAAAATCTTTGGAGGGAGTTGAAAGTCCGTGTTGCCCAGCGACAGCCCCAAAACATCACTGCTCTAGAGGAGATCTGCATGGAGGAATGGGCCAAAATACCAGCAACAGTGTGTGAAAACCTTGTGAAGACTTACAGAAAACGTTTGACCTGTGTCATTGCCAACAAAGGGTATATAACAAAGTATTGAGAAACTTTTGTTATTGACCAAATACTTATTTTCCACCATAATTTGCAAATAAATTAATAAAAAATCCTACAATGTGATTTTCTGAATATTTTTTTCTCATTTTGTCTGTCATAGTTGACGTGTACCTATGATGAAAATTACAGGCCTCTCTCATCTTTTTAAGTGGGAGAACTTGCACAATTGGTGGCTGACTAAATACTTTTTTTCCCCACTGTAGCCTAAAAAAAAAAATAGTTTTTCGCTCCCAGGCACGGATCTCTGGCTTTTACTGTTCCTCCCACATGTAATCTCCTCAACCCCATTACAATCCTCCGCTTTTCTCTAGTTCGACAGTTTCTCGGGATGTCTCCCGTGCAAGGCTTCTCCTCTTGCTCACATGCAGCCAGCTCGAGATTTGTTGTTGGAAGAGAATAAGAGGAACGTCTGAGCACACTTCTGAGGGATGGATTGTCAAAATGTGGCGGAGAGTAGGCCAATTATTCGAGTTGTGAGGAAGACTGCTGCTCATGCACTTGTTCTTAAGTGAAGTGAGCTGTATCCCTCTCTTACTGAATCCCAATCAGAGCCCTTTCTTTCACAACCCTTTGGCTTCTTTTTATATACAGTGAGGGAAAAACGTATTTGATCCCCTGCTGATTTTATACGTTTGCCCACTGACAAAGACATGATCAGTCTATAATTTTAATGGTAGGTTTATTTGAACAGAATAACAACAACAAAATCCAGAAAAATGCATGTAAAAAAATTTATAAATTGATTTGCGTTTTAATGAGGGAAATAAGTATTTGACCCCTCTGCAAAACATGACTTAGTACTTGGTGGCAAAACCCTTGTTGGCAATCACAGAGGTCAGACGTTTCTTGTAGTTGGCCATCAGGAATGCACACATCTCAGGAGGGATTTTGTCACACTCCTCTTTGCAGATCTTCTCCAAGTCATTAAGGTTTCAAGCCTGACGTTTGGCAACTCGAACCTTCAGCTCCCTCCACAGATTTACTATGGGATTAAGGTCTGGAGACTGGCTAGGCCACTCCAGGACCTTGAGATACTTCTTACGGAGCCACTCCTTAGTTGCCCTGGCTGTGTGTTTCGGGTCGTTGTCATGCTGGAAGACCCAGCCACGACCCATCTTCAATGCTCTTACTGAGGGAAGGAGGTTGTTGGCCAAGATCTCGCGATACATGGCCCCATCCATCCTCCCCTCAATACGGTGCAGTCGTCCTGTCCCCTTTGCAGAAAAGCATCCCCAAAGAATGATGTTTCCACCTCCATGCTTCACGGTTGGGATGATGTTCTTGGGGTTGCACTCATCCTTCTTCTTCCTCCAAACATGGCGAGTGGAGTTTAGACCAAAAAGCTCAAATTTTGTCTCATCAGACCACATGACCTTCTCCCATTCCTCCTCTGGATCATCCAGATGGTCATTGGCAAACTTCAGACGGGCCTGGACATGCGCTGGCTTGAGCAGGGGGACCTTGCGTGCGCTGCAGGATTTTAATCCATGACGGTGTAGTGTGTTACTAATGGTTTTCTTTGAGACTGTGGTCCCAGCTCTCTTCAGGTCATTGACCAGGTCCTGCCGTGTAGTTCTGGGCTGATCCCTCACCTTCCTCATGATCATTGATGCCCCACGAAGTGAGATCTTGCATGGAGCCCCAGACCGAGGGTGATTGACCGTCATCTTGAACTTCTTCCATTTTCTAATAATTGCGCCAACAGTTGTTGCCTTCTCACCAAGCTGCTTGCCTATTGTCCTGTAGCCCATCCCAGCCTTGTGCAGGTCTACAATTTTATCCCTGATGTCCTTACACAGCTCTCTGGTCTTGGCCATTGTGGAGAGGTTGGAGTCTGTTTGATTGAGTGTGTGGACAGGTGTCTTTTATACAGGTAACGAGTTCAAACGGGTGCAGTTAATACAGGTAATGAGTGGAGAACAGGAGGGCTTCTTAAAGAAAAACTAACAGGTCTGTGAGAGACGGAATTCTTACTGGTTGGTAGGTGATCAAATACTTATGTCATGCAATAAAATGCAAATGAATTACTTAAAAATCATACAATATGATTTTCTGGATTTTTGTTTTAGATTCCGTCTCTCACAGTTGAGGTGTACCTATGATAGAAATTACAGACCTCTACATGCTTTGTAAGTAAGAAAACCTGCAAAATCGACAGTGTATCAAATACTTGTTCTCCCCACTGTATATATGCTTGTAAACTGAAGCTCCAAGGTCAGGTAAAGTATAATTAAATCAAATCAAAGTTAATTGGTCAAATACACAAATATGCAGATGTTATTGCAGGTGCAGCAAAATGCTTATGTTTCTAGCTCCAATACAATGTTTGTAGCATTACAATAACAATAGATACATAATTCCCAAAAAATATAAAGAAATAACGAAATATCAAAATGAGCAATATCAGAACAAGCAATGTTAAAGTCTGGAATATATATATATATATATATTTGAAGTCGGAAGTTTACATACACCTTAGCCAAATACATTTAAACTCAGTTTTTCACAATTCCTGACATTTAATCCTAGTAAAAATTCCCTCTCTTAGGTCAGTTAGGATCACCACTTAATTTTAAGAATGTTAAATGTCAGAATAATAGTAGAGAGAATGATTTATTTCTGCTTTTATTAATTTCATCACATTCTCAGTGGGTCAGAAGTTTACATACACTCAATTAGTATTTGGTAGCATTGCCTTCAAATTGTTAAACTTGGGTCAAAAGTTTTGGGTAGCCTTCCACAAGCTTCCCACAATAAATTGGGTGAATTTTGGCCCATTCCTCCTGATAGAGCTGGTGTAACTGAGTCAGGTTTGTAGGCCTCCTTGCTCGCACACGCTTTTTCAGTTCTACCCACAAATGTTCTATAGGTTTGAGGTCAGGGCTTTGTGAAGGCCACTCCAATACCTTGACTTTGTTGTCCTTAAGCCATTTTGCCACAACTTTGGAAGTATGCTTGGGGTAATTGTCCATTTGGAAGACCCATTTGCGACCAAGCTTCCACTTCCTGACTGATGTCTTGAGATGTTGCTTCAATATATCCACATAATTTTCCTTCCTCATGATGCCATCTACTTTGTGAAGTGCACCAGTCCCTCCTGCGGCAAAGCACCCCTACAGCATGATGCTGCCACACCCATGCTTCACGGTTGGGATGGTGTTCTTCGGCTTGCAAAAAAAAAATGTTTTCCTCCAAACATAACGATGGTCATTATGGCCAAACAGTTCTATTTTTGTTTCATCAAAACAGAGAACATTTCTCCAAAAAGTATGATCTTTGTCCCCATGTGCAGTTGCAAACCGTAGTCTGGCTTTTTTTTGGCGGTTTTGGAGCAGTGGATTCTTCCTTGCTGAGCGGCCTTTCAGGTTGTTGATATAGGACTTGTTTTACTGTGGATATAGATACTTTTGTACCTGTTTCCTCCAGCATCTTCACAAGGTCCTTTGCTGTTGTTCTGGGATTGATTTGCACTTTTCGCACCAAAGTGCGTTCATCTCTTGGAGACAGAATGCGTCTCCTTCCTGAGCGGTATGACGGCTGTGTGGTCCCATGGTGTTTATACTTGCGTACTATTGTTTGTACAGATGAATGTGGTACCTTCAAATCAAATCAAATCACATTTTATTGGCCACATGCGCCAACAGGTGCAGACATTACGGTGAAATGCTTACTTACAGCCCTTAACCAACAGTGCATTTATGTTTTATAAAAAAGTAAAATAAAACAACAACAAAAAAGTGTTGAGAAAAAAAAGAGCAGAAGTAAAATAAAATACGGAGGCTATATATACAGGGGGGTACCGGTGCAGAGTCAATGTGTGGGGGCACCGGCTAGTTGAGGTAGTTGAAGTAATATGTAAAATGTGGGTAGAGTTAAAGTGACTATGCATAAATAATTAACAGATTAGCAGCAGCGTAAAAATATGGGGTGGGGGGGTGGGGGTGGGTGTGGGGGGGGCAGTGCAAATAGTCCGGGTAGCCATGATTAGCTGTTCAGGAGTCTTAGTGTTTGGGGGTAGAAGATGTTGAGAAGACTTTTGGACCTAGACTTGGCACTCCGGTACCGCTTGCCGTGTGGTAGCAGAGAGAATAGTCTATGACTAGGGTGGCTGGAGTCTTTGACAATTTTGAGGGCCTTCATCTGACACCGCCTGGTATAGAGGTCCTGGATGGCTGGAAGCTTGGCCCCAGTGATGTACTGGGCCGTACGCACTACCCTCTGTAGTGCCTTGTGATCAGAGGCCAAGCAGTTGCCATACCAGGAGGTGATGCAACCAGTCAGGATGCTCTCGATGGTGCAGCTGTAGACTTTTTTGAGGATCTGAGGACCCATTCCAAATCTTTTCAGTCTCCTGAGGGGGAATAGGCTTTGTCGTGCCCTCTTCACGACTGTCTTGGTGTGTTTGGACCATGATAGTTCGTTGGTGACCAAGGAACTTGAATCTCTGAACCTGTTCCACTACAGCCCGTCGATGAGAATGGGGGCGTGCTCAGTCCTCTTTTTTTTCCTGTAGTACACAAGCATCTCCTTTGTCTTGGTCACGTTGAGGGAGAGGATGTTATCCTGGCACCACACGGCCAGGTCTCTGACCTCCTCCCTATAGGCTGGCTCATCGTTGTCAGTGATCAGGCCTACCACTGTTGTGTCGTCGGCAAACTTAATGATGGTGTTGGAGTCGTGCCTGGCCATGCAGTCATGGGTGAACAGGGAGTACAGGAGGGGACTGAGCACGCATGTGTTGAGGGGCCCCCGTGTTGAGGATCAGTGTGGCAGATGTGTTGTTACCTTCCCTTACCACCTTGGGGCGGCCCGTCAGGAAGTCCAGGATCCAGTTGCAGAGGGAGGTGTTTAGTCCCAGGATCCTTAGCTTAGTGATGAGCTTTGAGGGCACTATGGTGTTGAATGCTGAGCTGTAGTCAATGAATAGCATTCTCAAGTAGGTGTTCCTCTTGTCCAGGTGGGAAAGGGCAGTGTGGAGTGCAATAGCGATTGCATAATCTGTGGATCTGTTGGGGCGGTATGCAAATTGGAGTGGGTCTAGGGTTTCTGGGATAATGGTGTTGATGTGAGCCATGACCAGCCTTTCAAAGCACTTCATGGCTACAGACGTCAGTGCTACGGGTCGGTAGTAATTTAGGCAGGTTATCTTAGTGTCCTTGGGCACGGGGATTATGGTGGTCTGCTTGAAACATGTTGGTATTACAGACTCAGTCAGGGACATGTTGAAAATGACTGTGAAGACACTTGCCAGTTGGTCAGCACATGCTCAGAGTACACGTCCTGGTAATCCGTCTGGCCCTGCGGCCTTGTGAATGTTGACCTGCTTAAAAGTCTTACTCACATCGGCTACAGAGAGCGTGATTACATAGTCTCTCATGCATGCTTCAGTGTTGCTTGCCTCGAAGCGAGCATAGAAGTAGTTTAGCTCATCTGGAAGTCTTGTGTCACTGGGCAGCTCGCGGCTGTGCTTCCCTTTGTAGTCTGTAATGGTTTTCAAGCCCTGCCACATCCGACGAGCGTCGGAGCCGATGTAGTACGATTCAATCTTAGTCTTGTATCGACTCTTTGCCTGTTTGATAGTTCGTCGGTGGGCATAGCGAGATTTCTTATAAGCGTCCGGGTTAGAGTCCCGCTCCTTGAAAGCGGCAGCTCTACCCTTTAGCTCAGTGCGGATGTTTCCTGTAATCCATGGCTTCTGATTGGGGTATGTACGTACGGTCACTGTGGGGACGACATCATCGATGCACTTATTGATGAAGCCAGTGACTGATGTGGTGTACTCCTCAATGCTATCTGAAGAATACCGGAACATGTTCCAGTCTGTGCTAGCAAAACAGTCCTGTAGCTTAGCATTTGTGTCATTTGCCCACTTTTTATTAACCGAGTCACTGGTGCTTCCTGCTTTAGTTTTTGCTTATACGCAGGAATCAGGAGGATAGAGTTATGGTCAGATTTGCCAAATGGAGGGCGAGGGAGAGCTTTGTATGCGTCTCTGTGTATGGAGTAAAGGTGGTCTAGAGTTTTTTTCCCTCTGGTTGCACATTTAACATGCTGGTAGAAATTAGGTAGAACGGATTTAAGTTTCCCTGCATTAAACTCCCCGGCCACTAGGAGCGCTGCCTCTGGATGAGCGTTTTCCTGTTCACTTATGGCCTTATACAGCTCATTCAGTGCAATCTTAATGCCAGCATTGGTTTGTGGTGGTAAATAGACAGCTATGAAAAATATAGATGAAAACTCTCTTGGTAAATAGTGTGGTCTACAGCTTATCATAAGATACTCTACCTCAGGCGAGCAAAACCTTGAGACTTCCTTATTATTTGATTTTGTGCACCAGCTGTTGTTTACAAATATACACAGACCGCCACCCCTTGTCTTACCAGAGTCAGCCATTCTATCCTGCCGATGTAGCGTATACCCCACTAGCTGTATGTTGTCCATGTCGTCGTTCAGCCACGACTTAGTGAAACATAAGATATTACAGTTTTTAATGTCCCGTTGGTAGGATAACCGTAATCTTAGGTCATCCAATTTATTCTCAAATGATTGAAGATTGGCTAATAGGATTGATGGGAGAGGCAGTTTACTCGCTCGCCGTCGGATCCTTACAAGGCACCCCGACCTACGTCCACAATATCTCCGTCTCTTTCTCATGCGAATGACGGGGATTTGGGTGTCTGTAAGATATCCTTCGCGGCCGCCTCTTTGAAGAAAAAATCTTTGTCCAATACGAGGTGAGTAATCGCTGTCCTGATATCCAGAAGCTCTTTTTGGTTATAAGAGACGATGGCAGAAACATTATGTACAAAATAAATTACAAATAACGCTGAAAATCACACATAATAGTACAATTGGTTAGAGGGCTGTAAAACGGAAGCCATCTTCTCCGGCGCAAGGATGAACCAGACTTGTGGAGGTCTACAATTGTTTTTCTGAGGTCTTGGCTGATTTCTTTTAATTTTCCCATGCTGTCAAGCAAAGAGGCACTGAGTCTGGAGGTAGGCCTTGAAATACATCCACAGGTACACCTCCAATTGACTCAAATGATGTCAATCAGCCTATCAGAAGCTTCTAAAGCCATGACATCATTTTCTGGAATTTTCCAAGCTGTTTAAAGGCACCGTGAACTTAGTGTATCTAAACTTCTGACCCACTGGAATTGTGATACAGTTAATTATAAGTGAAATAATCTGTCTGTAAACAATTACTTGTGTCATGCACAAAGTAGATGTCCTAACCGACTTGCCAAAACTATAGTTTGTTAACAAGAAATTTGTGCAGTGTTTGAAAAACAAGTTTTGTGTATGTAAACTTCCGACTTCAACTGTATATATATATATATATATATATATATATATATATATATATATATATATATATATATATACACAGTACCAGTCCAAAGTCTGGACACAACTACTCATTCCTGGGTTTATCTTTATTTTTACTATTTTCTACATTTTTGACTGGTACTGTACATATATAAATGGTGTGTATAGACAGTAGTATATGAATAGAAAAGGTGTGTACAGCAGTAGTTATATAGGATGGTGTGTATAGACAGTATAGACAGTATATGAATAGAAAAGGTGTGTACAGCAGTAGTTATATAGGATGGTGTGTATAGACAGTATAGACAGTATATGAATAGAAAAGGTGTGTACAGCAGTAGTTATATAGGATGGTGTGTATAGACAGTATGGACAGTATATGAATAGAAAAGGTGTGTACAGCAGTAGATATATAGGATGGTGTGTATAGACAGTATGGACAGTATATGAATAGAAAATGTGTGTACAGCAGTAGTTATTTGGATGGTGTGTATAGACAGTATGGACAGTATATGAATAGAAAAGGTGTGTACAGCAGTAGTTATATAGGATGGTGTGTATAGACAGTATAGACAGTATATGAATAGAAAAGGTGTGTACAGCAGTAGTTATATAGGATGGTGTGTATAGACAGTATAGACAGTATATGAATAGAAAAGGTGTGTACAGCAGTAGTTATATAGGATGGTGTGTATAGACAGTATGGACAGTATATGAATAGAAAAGGTGTGTACAGCAGTAGATATATAGGATGGTGTGTATAGACAGTATGGACAGTATATGAATAGAAAATGTGTGTACAGCAGTAGTTATTTGGATGGTGTGTATAGACAGTATGGACAGTATATGAATAGAAAAGGTGTGTACAGCAGTAGTTATATAGGATGGTGTGTATAGACAGTATAGACAGTATATGAATAGAAAAGGTGTGTACAGCAGTAGTTATATAGGATGGTGTGTATAGACAGTATGGACAGTATATGAATAGAAAAGGTGTGTACAGCAGTAGTATACACTGAACAAAAATATAAATGCAACATGCAAGAATTTCAATGATTTTACTGAGTTACATTTCATATAATGTGGTCCTCTGTAGCTCAATTGGTAGAGCATGGCGCTTGTAACGCCAGGGTAGTGGGTTCGATCCCCAGGACCACCCATACGTAAAAATGTATGCGCACATGACTGTAAGTCGCTTTGGATAAAAGTGTCTGCTAAATGGCATATTATTATATTATATTATTATATAAGGAAATCAGTCAATTGAAATAAATTCATTAGGACCTAATCTATGGATTTCACATGACTGGGAATACAGATATGCATCTGTTGGTCACAGATAACTTTTTTTAAAGGTAGGGGTGTGGATCAGAAAACCAGTCAGTATCTGGTGTGACCACCATTTGCCTCATGCAGCGCGACACATCTCCTTCACATATTGTTGATCAGGCTGTTGATTGTGGCCTGTGGAATGTTGTCCCACTCCTCTTCAATGGCTGTGCAAAGTTGCTGGATATTGACGGGAACTGGAACACACTGTCGTACACGTCGATCCAGAGCATCCCAAAGATGCTCAATGGGTGACAAGTCTGATGAGTATGAAGGCTTAAGAAGAACTGGGACATTTTCAGCTTCCAGGAATTGTGTACAGATCCTTGCGACATGGTCATGCTGAAACATGAGGTGATGGTGGCGGATGAATGGCATGACAATGGGCCTCAGGATCTCGTCACGGTGTCTCTGTGCATTCAAATTGCCATTGATAAAATGCAATTGTGTTCGTTATCCGTAGCTTATGCCTGCCCATACCATAACCCCACCGCCACCATAGGGTACTCTGCTCACAACATTGACATCAGCAAACTGCTCGACCACACAACACCATACATGCTGTATGCCATCTGCCCGGTACACTTGAAACCAGGATGCATCCGTGAAAAGCACACTTCTCCAGTGTGCCAGTGCCCATCGAAGGTGAGCATTTGCCCACTGAAGTCGGTTACGACGCCGAAATGCAGTCAGGTCAAGACCCTGGTGAGGACGATGAGCATGTAGATGAGCTTCCCATAGAAGGTTTCTGACAGTTTCTGCAGAAATTCTTTGGTTGTGCAAACCCACAGTTTACATTTACATTTTACATTTTAGTCATTTCGCATTACAGGAGCAATTAGGGTTAAGTGCCTTGCTCAAGGGCACATCAACAGATTTTTCACCTAGTCGGCTCAGGGATTAGAACCAGTGACCTTTCGGTTACTGGCACAACGCGCCTAACCACTAAGTTTCATCAGCTGTCCGGGTGGCTTGTCTCAGACCATCCTGCAGGTGACGACGACGGATGTGGAGGTCCTGGGCTGGCATGGTTACATGTTGTCTGAGGTTGTGAGGCCGGTTGAACGACACTGCCAAATTATCTAAAATGACGTTGGAGGCGGATTATGGTAGAGAAATGAACATTACATTCTCTGGCAACAGCTCTGGTGGACATTCCTGCAGTCAGCATGCCAATTCCACGTTCCCTAAAAACTTGAGACATCTGTGGCATTGTGTTGTGTGACAAAACTGCACAGTGTCCTTTTATTGTCCCCAGCGCAAGGTGTACCTGTGTAATGATCATGCTGTTTAATCAGCTTCTTGATATGCCACACCTGTCAGGTGGATAGTTTATCTTGGCAACGGAGAAATGCTCACTAACGGAGATGTAATTTGTGCACAACATTTTAGAGAAATAAGCTTTTTGTGCATATGGAACATTTCTGGGATATTTAATTTCAGCTCATGAAACTTGGGACCAACAATTAACATGTTGCATTTATATTTTTGTTCAGTATACATATAAAGTGGGTAAAATAGTGTGTAAACATTATTAATGTTACCCATGTTCATTTACTCTGTAAATAGACAGGTTAGCTGACAATGTCACGAAAACAATGTGCACGCTCCAATGGGGCAGAAGGCAATGTGCTGTTGTGATTCTAGATGGCCATATAGCTAGCAACAATGACAAGAAGCTGCCATGTGGGGAATAATAGGTGGCTTGTTTCCAGCTAGTTTTACCTTGTTCCATTTCTAGTTTTGAGGTGTTTTGACTGATGTCACCTCTATGCTAACACTGCAAAGATTCGCTAGCTAGCTAATCAACAACTGTAACGATGTACAGTGCCTTGAAAAAGTATTCATCCCCCTTGCCGTTTTTCCTATTTAGTAGCATTACAACCTGTAATTTAAATGGATTTGGATTTGGATTTCATGTAATGGACATACACAAAATAGTCCAAATTGGTTAAGTGAAATGAAAAAAATTACTTGTTTCAAAAAAATCTAAAAAGTGGGGCACCACCAAGCAAGCGGCACCATGAAGACGAAGGAGGTCTCTAAACAGGTCAGGGACAAAGTTGTGGAGAAGTACATATCAGGGTTGGGTTATAAAAACATATCAGAAACTTTGAACATCCCATAGAGCACCATTAAATCCATTATTAAAAAATAGAAAGAATATGGCACCACAACAAACCTGCCAAGAGAGGGCCGCCCACCAAAACTCACGGACCAGGCAAGGTGGGCATTAATCAGAGAGGCAACAAAGAGACCAAAGATAACACTGAAGGAGCTGCAAAGCTCCACAGCGGCGATTGGAATATATGTCCGTAGGACCAGTGGAACCCAGCTTTTTTTCGAAGAGTGTAAGGTGCAGGGTAGAGTACCGGGTGGTAGCTGGCTAGTGACAGTGTCTAAGGTTCAGGGCAGGGTATTGGACGGAGGCCAATGACTGTTTAACAGTCTGATGGCCTGGAGATAGAAGCAGTTTTTCAGTCTCTCGAGTCCCAGCTTTGATGCACCTATACTGTCTCCGCCTTCTTGATGGTAGCGGGGTGAACAGGCAATGGCTCGGGTGGCTGAGGTCCTTGATGATCTTCTTGGCCTTCCTGTGACACTGGGTGCTGTAGATGTCCTGGAGGGCAGGCAGTGTGCCCCTGTTGAGGTGTTAGGCTGACCACACTACCCTCTGGAGAGCCCTGGGTTGTAGGAATATAAGTGAGTATGGGTATGTGTGCTTAGTGATGTAGATGGCCTCATGTTGGTCATGTTGGTCATAAGAGTTAGTGAAATCAGTATTGGGGGGGGAGTGGCTCAGTAGTAGAGGACATAATGTCAGATGTTTTAAACTTTATCAGTATAAAGTTTAAAACATCTGACATTATGTCCTCCGCTACTGAGCCACTCCCCCCCTAATACTGATTTCACTAACTCTCATTTTGTCCGCCAACTCAATTAACAGCTCGATTTGAGAGAGCTACTCCATAAAGGGCTGCTTCTAAAAGGGTTTCACACCGCTATTCAGCGCTTCTCTCCCCTCGCCCCAAAAATCTAAGCGAAGTTCAAGCAGAAAGATGTTTTGAACAAAGAGTTATCTTGAAAGATAGATGATAGTCAATGTCTAATTTGAAAGGCTTTTTTTATATTTTCTTTTTACTGCTACATTTCCTTTTTCTGAAGCCTTTATAAAATCGAATTTCAAAGTGAATAGGCTTATCATACGTATTAATGAGAATAATAAAGTTTGGTGGAGCCTGAGAAGCAAATTATCGGCAGTCTGGTTAAAAGCAACGACAAAGGCAGCATACTAAGTGGACTGAAACCCAGGAGATACACGGCAGCCATTTTGTCACTCAATGCCTCGACTGCAACAAATGGCCAAAGCTTTTTACCTCATTATCACCTCATGATGGTAGTATCATAGTTGACAGATAACCTGCTACCAAACAGAAACTACACGAAGCAAAATGTCATAAAAACAACTCTTGGGGAAGACAGCCAAGCCATTACAAGGTGAAAAATGGAGCGGTGTAGTTTATAGCTGTGTGGTCCCACACTCCCCAGGTATAGGACAGGCAGTCATGTGGAGTGCCGTTGATCACTGCGACCTGATATAATGTATTGCTTATTGTGTATAATTCAAATAGCCATCCATCTCCTGAGAGGCATTCCGCTTGAATCAGGCCTTCCACAGTCATTATCATATCAGTTAACACAATTATATGCAAATGACTCCACCAAGCAGCGGCACCTACATATCAATTACGATGACAGTGAGTTGTGAACGATACAAGTTATTATGGTAATACTCCAGAAATAGATTGCACCTAAGAGGAAGCGAGAGAAGGAAAAAGTAAGTGAGAGAGAAGGGGGAACGAGAGGGAGAGGTTCTGTCCTCAGATCCCCTTCCCTCAAGGACTCGTGTCACTTCATGCAATTGGTGACTGATTCCACAACCAGATGCCGACTCAATTGGATCTTACATCCAAAACCTCTGAAGTATGTACAGTAGCACCCAAGTGACACAGGGCGCTGACTTTACAAACAGATGGTGGTGGCTTTAACACAACTGAACCTTACAATGAAAACCCAGCATACGATAGAGAGCAATGTCAATGTTTAAAGGGTTCTATTGTACAAGCGTTTTACTTTTCTTTGAGTTTCTCCCTAGAGGGGATGCTGTATTGAATATGGGCAATGATACTCTGACACTGTTCTTGGTTCTCTTTTTGGAGAGCAAGACAAAGAATGTGAATCCTTTTGACGAAACACACACTGCACAGTGACATTTGTCATGGATACCAAAGCAACATTGAAAAACAAGCTAAATCAATAAAGAATACTCTTAGAGACAACCAATACCACCTCGATGATAGCACAGTTACAAAGCAAATAAGATATCTATAGTTTGTCCTACTATGTTTCATTATAAGTAACATAGGGGTAACATGTTCTATGTTTGATTATACTGTATCTCCCAGATCCTGCATTTTCAATTTAGTATCCTAAATCCAATATTCCATGCTCTGGTTTCTGTGTTCCATTACTTGTTCCATACCATGAACATGCCATCACAAAGTCTTGATAATCCAATCCATGTTAATGTCTTGTAATGCTTTAGACCTGAGGGATGAAGCCTAAGCTTAATATAACAAGGCTGTTCTCTCATCTAATTCATCATCTTTAATGGTTTAAAGATCAACAGTCCCTGCAAATAAGTGCATAGATGATGTCGTCCCCACAGTGACCGTACGTACATACCCCAACCAGAAGCCATGGATTACAGGCAACATCCGCACTGAGCTAAAGGGTAGAGCTGCCGCTTTCAAGGAGCGGGACTCTAACCCGGACACTTATAAGAAATCCCGCTATGCCCTCCGACGAACCATCAAACAGGCAAAACGTCAACACGGGACGAAGATTGAATCGTACTACACCGGCTCAGACTAAACACGTCCCTCTGCAACTGGATCCTGGACTTCCTGACGGGCCGCCCCCAGGTAGTAAGGGTAGGTAACAACACATTTGCCACGCTGATCCTCAACACCGGGGCCCCTCAGGGGTGCGTGCTCAGTCCACTCCTGTACTCCCTGTTCACCCATGACTGCATGGCCAGGCACGACTCCAATATCACTAAGTTTGCCGACGACAAAACAGTGTTAGGACTGATCACCGACAACGATGAGACAGCCTATAGGGAGGAGGTCAGATAACAACCTCTCCCTCAACAAGATCAAGACAAAGGAGATGATTGTGGACTACAGGAAAAAGAAAAGTACCGAGCACGCCCCCATTCTCATCGACGGGGCTGTAGTGGAGCAGGTTGAGAGCTTCAAGTTCCTTGGTGTCCACATCACCAACAAACTATCATGGTCCAAACACAGAAAGACAGTCGTGAAGAGGGCACGACAAAACATATTCCCCCTCAGGAGACTGAAAATATTTGGCATGGGTCCTCAGATCCTCAAAAAGTTTTACAGCTGCACCATCGAGAGCATCCTGACTCGTTGCATCACTGCCTGGTATGGCAACAGCTCGGCCTCCGACCGCAAGGCACTACAGAGGGTAGTGCGTATGGCCCAGGACCTCTATACCAGGCAGTGTCAGAGGAAGGCCCTAGAAATTGTCAAAGACTCCAGCCACGCTAGTCATGGACTGTTCTCTCTGCTACCGCACGGCAAGCAGTACTGAAGCGCCTAGGTACCCCCAAGCCATAAGACTTCTGAACAGCTAATCAAATGGCTACCCAGACTATTTTTTACTGATCTATTTTTTACTTAACACTTATTTTACTTAAAACTGTATTGTTGGTTAAGGGCTTGTAAGTAAGCATTTCACTGTAAGGTCTACACCTGTTGTATTCGGCGCATATGACAAATCAAATTTGATTTGATACTAGGTGTGAAGCAACCATCACTCTGTTAAAGAAGCCAGGCAAGGACCCACTAGACTGTGGTTCCTATAGACCAGTAAGTTTACTAAATTGTGACTATAAAATCCTTAAGATTTTAACAAAAAGGAGGTAGTAACAAAATTATTAAATCCAGATCAAACCAGGTTCTTTAAAGGACGTCACTCAACATCAAATATAAAACGACTTCTGAATATTATCAATTACTCTAAGACCGAACTCAAACAAACAGTTATACTATCTCTTGATGCCGAAAAGGCATTTGACCGTGTCGACTGGGTCTTTCTTTTAGCAACGCTAAAAAAGTTTGGTTTTGGGGCGCTCTTTTAGAAATGCATAGAGTTGATATATTCAAGTCCAAAATCAGCTGTTAGAACGAATGGGAATATGTCGCATTCATTTTCGCTACAACGAGGAAATTGTCAAGGAGATTGTCTCTCGCCACTGTTATTTTCCTCCCTTAGTATAGAACCTCTGGCGGAAGCTATTCGAAGTGCCATAAACATTCATTGTCTGCAGGCGGGGCCAAATGAACACAAGCTATCTCTATATGCAGACAATGTCATCCTGTACAGCAGCTTGCGAAAGTATTCACCCCCCTTGGCATTTTTCCTATTTTGTTGCCTTACAACCTGGAATTTATATGGATTTTGGGAAGGTTTGTATCATTTGATTTAAACAACATGCCTACCACTTTAAAGATGCAAAACATGTTTAATTGTGAAACAAACAAATAAGACAAAAAAAAACTGAAAACTTGAGCGTGCATAACTATTCACCCCCCGCAAAGTCAATACTTTTTAGAGCCACCTTTTGCAGCAAATACAGCTGCAAGTCTCTTGGGGTATGTCTCTATAAGCTTGGCACATTTAGCCACTGGGATTTTAGCCCATTCTTTAAGGCAAAACTGCTCCAGCTCCTTCAAGTTGGATGGGTTCCACTGGTGTACAGCAATCTTTAAGTCATACCACAGATTCTCAATTAGATTGACGTCTGGGCTTTGACTAGGCCATTCCAAGACATTTAAATGTTTCCCCTTAAACCACTCGAGTGTTGCTTTAGCAGTATGCTTAGGGTCATTGTCCTGCTGGAAGGTGAACCTCCATCCCAGTCTCAAATCTCTGGAAGACTGAAACAGGTTTCCCTCAAGAATTTCCCTGTATTTAGCGCCATCCATCATTCCTTCAATTATGACAAATTTCCCAGTCCCTGCTGATGAAAAACATCCCCACAGCATGATGTTGCCACCACCATGCTTCACTGTGGGGATGGTGTTCTCGGGGTGATGAGAGGTGTTGGGTTTGTGCCAGACATAGCGTTTTCTTTGATGGCCAAAAAGCTCAATTTTAGTCTCATATGGAAGAAGATACACTGGTCAGATGTTTGGGGAGTCTCCCACATGCCTTTTGGTGAACACCAAATGTGTTTGCTTATTTTGTTCTTTAAGCAATGGCTTTTTTTCTGGCCACTCTTCCGTAAAGCCCAGCTCTGTGGAGTGTACGGCTTAAAGTGGTCCTATGGACAGATACTCCAATCTCCTTCAGGGTTATCTTTGGTCTCTTTGTTGCCTCTCTGAGTAATGCCCTCCTTGCCTGGTCTGTGAGTTTTGGTGGGCGGCCCTCTCGTGGCAGGTTTGTTGTAGTGCCATAGTCTTTCCATTTTTTAATAATGGATTTAATGGTGCTCCGTGTGATGTTCAAAGTTTCTGATATCCACAACTTTGTCCCTGACCTGTTCAGAGAGCTCCTTGGTCTTCATGGTGCCGCTTGCTTGGTGGTGCCCCTTGCTTAGTGGTGTTGCAGACTCTGGGGCCTTTCAGAACAGGTGAGGTCATGTGACAGATCATGTGACACTTAGATTGCACACAGGTGGACTTTATTTAACTAATTATGTGACTTCTGAAGGTAATTGGTTGCACCAGATCATATTTAGGGGCTTCATAGCAAAAGGGGTGAATACATATGAATGCACCACTTTTCCGTTATCTATTTTTTATAATTCTTTGAAAGAAGTTATAATTTTAATTTCACTTCACCAATTAATGTCCATTACATGAAATCCCAATAAAAATCTATTTAAATTACAGGTTGTAATGCAACAAAATAGGAAAAACGCCAAGGTGGATGAATACTTTTGCAAGGCACTGTACATAACAGAGGCTGAGACAACGATTCCAAATATATTCAAATTAATAGGTGAATATGGTGCTACATCAGGCTATAAAATTAAAGTTGGTAAAACTATTGCAATGATGACATTTGGTGATGCACCCTCAAGTATCAAAGACAACTATGCATTTTAGTGGACTGATACAAGCATGTGTTACTTACATTTACATTTACATTTTAGTCATTTAGCAGACGCTCTTATCCAGAGCAACTTACAGTTAGTGAGTGCATACATTTTCATACTGGGGTGTTAATATTACGTCAGACTATGGGAAACTATATACTTTGAACTACCCCCTGTGATTAGTAAAATCACTGAAGATCTAGAACGTTGGATGCCCCTCCCTATATCTATAGCATGTTGGGTTGCTTCAGTGAAAATGCTGCTTTATCTGTTTTCAATGCTTCCTGTTAAAATTCCTGCTAAAACCTTTACTCGCCAAAATGCAGCAATAGGCACATTCTTATGGTAAAATAAGAAGGATCGTATTAGTTATAAAAAACTACAGCTGTTCAAAGAATTGGGTGGGCTTGGCCTCCATAACCTTAAATCATATTACTGGGTGGTCTTCCCTTTATAGCAGACCCTATTTCTATTGACAGGATTAAACAAAACCCAATTATTACTCTTACATTGAAGACATGGAGGGAGGTTCAACACCAATATAAACTGAGTAATGCAATGCAAATGCAAATTAATTACTTAAAAATCATACAATGTGATTTTCTGGATTTTTGTTTTAGATTCCGTCTCTCACAGTTGAAGTGTACCTATGATACAAATGACAGACCTCTACATGCTTTGTAAGTAGGAAAACCTGCCAAATCGGCAGTGTATCAAATACTTGTTCTCCCCACTGTAGGTACTGGACAAAGATCCAGTCTTTTTGGTCTGAAATTCTCCATGTTATACAGGACATCACAGGTATCATTATTCAATCAGACCCCTGTCATCTCCTTCTAGGTATTGTTCCTGTGAATACACTCCAATCCTCTCAACTTCAATTGATAGATTATCTTTTAGCAGCAGCAAGGAAATGTGTAACAAAATGCTGGAAAAATGAACATGCACCCTCAGAAGATATGTGGTTAGGTCTATGCGGGGTACTTGCTGACATGGAGAGAACCACATCAATCTTGCAACATATACAGCATAGGTATGAAGGTGTCTGGTCAGAGTTCGTGACATATTGTACTGGTCTTATTCTGTAATTTCTGTTTTTTATGTTTGTTTCTGTTGTTTTTCTGTGGCTTTATCCAAATGGTATTCTTATTCAGACTCTATACAGCCAAAATGTACCCTTAACATGTGAATGTAATTACGCTCCTTTCTAAAGACAGCAAAGATATGTTGCGTATGTATGGTACATGTTCTTTATGTGCTCTTGAATAAAAATTATAAAATACATTTTTAAAAGTATTTTTCATTTCAAGTTAAAGAGTACTGTTAGCTAGCTAGCTAATGTTAGCTGGCTGGCTCGCTAGCTAACGTTACGTGTACGATCTGTGTAGTAATATTATTCGTATCTTAGAGATTCATGCAGGGTAGTAACGTTATGAGTTGGGATTATGATTAATTGTTTAGCTAGCTAGCTACATGTCTAAACAAAAGACTCCACTATGCAAGTAACCATTTAATTACACCTTCTGTATCCTATGCATGTGACAAATAAACTTTGATTTTATTTGATATAGTATGTGTTTACCAGAGACTGTAATGTGAAGAACATGACCTGCACCAAAGTCAAATTAGGATATAACTTTAGGCCAACGAGACAGTGTCAAAGTTCTAAAATTCTCTGGTAGAATGCCCTGCTTTTATTTAGTCACAATCACAACCGTAAGTTATTTTCTGTAATTGGCTCGCCATTGACTTGTAAATAATGATCTTGTTGTGAGTTTATTTTCCTGTAATAATAAAGACAAATGAGCTAAAGTGAAGACGTTGTCAACTTTATAATATGGTCATTATTTGAACTTGCTATCCAGCTAACTTAACATCAGCTAGCTAACAAGCTACAACTAACCAAAATATTGTTTAGAAAGTTGCTTTTAGTTGCCTGGTTTGCTAGATAGACATATATAATTTCATTTTTAAACAGGTGGGTTTATTGGTGTTAAAATACACTAGTTATGCTATTTTGGACCACCAGGCTGCTGATGTCATGCAGCCTGTAGTTTTTGTGTTTATACTTCTTCATAACGACAACCAGGACCTCTTTATCTTCCTGCTTATATACTTAATCAACGTTACGTCTAGGAGTTGTACAATAGAGCAACATTTCCCATAGACTTTATGAGAGTTTATGTGCTGCTTTTCCCATTAGGTTCAGATTTAGTCAGCCAGGTCTGATTTACACCCCCATCTTTTGCTCATTCCCTCTGGCTTCCAGCAGCACCCAAACATGTACACACACGTCTTCCCTCCAAAGACAAACAGGGAGGCATTATTATTTCAGAAGGAACCTGGTGTATTTCTTACAGGCAGGTAGCTCACAGGTCTTCAGATGAAATGGTGCATGAGATCACCACCCTTCAGGCAACCACTGAAAGCCTCTGATATGTGTGTTCAGTATTCCAAAGCTTTATTCGCCAATGTGATTGCAAGATTGTTTGTTTTGTTTGCCCCAAAAAATGAAAAAGTATTATTTCTGTTTGTTTGCAGTATATTTTTACAGTGCTTCTGTGATGACATTTAATTTCTTATTTCGACAGACATTGCAGACAAGGCATTGATCAGCACGGCAACATTATGCAAAGCAGCAAAGCAAATAAGTTTCCCATTACTGAAGTTGTCTTTCTGTGAATGTTGACTTAAAATGAAAAATACACTTCACTGCAGGGAGTTACTTGTTTTTGATTATTTTCATCAAAGGCCTTTCCATTTGGAGGTTTAAGTGTATTCTTGTTTCTAGACAGTGTTTTTCACTGTACAGTGGGGGAAAAAAGTATTTAGTCAGCCACCAATTGTGCAAGTTCTCCCACTTAAAAAGATGAGAGAGGCCTGTACACGTAGGTACACGTCAACTATGACAGACAAAATGAGAAAAGAAATTCCAGAAAATCACATTGTAGGATTTTTTATGAATTTATTTGCAAATTATGGTGGAAAATAAGTATTTGGTCAATAACAAAAGTTTCTCAATACTTTGTTATATACCCTTTGTTGGCAATGACACAGGTCAAACGTTTTCTGTAAGTCTTCACAAGGTTTTCACACACTGTTGCTGGTATGTTGGCCCATTCCTCCATGCAGATCTCCTCTAGAGCAGTGATGTTTTGGGGCTGTCGCTGGGCAACACAGATTTTCAACTCCCTCCAAAGATTTTCTATCTGGTTGAGATCTGGAGACTGGCTAGGCAACTCCAGGACCTTGAAATGCTTCTTACGAAGCCACTCCTTCGTTGCCCGGGCGGTGTGTTTGGGATCATTGTCATGCTGAAAGACCCAGCCACGTTTCATCTTCAATGCCCTTGCTGATGGAAGGAGGTTTTCACTCAAAATCTCACGATACATGGCCCCATTCATTCTTTCCTTTACACGGATCAGTCGTCCTGGTCCCTTTGCAGAAAAACAGCCCCAAAGCATGATGTTTCCACACCCATGCTTCACAGTAGGTATGGTGTTCTTTGGATGCAACTCAGCATTCTTTGTACTCCAAACACGACGAGTTGAGTTTTTACCAAAAAGTTCTATTTTGGTTTCATCTGACCATATGATATTCTCCCAATCCTCTTCTGGATCATCCAAATGCACTCTAGCAAACTTCAGACGGGCCTGGACATGTACTGGCTTAAGCAGGGGGACACAGCAGGATTTGAGTCCCTGGCGGCGTAGTGTGTTACTGATGGTAGGCTTTGTTACTTTGGTCCCAGCTCTCTGCAGGTCATTCACTAGGTCCCCCCGTGTGGTTCTGGGATTTTTGCTCACCGTTCTTGTGATCATTTTGACCCCACGGGGTGAGATCTTGCGTGGAGCCCCAGATCGAGGGAGATTATCAGTGGTCTTGTATGTCTTCCATTTCCTAATAATTGCTCCCACAGTTGATTTCTTCAAACCAAGCTGCTTACCTATTGCAGATTCAGTCTTCCCAGCCTGGTGCAGGTCTACAATTTTGTTTCTGGTGTCCTTTGACAGCTCTTTGGTCTTGGCCATAGTGGAGTTTGGAGTGTGACTGTTTGAGGTTGTGGACAGGTGTATTTTATACTGATAACAAGTTCAAACAGGTGCCATTAATACAGGTAACGAGGGGAGGACAGAGGAGCCTCTTAAAGAAGAAGTTACAGGTCTGTGAGAGCCAGAAATCTTGCTTGTTTGTAGGTGACCAAATACTTATTTTCCACCATAATTTGCAAATAAATTCATTAAAAATCCTACAATGTGATTTTCTGGATTTTTTTTTCTCAATTTGTCTGTCATAGTTGACGTGTACCTATGATGAAAATTACAGGGATCTCTCATCTTTTTAAGTGGGAGAACTTGCACAATTGGTGGCTGACTAAATACTTTTTTTCCCCACTGTAGCTCCTACAGCCAGTTTACTACTGTGGATGTTGCTGCTACCTCTCAAAAATATTTGATAATAATTTAATAATTTGATTTGGACGTGGATGGGAGATAACTTAACATTAAAAGATCAGGTGATGCAATCATATTGTACAATCTTCTAGTGTATTTTTCTGTTTTACAAAACCTGCAAGACCTGTAACTTCTTCTTTAAGAGGCTCCTCTGTCCTCCACTCGTTACCTGTATTAATGACACCTGTCCACAACCTCAAACAGTCACACTCCAAACTCCACTATGGCCAAGACCAAAGAGCTGTCAAAGGACACCAGAAACAAAATTGTAGACCTGCACCAGGCTGGGAAGACTGAATCTGCAATAGGTAAGCAGCTTGGTTTGAAGAAATCAACTGTGGGAGCAATTATTAGGAAATGGAAGACATACAAGACCACTGATAATCTCCCTCGATCTGGGGCTCCACGCAAGATCTCACCCCGTGGGGTCAAAATGATCACAAGAACGGTGAGCAAAAATCCCAGAACCACACGGGGGGACCTAGTGAATGACCTGCAGAGAGCTGGGACCAAAGTAACAAAGCCTACCATCAGTAACACACTACGCCGCCAGGGACTCAAATCCTGCAGTGCCAGACGTGTCCCCCTGCTTAAGCCAGTACATGTCCAGGCCCGTCTGAAGTTTGCTAGAGTGCATTTGGATGATCCAGAAGAGGATTGGGAGAATGTGATATGGTCAGATGAAACCAAAATATAACTTTTTGGTAAAAACTCAACTCGTCGTGTTTGGAGGACAAAGAATGCTGAGTTGCATCCAAAGAACACCATACCTACTGTGAAGCATGGGGGTGGAAACATCATGCTTTGGGGCTGTTTTTCTGCAAAGGGACCAGGACGACTGATCCGTGTAAAGGAAAGAATGAATGGGGCCATGTATCGTGAAATTTTGAGTGAAAACCTCCTTCCATCAGCAAGGGCATTGAAGATGAAACGTGGCTGGGTCTTTCAGAATGACAATGATCCCAAACACACCGCCCGGGCAACGAAGGAGTGGCATCGTAAGAAGCATTTCAAGGTCCTGGAGTGGCCTAGCCAGTCTCCAGATCTCAACCCCATAGAAAATCTTTGGAGGGAGTTGAAAGTCCGTGTTGCCCAGCGACAGCCCCAAAACATCACTGCTCTAGAGGAGATCTGCATGGAGGAATGGGCCAAAATACCAGCAACAGTGTGTGAAAACCTTGTGAAGACTTACAGAAAACGTTTGACCTGTGTCATTGCCAACAAAGGGTATATAACAAAGTATTGAGAAACTTTTGTTATTGACCAAATACTTATTTTCCACCATAATTTGCAAATAAATTCATAAAAAATCCTACAATGTGATTTTCTGGAATCTTTTTTCTCATTTTGTCTGTCATAGTTGACGTGTACCTATGATGAAAATTACAGGCCTCTCATCTTTTTAAGTGGGAGAACTTGCACAATTGGTGGCTGACTAAATACTTTTTTTCCCCACTGTATATAATTATTATGGACACAGTATGCTTACATTATTAGTTATCTTGTTGTTATTAGTTGTTGTTAGTTGTTATTAGTCCCATCCTTCAACTCCATTCGACACCATCCATCTATCTCTTAACACCATCCATATTGGATTTCTATTTGCCATATATTTTTCAACTGTACTGTGATGTTTTACAAAAGTTCTAAACCTTTCTATTCTCATTGTTTCTACAGATTGTAAATTGAAAATAAACATTTTTGCTAAAAGTATTATTATATTATTGACTATGACTTTTCAGATCACCCAGTAATGTTATCTGCAGGGTTAGCTCCAGGTAAATATTGCTATCCTTTAGCCATTCCTGGACCTGTGTCCAAAAACAAGCTACAAATGGACAGTACCAAAACAAATGATCTAACGATTCTGTCTCTTCGCAGCAAAATCTGCAGAGCTGGGAAGATTGTATCCCCCATATAAATAACATTCTATTGGTAGCAAGAATTATATATAATAATTTTAATTGAAAAATTCTAAGTTTTGAATCCGGCGTCGTTTTGCATATCAGTTCATAAACACTATGCCATGGGATCGGTATGTCAAAAATCTCTTCCCAACTATTTTGCAATCTATATGGGATGGCTGTCAATCCTTTGGTCCTTAAATGAAACTGGTATACTTTGTCCAATTTGTAAGTCGCTCTGTATAAGAGCGTCTGCTAAATGACTTAAATGTTAAATGTTAAATGTTATTTATCACAGTTTTCTTTAACCAATTATGTTCTTTAATGCAAGGCCGACAGACAAGTTCCTTACTTTTTCCCCCTTCCACTTTCCTCTTCCATTTTTGCGGTAATACTGCAATTATTTGGTTGTAATTTTGGGTAGAGCAGACATTTCCATATGTTTTTGTTAGCTCCACCAGTCCTACCGATGATATCATTTACGAAGATTATACCTTTTTTAAAGATTTTGTCCAAAAAAAAATATTTATCAATTTGTATATTTGAGTTTAACCACAATATTTGTTGCGTTATTTGTTCTGTAGTTTCTGGAGGATTAAATTGAAATTGCAACAAACTTTCTATGGCTTGTTTTAGAAATAGTGATATTTGAGAGATTATTTCCTTTTCAAATAACTGAAAGTGTGAGGTTGTAATCTGAATATAGGGAAAAAGGCCATTCTTGAACATTGGGTTAGACAATCTTACTAATTTGCTAGAGAACCAGTTCGGATGTAAGTATAACTTTTGTATGACTGAAGGTTTTAATGATAGGTCTAATGCTTTAATATTTAATAATTTCTGTCCTCCGAATTCATATTCATTATATAAATAGGCCCGTTTAATTTTGTCTGGCTTGCCGTTCCAAATAAAATGGAATATTTTTTTCTCATATAATTTAAAAAACTGTTCGCTAGGCGTAGGCAAGACCACAGGCAAATAGGTAAACTGGGATAATACTAAAGAGTTAATCAGGGTGATTTTTCCACAAATTGACAGGTATTTACCTTTCCATGGTAGCAAGATCTTATCTATTTTTGCTAACTTTCTATTAAAATGTATTAGAGTGAGATCATTTATTCCATTTGGGATATGTATTCCGAGTAAATCCACATCACCATCAGACCATTTTATTGGTAAACTACATGGTAATGTAACATTTTTATTTTTTAGTGATCCAATACGTAATATAGTACATTTATCATAATTTGGTTGTAATCCAGAGAGGTTAGAAAATGTATCTAGATCCTCTATGAGGCCCTGGATTTCTAATCCTTTGATATTATTATTGGATCTGATTTGAATAGCTAACATCTCAATGGCCATAATAAATAGATATGCCAATAGTGGACAACCTTGATTCACTCCTCTTGACAGTTTAAAACTTTCTGTTCTATTGTTTCCAGTCCTTGCCTTATATTATCTCCAATGTATCTTCCATGTAAAAAACCTGTCTGATTAGAATGAATAATGTCCAACAATACCTTTTTAATTCTATGAGCTATACATTTTGCTAGAATTTTTGCATCACAACACTGAAGTGTAAGGGGCCTCCAATCTTTGTATTTTCCACTTGTATCCTGTTTCAGTAATAATGAAATCAGACCTTCTTCTTGAGTGTCTGATAACCTACCATTTACATAGGAGTGGTTAAAACATGCTAATAACGGTCCTCTGAGTATATCAAAAAAGGTTTGGTATACCTCGACTGGTATGCCATCCAACCCTGGAGTTTTCCCGGACTTAAATTATTTAATTGCATCCAGAAGTTCCTCTTCTGTAATTTCACCTTCACATGAGTCTTTCTGTATGGCTGTTAATTTTACATTATCAATAGAAAAAAAATCTCTACAATTAGCTTCAGTTAGACGAGATGGAGGCGACTGAAACGAAAACATATGCTTAAAGTACTTTGTTTCCTCCTTCAAAATATAATTTGGTGAATCATGGGTGACTCCGTCATTTGTAACCAGTTTCAGTACATTCTTTTTGGTAGCATTCCTATGCTGAAGATTAAAAAAAGAATTTGGTGCATTTTCCCCCATATTCCATCCAGTTTGCTTTATTTTTATAATATATTACACTTGATCTTTCTTGAATAAGTTTCTCCATTTATTTTTCATTTTACTCAAATTTATTCTGAGCCTCTATGTTACAGATTTGATTGCTATCTATCTGTTCTGTTAGACCTTCTATTTCCTTTGTTAGTATGGACTCTTTTGACCTAAATTGCTTTTGTTTTCGAGATGAGTACTGAATTGCATGGCCTCTAAAGGCACATTGTGACGAGTACTGAGTATACGAAGAGGCAGGACTTCTCCCCATCTTAGCTACTGTTGTATCAACATGTTTTGACCATGACAGTTTACAATCCTGGGTTACTCCAAAAAGTTCAGTCACCTAAACTTGTTCAATTTCCACATTATGTATTACAAGATTCAGTTGAGGTTTAGGGTTTAGTGAATAATTTATTCCTTGCCACCCATTCTGAAACTAACTGCAGCTCTTTGTGAAGTTTTGCAGTGATTTCACTCGCTGTAGTAGCTGACGTGTATAGTGTTGAGTCATCCGCATACATAGACACACTGGCTTTACTCAAGGTCAGTGGCATTACATTTTCATTTACATTTTCGTCATTTAGCAGACGCTCTTATCCAGAGCGACTTACAAATTGGTGCATTCACCTTATGATAGCCAGTGGGACAACCACTTTACAATATATATATATATATATATATATATATATATATATATATATTATTTTTATTTTATTATTATTATTATTATTATTTATTATTATTTTTTGGGGGGTGGGATAAGGGGGGGTAGAAGGATTACTTTATCATATCCCAGGCATGTCATTAGTAAAGATTTTAAAGAGTAAGGGGCCTAGACAGCTGCCCTGGGGAATTATGGTGGAGTGGCTTCCATTAAAGAACACCCTCTGTGTTCTGTTAGACAGGCAACTCTTTATCCACAATATAGCAGGGGGTGTAAAGCCATAACACATACGTTTTTCCATCAGAAGACTATGATCGATAATGTCAAAAGCCGCACTGAAGTCTAACAAAACAGCCCCCACAATCTTTTTATCATCAATTTCTCTCAACCAATCATCAGTCATTTGTGTAAGTGCTGAGCTTGTTGAATGTCCTTCCCTATAAGTGTGCTGAAAGTATGTTGTCAATTTGTCAGAGTTTGTTGCTGGCTATGTTTGCTAATCTTGCCAATGAAAAAAAGAATTAAAGTAATTGGCAATATCAGTGGGTTTTGTGATGAATGCGCCATCTGATTCAATGAATGATGGAGCCTTTTTGCCCAAAATTTCATTTATCTTTATTTCATAGTGTAGTTTCTTCTTCTTTTTATTCAGTTTAGTCACATGATTTCTCAATTTGCAATACGTTCGCCAATTGGTTGTGCAGCCAGACTTATTTGCCATTCCTTTTCACTCATCCCTCTCAACCATACAATTTTTCAATTCCTCATCAATCCACAGGGATTTAACAGTTTTTACAGTCATTTTCTTAATGGGTGCATAATTATTAGTAACTGGAATAAGCAATTTCATAAATGTGTCAAGTGTAGCGTCTGGTTGCTCCTCATTACACACCACAGACCAACACATATTCTTAACATAAACAACATAGGAATCACTACAAAACTAATTGTATGACCTTTTATACACTATATTAGGCCCAGCCTTTGGAACTTTGGTTTTCCTAGATATGGCTACTGTATTGTGATCACTACATCAGATGGATTTGGATACTGCTTTAAAGCACAGTTCTGCAGTATTAGTAAAGATGTGATCAATACATGTTGATGATTTCATTCCTATGCTGTTTGTAACTACCCTGGTAGGTTGACTGATAACCTGAACCAGGTTGCAGGCACTAGTTACAGTTTGAAGCTTTCTCTTGAGTGGACAGCCTGATGAAAACCAGTCAATATTTAAATCACCCAGAAGATATACCTCTCTGTTGATATCACATACATTATCAAGCATTTCGCACATGTTATCCAGATACTGACTGTTAGCACTTTGTGGTCTATAGCAGCTTCCCACCAGAATGTGCTTTAGGTAAGGCAGATGAACCTGTAGCCATATTACTTCAACAGTATTTAACATGATATCCTCTCTAAGCTTTACAGGAATGTGGTTCTGAATATAAACGGCAACACCTCCACCTTTGGCATCTTAGTTTTTTCTGTAGATGTATTGCTACCACTGTATCATCAAATGTACTATCTAAGTGAGTTTCAGAGGTTGTGAGAATATGAATGTCATCTGTTACTAGCAAATTATTGATTTCATGAACCTTGTTTCTTAAGCTACATATGTTAACGTGGGCTATTTTTAGCACTTTTCTGGGATTGTTTTCATTGCTTTACTGTGAATTTTAGCAGAAGTAGACATGCTCATGTTACTTATGTTAGTGCAGGGTGAGCTGCACACAGTGGACTTCCTACTAGGGCACACCGCCTCAGTGCTAACAGTATAGGCACATGATTACTGCATACAATAGTTCAGCAGAGGCATTCAGGGCAGTTAGAGGGACATGAATTAGGTTACTTACATTGTGACTTCCAACGGCCCTGGGATAATGTACATTTGCTGAAATATTATGACAACTCAGCGACACAATGGTAGGGATTTACTGAGCTGGGCTTGAGTCATTGATAAGTCATTGTCTAAACGCTGCATTATAATGCTGTGAAAGGATCCAGGAACCCAAATGATTTGGGTGGATCCCATCCTCCTTATAATACGAGCTTTGTTTCCAGAAGGTATCAAAATTGTCAATAAATGTTACACCCACTGAGCTGCAATAGTCTCGTAGCCAATTATGGATGGCTAAAAGTCTGCTGAAATGTTCAATGTCACGATTTAGGGAGGGCACAGGGCCAGATATTATGGGTTTTTTGTTGGTGTCAAGCAGAAACCCAATGAGTTCCTTAAAATTAATCTTCAGCTGTTCTGAGCTGCCCTTCATAATGTCATTGAATCCCACGTTAACTATGATAGACTCAATTTCCTTATGCTGGTTTAAAATGTTTGGGAGCAGCTTGTTGAAGTCCTGTACTCGTGCTCCTGGATAGCACAACGTTTTTCCTCCAGGGACTGAGGCATTTTTCACCATTGAACTGGCCAATACAACAGCCGGAGAAGGGAATGGAGAAATCCGCCCATTCCTACCCCTCACACAATTTGTTGAACCTTTCACGGGCCCACGAGAAGCTGGATAGCATATGCCTACTGCTCCTGGCGATAGGTCCAAACCTCCCACAGTAGGCAGTGTCCCGTCAATCTAAATTGACACATTTTAAGATTGAATGAATGATGCAGACATGGAGAATGTCAATGGAGCTTTAACAATGGGCATAATGGCAGTGGACTGGGCTCTATAATGGAGTATTAAACCACTGAGGGAGGGAGGCTCAGCCTGGCTGGGGCTGATAACATGTATCTGTCACCTTGGTCTGGGTGATCCTTTCATAGTTGTAAAACATTCTGGTGACACTGTCAATGACACGGTTATGTGCGGATGGGACACGGGGATGGGGATGGGATTGGGGATGGAAATGGGAATAGGGAGGGAAGGGTGAGAGGTGACAGATAATAAAAGCCATCAGATATGATGCTGTATTCCCGCTATCCAACTGACAAAGGGTGTGTGGGTAATAAGGCGACACAGATGGAGAAATTAATGGGTGTTTTACTGTATGAATTACCCTGCAAAGGTCATTAAAATGGGGACAGCCACAGTGTGTCCATTGACCTCACCCTGACCTGGAGGGAGGCGTCACTCGAGATGACATGTCTTTAAATAGGGTGATACATTTCTCCCTCCTCTCTCTCTTTCTCTCTCACTCTCACTCTCTCTCTCACTCCCGAGATAACGCATAACGTTCTGACAACCATATGTTTCTTAATGCTTATTGAGAGCGTGGTTGTCCTATGGTTATTTTGCATACAACCTTCCCTTAACATTTCCTACAGGTTTCCTCATGGTTCTAAAATCATGTTCTCAGAACCTTCAGAGAATGTTAAGAAACAACGTTCTTCTGTGGGAAATCCAGTACTGCAGCATAACATAGAGAGTTTCCTCAATATATTTAAAGTTGTTTTCAGAACATTAAGAACATTTCCATAAAAAACACAAGAAAACATTAGTAACGTTCAAAGAATGTTCTAAGTATCTTATTTAAAAACATATACATTCCGTTCTCAGCCTCAACAAAACTCTCTCTATCCTCTATCCTGATAAGTGTGTTTGGGTGTGTTGGCCACGCCCACTAATTGGCCCACCTGATCTTAAATGAGTGCTTGTTTCCTTTGAAAAAGACTCAAATGAACAGCTTTGTGTGAGTAAGAAAAAAAGATGGTATGCTAGCTCCATCCTGGTGGTGCAGTGGACTAATTCCATGGACAGAGAGCAGATCATAACTTCGAATCTCACTGATGCCATGCCACATGATTAATCCCCAAGCACATCCATTTCCATGTATCCTATCTGTGCTTGGAGTTCAAAACAGTTAACCCAATCTAAGCTTGCAGTGTTATTAAAAGTCTTATTGAAACATGTTCTCAGAATGTTATTTAATTACCTTCAAATAACCTATAATAACCATTAATAAAACCAAAACATTTACTTTCAGGGAACCATAGAAAAACTTTCTCAGAACCTCCATGCAACCAAAAAAATGTACTTTCCCAGAACATATGGCTTCTTTCCCAGAACCAATGGGAAAGCAAAAACATACGTTCCCACAACTTCCAAGGAACCAAATCTGCTAGCTGGGTCTCGCCCCCTCTCCCCCTCTCCCTCCCTGCCATCTTATCTCAATGAAAGCAAAGCACTCTCACTTTCACCATGCTAAACAAGTATGTATGTCTAGACCGACAGTCCTGTCATACATTCATCTTATGAAGTCTGATTCATCTCTTCTGGAAAGTCATCATTAAGGAAACCAAAGGATCTGTGTGTTTCTGGTATGACTATTCACATAAGTGTTGTCTGACCAGCCCAGTCCTTGACTTTCAATCTCTCTTACATCCAGCTGTGAAAGTGATACTTACACTGACTGACTTATTTCATTTTCTTTGACAAAACGTTGAACTATTTCATGACAGTTTATCAATGTTTGTCAAGGTGCGCACATACAGTACTGTATGTGTGTATGCATATGAGTCTAGCACATTTCGAAATGAAAATGATAAACAGCTTAAACAGGGGAAATGCTTTTATTAAATTTGTCCACCCTCATTCCTTCCACAAGCTTTACCTCTCCATCGAAAATCCTGATTTCTCCTGTGAGAAACCACAGGCAGCTATCTCAGCAATGTTTGCAAATCTTCCCTGGGCACCAATTTCTCAGCCCAGAAAATGAATACCGGCCCACTGTAAATAGCCTTATCTCATAAACACAAGTTATCCTCCACCTTCACTGGCATGATGGTGGATTGCTACAGTAAACTCCTGATGTGATTTACAAGCATATGAGAAAACTTATACAGACTGCAAATCTGAGTAAACTGCCTTCCTTGCATTGCTCCATTCTAGGATCCCATGTATACCATGGTATTTTCACGGTGCTATTTCAGATTAATCTTATGAGCTAATATACCTTACATCTTGCCAAGGGTGTGGCCCAGAGAAAAGGAGCCTGGGTGAGTAAATTCACGTGTCTGTCTTGGTTCTTGGTCAATAATGTGTTCCCAAAGCTGTCTCTTCCCTCTTTGTTACCTGCCTGCCTTCACCCCCGCTATAGTTTCACTGAAGGCCCCAGATTGGTGTAAATGTCATCCAGTTGTAATTAAAACGGAAGGGGAAAGTATTAATTATATACCTGCACTGAATTGGATGGTGTCTGATGGCAGCGAATAATTAGAATGCGGATGATAAGGTGTGGGCGAGATAGGCAGTTTATCAGTTTGGGATAGTTGGATTTATAAAGTTATGAATGTGATGTGTGTGTAGCTTGGTGGTATGAAGTGATTTAATGTAAATCAGCATACCTGCATTGTGATAAAAAATTTTTTGCCTTCACTTCATCTCCCTTTATGAATTTTTTGACCTTCTTTAAAGGCTGCTATGTTAGATTGTAGTCTCCTCCATCAAATGTGTGAGGTATTCCTTAAGGCCCTGAATGATTCCCTGTAAATTATAAATCTCTAATTATTCATAAATGTCCTAGTATTCCATTCGCTTGATTGTAGTGAGTCTTTTCATTGTGTCGTCTGTCTCTCCGCACAGCTTATCTTATCTTTCCTCATATCTATTTTTGTATCAGCCAACCATTTGTTCTGCCACTTTCTCCCCTATTCTATTATCTAATTATGGGGTCTTGGGGGGTTTTCCTCCAAGTTTATTTTGCTTCTCTAACTTCACATTTTCATAAATTATATTTTTACTCCATACTTTTCTCTACACATTGCACAATGTTCCTGCCACACCTCTCACTCAGTGAGACATCATTGATTGACTGATTGATTGACTGAGACGGAGGTCAGTGGTCTAATCACTCCTCCCAGGCAGTCAGCTTTTTAGTGTCCGCATCGTCCATAGCACTGCTGTAAATGCTGTAAACCCCCCCCCTCTCTTTCTGTCTGTTCCCCCAAGGTGTTTGTTAATGTGTGTGTGTGGGGGGGGGGGGGGGGGTTATAAAGTATGCATGCAGTCTCATTCTCCCCATGGCAACATCCAGCAGAGACGCATGAAACTGTACATTTCTGTCAGCCCCTGCCCTGCGAGCCTGCTTAACATTAGAGTTATCCCGCGGGTTAGTGGGGAAATATACACCACTGCCGGATATGACTGCTTGATTAAAGACAATAAATGATGCATGAGGGACATTTCATGGTTGATTTGCGTGCGGCCACACATTCCTGATGACGCCTGACGCCACTCGACGCCACACCCATACACGCTGAATCCCATTAATAATCCCAGGCAGGCATCCACACTTTGGAGTGTTTCCTAAACACCCCCAGCTTCTGGACAGCTTCAGCATCTCCTTTGAACAAACATGCACGTGGGAACACGCACAAAGACTGTAAATCACGCCTAAGAAGAGCAGGCACTGGCTGCTTAGCAAGGCATTGTGTATGTCGTTGGCTCGCACATTGACGTTCTATCTAAGGATTGTAATCCAGGGTGATAACATCACACATTAAGACTCGAGAAGTCTCATACCACCCCAGTCCTTGTTTCTTATACTTGCTGATACAGATACCCCATCCACAAAGTGAAAGTGATACTTGCATTGGATGCCATAGTGGATACCAGGTTAGCACCAGAGAAAACGTCAAATACTCTGAAGCATCAGGAACTCACCACGCAGGAGATCAGAAGAGGCGTGGGGCGAGTTGCGTGTCCGGAAGAGCTGCCAGTCAAAGTCATCCTCCTCCCCTTGGGTGAAGTCACACAGACTGGGCTCAGAATCCTCGTCAAAGGTGCAGCCTGCTGCTGAGAGAGAAGGAGATGACATTAAGTGGGAGGTCACACATGATGATGAAGTAAATGTCATTCAATATCAAGGGATTAATGGATGATTTTTTAATGGCTTGCACATAATCACATTTAATTAGATTTCCTAAGATTGAACGAAATCATAGATTTAGCCCAAGATGGACACACATTTCAGCCATGGCCACCATAAATCGGTAATTGCATCTTATTTGTATTTCACTTATGATAATATGAAGCTCCATAGAGAATAAAGGGTTTGTTGCAGTAGGTGAGAACCCACCATCAACCCCCAACCACACCTGCCCTCACTTCAGAAACATTCCACTATAGTTATTATTCCAGTGTTGTTGTGTAGTGGCTCGTTTGGGCTATATTTCACCATGATATCCCTTCTGATCCTCTTTCTATTGCTGAGATGGGACAGATGCCAGACAACCAACCACATCCATTTCCCACAACCTTTCACCCAGACACCAATTAATAATAGCTAGCCGTAATGCAATCTGTACTCCACTCCAGCCCCCCTGGCACTCTCACTCACCAACACACCAAGGTTATTAAAGTAAACTAAAACTGAAAACTAATAATGAAAAAACAATTTAGTAAACTGAAATAAAATAATTAACAAACCCATTTCAAAAACTAAAACTATACTGAAACTATTATATTTGACTCAAAAAATAATGAAAATAAAAACCATCATGAATTATGTTCAGCTTTTTTTTGTAATGGGTTTTCAAGCTTCTGAATCTGGCAGGTCACATTGTGATTGAATTTATACTTTCAACGTTGCCACGAACAGCACCGCAGATATTGGTTGGGCACGTTTGAGTGGTAAGGCTAAAGCAACCGACTGTAGACAACAGTTGAGGAGTAAAGTCGGGGGAGGTGCATCTGCTGAAAGTCAGACACTAATGTGGTTTTCCAACAGCAAGGCAGAGATCAACATGGTAGTGTTGCAATTGTTTATAAAAGGTTTTCTTTATAATGTCGAAATAAACATGTATCTAACCCTAATATCATACACACTCACAAACTGAAATCATAATATAATATCATGTGTGTACATTGTACAATAAATTTGTGAGAGAGAGCTTCAAATATCAAATGTATTTGTATATACGTATCCACTGTACACATAAATCGCAGCTAATTGGTTCCTGTTTCTGTCATGTCTTTGATCACGTTCTCGTGGGTCAAACAAAAACACCCTAATGATTGGTTGACAATAGAGCCTCCCACAATGCAGGCGATGGCTGCAGGATGAAGTTGGGGAAGAGCAACGGCAGAAACTTGCAGTTGACTGCAGTCACAACTTCATCACCTTTGATCACAGGATTTTTGTAAAGTTCATGCAGTTGGCATCTAGGCAGAAGTCAGACAATTTTCATCCCCAGAATGCAACACACTTTGAAAGGCAAAAGTGATCCGCTCAAAATTGCCCATTGAGATGAGCATGATGAAAGACTTTGCTCTCACATAGTAAACCAGAGTATCAGCGCATGTGCACGGGTGCACTTCATGCTGCTACAACGTGCACGCTACGAGACCACAACAAAGAAGATTATCCTTGCGCTCCAAAGCCACTGGTTGTTGCGGAAATTGACCCATTACTAATGTTTACTGCCTGCAGCTATGTCATCTCGCTGAGTCTACCGTTAAACCTTACCTAACCTATGACCTGACCCATCACCTTATGCATTACTACCCCACAGTGGCAAGAACTGACAACCCCCAAAACACAAAAACTATAAAAGACATAAATGGCTCCTAGCCTCACGCATAGGCTACTTTCTGTCCCTAACACTAAAACTAAAACCTAAACTAAATAATATGAAAACTAAATAGAAATGTTTTATAAAACTTAAAACTAAATAAAAAGAGTAAAATGGATCTGAAAACTAACCAAAACTAAACTGAATTTCAAATAAAAATCTTAAAATGAACAGAAATAAAAACAAATATAAAAACACAAACCTTGCAACACACACGCACAAATCCTGGCCAAGGCAATGATGGCCCCCTGCTTTTGTAAAGAATTCCCCTTCCCATAAAACACAAACAAACTTGAGCGCACATCCCCTAAGCACAGCCACATAAACACACATACTAATAAAGTTTGGGAGGGAGGGAGGGAGGGATGGCACCCAGGGGATTTTGATTATTATTGTAATACATCACAACCTGCTACATTCCACACGCCAAAAAGCTAATTTTTCCAAATTATATTTAATGGCCAGGGCTTTTAAGGCATAATTTTAAGGCCCTTGGGCATAATTTGCTTTCGTCTCCTCTCGCAGCATCTGTTGCCATCTCACACATTAGCCCAGTGGTGTGAAAATTACAGGCTAGAAGTGGGCAGCCACCGATTCCCCAATCACGTGACCAGGGTCTGTGCCAGCTAGAGTTGGAACGCAACAGTGACAGCCAAGAGACGCATCGGGGCTAATGATGGGAATAACCTGAACCAGACCCACAAGGTCACCCCGCTGGTCCACTGCTTTATTACCGCTCATTCTGGACTCTAATCCACCATTAAGCAAATGGTCCAAATGTGCATGCAGCAGATACATGGATTAAAGTCAGCTTCAATGCAATTTTACTGCTGATGAACAAGAGGACACCAAAACCATTACAGATCATTGCCAATTTTGTTGTTTGGAAGTTCAAATGTTACAGGCAATCATCCAAAAACAAGGGTTGGTCTACTAACTAGATGGTTCATTCCAAGCCCGTAAGAACAGATAGGAGACGTACTGTGGACTAAAGGAATTCCATATTAAGCTTACGCCAGACGACATATTCAGTGGAGCGCAAACGCACAGGAGTCGGCCATGCTCACCTACTCCAACCTCCAGTACATTTCCCTTACATCTCGGTGATAATATGCTAAAACTGGAAACTCCATAGCATTGTGATGAGATTGGCTGGGCCTGATGGGTAGCAGAGCATAGTAGCAGCCCAGCCAGAGAGCCAACAGAGTAATGAATGTTGAGTTTCTCCTCTTCTTCACCCCGGGGAGCTGATTTATGGCCCATGCTAAGCCATTACAGCAGGGATCCACATAGCGAGGGCCAGAGGTTAATTGTCCTGCACAGGCATCCATTTCTAATAGAACAGCCAAAGATATGGGACCTGACACATCCAAACGCTGCCAGTATATTATTCCCCACTGGAGCTGTAAATGAAGCCTGCTGATTTCTCCCCACAGGGACCCATCAGGCGAGAGCTGGGGCATCAGGCCTGGAGTGTCTTCTCTTCTGCTCTGACTGGTCTATATCCTGTATGGCCCAGCCCGGCCTTCACATAATCAAAGACAGAGCCACTCAGTGCAGCGTTTCAATTCTGCTCTCTCTCTCTCTCTCTCCCTAAGACCGGGGTCTCTATCCTGCTAAGTAATTACATTATAATTTGGCACCGGGTGCAGCAGAAATCTAAATATCAAGTTTGAGACGGTGCCAAGGTTAAAAGCCTCCTGGCTGGAGGGAGGGGATGCGTTTCGTGTCTGCTCACTCATCGGTTTCTTTATTAATGTAGAACAAGCTCCCTTTTTAATGCGCTGCTTTGGTTTCGGTATTCAATATTTGTTAACAGCTTGTGTGATTAAAATGGGTGTAATATGATTCAGATGTGTGAAATATTTGACCTAAGAATTAAACCACAAAACAAGATATTGCCCTAGAACAGGGGTTCCCAAACCTTTTCACTCAGGCCCCCCTTCCAGCATTGGGGAACATCCCGCGCCTCCCTTGCGCATGCCATGTCTATTTCTATGGGCACAAGCACTGTTCATGACACAAACTGTTCACACCCCTCTTGTTGGAGGAGAGAACATTTTGCAGGTTTAAAGCTTATATCCTTATTTTCTACACATTCTGTCATGGGGTGCAGAGAATTTTCTTGCAATTCTATACATTTTGCCATGTCTAATGTGTATTCATGTGATATTTGAGTGACTCAAACATTACTACACAATCTATGGGCTAAGAAACCTAGCTAAAAAATGTTAGCTGACATGGGCTAGTTGATCTGGACATTTCTGACAAGTTATAAATAGCTCTCTAAGGTATGCAATGACTGACAAGACAAGAGGAATACTGATAATGCACTACCCAATTTCGAAATTTCACCTTTTGCATTCTACTATTACAACTTTCAAGAGTAAGTTGAAAGCCGGACTGAAACTAAACTTAATTATCCTTCTAGACTTCAAATGAAATGGAACACATGAATGTACAGTTTCTGTTTTTGTTACTTTATCTTAAAATTCTTGCTTGCTCAAAAATGCTCAGAACTAGTCTTCTGTGTAAGTTATAATACTTCACCATCTATTCATAAGAGAATACGTTAACCTCCATCCCCTTTATGAAAAGCAGGGGCGCATCTTTCACTGGGGACGGGGAGGATATGTCCCCACCACATTCTGAAATTGCATTTTTGTCCCCCCCCAGTTTAATCATTGGAATGTGATACAAGACGAGGCAACGGTGTGCGTTAGGACCATGCAGACGCCTCCGCGCGGTCGGGTAGGCTGTTCAGAGTGTTTAACTGACTGGATAAAAAAAAAAAAAAAAATGTCCCCCCCCACTTCTAAAACCAAAGTTGCACCCCTGATGAAAAGACGACCTCTTCAGCTTCCCAGTAACCAAAATAACTTCACAGATCCACTGGTACTGTTTCCATGACTCTTGGGGTATTACCAAGGGAAAGAGCAAGGTGCAAACAAAATATAAAGTTGTCAGAAGCTCACAAGGATACAATGTCACTGAATAAAGATGTCGTAGGGGGGCAATTTGTTCAACAACATCTCCAGGTTGCCACTACCTTGCCAGGAGATATGTAAAACTCTGTGGCCTACTTTGATATGTGCATTCAATCAGGCTGTCGGTCTCCCTGCATCGGTCTATTCTCGATGTCATATGTAGCTTTGCCATATAATGAGGTGTTTGCTATGCACAGTGGGCATTGATAGTGAATCTCTGCTCATCCTCTCTATTTACATATGCTTTATTCAGGATTTAGCGTGTCTTCGCTAATTTAAGGGGACAGACGCTTTCCACTTGGATAGAGTCTTGGAGAAAATGCTGCTTATGTTATATAAAACAAACCAAGGGATATGAAATCAAAGTGCCAAAGCAGATCCTAATATCAACACCAAGACCACCCAATTACACCCACGTGCACGCACACACACACACACACACAAATCCGCACACACGCACACACACAGACACAAGCCCAAACAAACTTCATATGCAACTTGAACCAATTCAAAACCTTTTTCTCAGCCTTCATGCCCCTTTCATCTCTCAGCATCCGCCCTCGGTTCTAACTAGTACACAGGCGCTACGGGTAATGAATCCCCACCGTTTAAAATAAACGCTGGTGTCACCAAGCCACCTGGGAAATAATGTTAAATGAGGATATGCTACCTAGCTGTCCACACGATTAAAACCTGAGTACACATCTGAGAGACCAGTGGAGAGACATTCCATTCATGTTATTTTCCCAGTCTTTCCTGGTCAGATCAGATGGTCAGGAAAAACCACTGGCCCTACTCATTTATTTTTATTTAACCTTTATTTATCCAGGAAGTTTTAAGTCCCTTTGAACAGGGTATGGTAGTAGGTGCACCGGTTTGAGTATTTCAAGAACTGCAACACTGCTGGGTTTTTCACGCTCAACAGTTTCCCGTGTGTATCAAGAATGGTCCACCACCCAAAGGACATCCAGCCAACTTGACACAACTGTGGGAAGCATTGGAATCATCAACATGGGCTAGCATCCCTGTGGAAAGCTTTCAACATGCCCGACGAATTTAGGCTGTTTTGAGGGAAAAACTCAATATTAGGAAGGTGTTCTTAATGTTTTGTACCCTCAGTGTAGAGTCATATTGAAAGCTAATGTGGTTAGGTGACCTTAGGTGCTGCTGTGAGGTCTTGGAGGCCATTTGCTTTTACATTAAATAAAACTTCAGCTTTTCATTGATCTGACTTTCATTTATTTATGTCCAGTCCTTATATTTAATCTCACAATTAATTGTTTTACCATTTGGGTTTCAGGACAATCAGGGCTACAAGTAGAACACAAAACAATGACATAAACAGTTGCAAATGTCAATAAAAAAAATAAGGTTCCGCCAAAGCAAAAACCTGATAAAAATGAATGAATGTGAATGCTGTAAGTACAGAAAGTGTTTGCTCACTGGAAAATGAATATCCAACTAGTCAGTGACAACTGTGTGGAGTTCGGAGTTTGTGACAGCAACTATGTGAGCTTATTACAGTATTATAGACACTACGTCCTGGGAATTTGTTAGAAGGTAAGGGGTTCTTCTACATAGAAGATCATAATGTTCTATGTAGAAGAACCCCTTACTTTCTAACAACTTGTGTGGATTGTGAGCGTCATAGAACAAAACATAGCTTTTAATAGTTTGTAGCTCAAACCATTCGGACTCTACAGACGTTATTATTCGCCCTTGTCTTAAAAACACCGCTCTAGCTCAGCCCCCGTTAATCACACAGACTAATGGTTGGTATATGGTACAACCCTGTAGCTCAAACACACTATGTTTAAAAGGGGTTAGAAGTCCAAAACTCATTGGGTTACTACCAGTTGTTTCTGCTATTATCCTGATAGATATAACGGAAAAGAAGGATGGTGGAAAAAACAACATAAAGCAAGCTTGGTTTCTCCTCTCAAAATGTGGACTTGAAATGAGGAGCGCATGAAATATTCCACCTACTTCTTCTTGTAAGGGGGGAGGGTAGGGGAAATCTCAGTTAACACCACTACTTTTAATTCTCCCATTTCCTCCCCATCCTTTTCAATTAGGTCTATTTTCAGTTGATGTGGAGGGTTGTTTTTTCCCCAAAGAGGCTAAGATTTCTATGCTGCCTCTCCTCATCATCCCTGCGTGCCGTCAATTTCCAATTTGAGAAGGAGACACTTTGCATCTCTCTAGTTCCAGAGGAGATAAGAACAGAGTTATAAGTGGATCCTGACAGCAAAGTAAATCTTAAGGAGCATAAAACAAATCAGTGTAATTAGCAGGATGAGATGGCTGTCGCCTGGCTTCAACACCTGCTTCCTTTTTTTGTCACATACTGTATCTTGTGCTGAAGAAGTTTCCTTTGGAGTGGAGAACGATACCAGACACCTGCAAAGGCTATTTGAAAAGCTAATTTGCTCATTTATATGCAGAGGAAGGCGTTTGGAATCCACAGTGACGGGAGACTGCATATTAGGACCTGAGGCTGAGAATCCGGCTGAGAAGGGAAGGATCCCAGGAGCAAGGCCTCTCAATGCCGGGCTAAAATGTGTGTCTGGCAGCTGTTCCTGGGAGGGAGAGAGAAATACAACTGGAGCGGAGCAACTCTTGGAATACTAAGAGCAGGAATACAAGGTTGAGAACACTGTGGCATGTCCGACACCCACTTGAGCCCTAGCTCTGTCCTCTTTTGATTCTGCCAAGCTGCAGATGGTCAGTGGTCCACTAATGTTGTTTGCAAGAGATCACATCTACAGTGAGGAAAAGACTAGAAGAAGTTGAATAGAGCAGCATAAAACTTACTGGACACACCACCAAGCCTGCCTGTGTCATAGCGGTGTCACTCGAATCACTCAAGCAACATGACAGAAGACATATTGTTAAGTAATAGGGGTACAGTGCCTTGTAAAAGTATTCATCCCCCTTGCCGTTTTTCCTATTTTGTTGCATTACAACCTGTAATTTAAATGGATTTCTATTTGGATTTCATGTAATGGACATACACAAAATAGTCAAAATTGGTGAAGTGAAATTAAAATAATAAAGATTATTTAAAAAAAATAGAATAACGGAAAAGTGGTGCATGCATATGTATTCACCTTTGCTATGAAGCTCCTAAATAAGATCTGGTGCAACCAATTACCTTCAGAAGTCACATAATTAATTAAATAAAGTCCACCTGTGTGCAATCTAAGTGTCACATGATCTATCACATGATCTCAGTATATATACACCTGTTCTGAAAGGCCCCAGTCTGCAACACCACTAAGCAAGGGGCACCACCAAGTAAGTGGCACCATGATGACCAAGGAGCTCTCCAAAGATATGGAAGGTACTCTGGTCAGATGAGACAAAAATGTTGCTTTTTGGTCAACAAGGAAAACGCTATGTCTGCCGCAAACCCAACACCTCTCATCACCCTGAGAACACCATCCCCACAGTGAAGCATGGTGGTGGCAGCATCATGCTGTGGGGATGTTTTTTTATCGGAAGGGACTGGGAAACTGGTCAGAATTGAAGGAATGATGGATGCCGCTAAATACAGGGAAATTCTTGAGGGAAACCTGTTTCAGTCTTCCAGAGATTTGAGACTGGGATGGAGGTTCACCTTCCAGCAGGACAATGACCCTAAGCATACTGCTAAAGCAACACTCGAGTGGTTTAAGGGGAAACATTTAAATGTCTTGGAATGGCCTAGTCAAAGCCCAGACCTCAATCCAATTGAGAATCTGTGGTATTACTTAAAGATTGCTGTACACCAGCAGAACCCATCCAACTTGAAGGAGCTGGAGCAGTTTTGCCTTGAACAATGGGCAAAAATCCCAGTGGCTAGATGTGCCAAGCTTATAGAGACATACCCCCAAGAGACTTGCAGCTGTAATTGCTGCAAAAGGTGGCTCTACAAAGTATTGACTTTGGGGGGTGAATAGTTATGCACGCTCAAGTTATGTCTTATTTCATGTTTGTTTCACACAAAAAAATTATTTTGCATCTTCAAAGTGGTAGGCATGTTGTGTAAATCAAATGATACAAACCCCCCAAAAATCAATTTCAGCTGAGATGAGTCAGTGGTCTTTGATACAGCTCTGAACACTTCCTTGTTGACTTTCGCTTGACCTGAGGGTTTGGGTGGGGTTATGGAGGGAGAGCAGTTCTTTGAGATAAGAAGGGGCATTTCCATGAATACACTGGAAAGTCAGCAGGAGGGATTTGAATTCAATCCGGAATGAGATGGGGAGCCAGTGCAGAGGTGACATGATGGGGGTGATGTGATTGTGTTTCCGCACTCTCATCAGGATCCTGGCAGCTCTGTTCTGGATGTATTGGACCTTCTGGGATCCCGATGAAGAGTGCATTGCAGTAGTGCAGCCTTGAGGAGCATGGACTTTATGGTATCAGACTGAGTGAGGGTGGGACAGAGTTTGGCAATTTTTTTAATTTGATAGAATGACGCTTTACACAGTTGTTTGATGTTGCTGTCAATGGTCAGGTAGGAATCAAGCTTTACACCCAGATTGGAAACTGAGGGGGAGGGATGTTCTGTCTTGCAATGGTGACGTGCGTTCTTGGTGAGTGCTGGACCTGGTGGGGGGTGCCAACAAGTAGGGCTCTTTTGCTACTGTTCAGTTGAAGGAAGTTTTGCTTCATCCATGCCCTTATCTCCTCAAGGCACATGCATCAGAAAGACTTTGGGCAGTTTTTACATACAGCTGGGTGTCATCATCATAAAAGTGGAATGAGATTCCATGCACTCAAAAAAATGCTGGGTTAAAAACAACCCAATTTGGGTTATTTGGTAACCCAGCGCTGCGTAAATATTGGACAGAACACACGCTGGGTTATTTTGACCCAGCCAGTGGGTTGTGTGAATAAGCCAACGTGGGGTTGTTTGGATTACCCAAACATGGGTTTATTTAACCGTCAGCTGCTGTTTTTTTAACCATCAGCATGGCTTTCAGATAATTTATATTTTTGGCCACCAGTAAGAGTAAATCTTCACCATGTTAAGTTTGTACACTGCAAATAAAAAATTTACTTGAGTATGTTTGCTAATTAAATGTTATAATATGTGACCGACCACCTCTTCTCCGTCTTATGTTGCAAAATTTGAAATTGTGTTTTTTACATTGGATAAAATTACAGACAGAGCTAGAAAATGGTATATCATACACTGCAGTTGAGGATCAATGAGAAAGTAATTCTGCTTTGAAAGTTGATAAACTTGTAACCCCACTTTTGAGGAAATGGCCCTTGAATCTTTTGATACACCTACTGGAGAGCTCTTCTTTGTCTACACCCATTCAGCATCGTTCACACCCTCTTAAGCCTTAGCCCAACCCATCTCTTTAAGGATTCAGGTGAGGCCATTTGCTAAACAGAGTGAATAAGGTAGTGTAGTTCACATGTTCATTAAATACAATAGACGGCCGTAATCACCCCCTGACACACCTGGCTAACTTCATGGGTCATGTAATCATCAAGTGGAGTATTTTGTTTAAACAAGTAGATAGCTAGCTAGCTAAACAATGAACCATAATCCCAACCCATACAGTACTACAAAATACAAACAGATTGTCATAGCTAGCCACCATGCATGAAATGCTGTAGTATGAATCTGCAGGTAGCTAAAGCTAACCAACTAGGTTCAATGTTTGCTAGCTAGCTAACATTAGGCTATAACTAGCAATGCAAATGGAATTTTGAGATATGAATAACATTAATACACTGACCATACACGTAACGTTAGCTAGCAAGCCAGCCAGCTAATGTTAGTTAGCTAGCTAACCGTACACTTTAACTCAATTGGTAGAGCATGGCGCTTGTAACGCCAGGGTAGTGGGTTCGATCCCCGGGACCACCCATACGTAGAAATGTATGCACACATGACTGTAAGTCGCTTTGGATAAAAGCGTCTGCTACATGGCATATTATATTATTATTATTATTGAAAATGACTTTGACAAAATTAGAAATGTATAATATCTGAAAATATAGCTAGACTCTTACCCGTATACATGGATGAACGTTTCACGGCAGACTGGAACCCCTTTAACTATGTATGAAAATGTATGCATTCACTAACAGTAAGTCGCTCTGGATAAGAGGGACTGCTAAATGACAAAAAAAATAAAAAAAATAAAAGGGTGACAGGTAAGGTAGAGGTGATATGATCCTTGACTAGAGCACACCTGCAGCTGACTCAGATGAAGAAAGAGGCCCTCGGCATTTAACTGGGGTCAGGGTTTGTTCTCTAGCTGTTACTGGGGAGGGTTTGGAAAATTCATCCTGGGTCAGCGGTTTGAGGGCACAATTTCCTGTTGGTGAGTAAAATAACTCCGCAGTGTGCAGTAATACCAACTGACCTAAAGCAGGCGCTCCACCTGAGATGCACAGACAACTATAGGAAGTATTGGTACTAATTTGATATGTCTCCAAATGCAGTGCTGGGTAAAAAGTTCAAGCAGCCCCCATGAGCTCTTCTGAAGTGTTTCTGTATTCAGTAATAACCTCAAAACACTTCACAAATCAAGCATACAATCATATAGGCCTATAATTTAAAGTTTGACTATTCAAACTGCTCCCACAAACATAATGTATGTACTATCAAATGCAAATAAATAACCTGTTTTAGTTTTTGTACTGAAAATTCAATGTAGTAATATTATATTATTATTATATTATTATGTAGTTGTTTGTTCCAGTGATGCTCCTTAAAACAAATTGATTTAGATTAGGAAGGCTGTGTAGTTTAGTTCAAAAGTGCCTTGAACAGAAATACGCAGAATAATCATCATCTGTATTCAGTGAGCTCCACTCAGTAGAGATTAGCGTGTTGTGAAATCTGTTATGAATGTATTGTAATGTTTTTAAAATTGTATAACTGCCTTAATTTTGACGGACCCCAGGAAGAGTAATGGGGATCCATAATAAATACAAATAAGACCTGAGTGGTGTTGAGGGTCTTTGAGGACCTTACTCTTCCCCCATTCCCCATTTATTTTTATTTTATTTTTTATTTAACCTTCATTTTAACTGGGAAAACATATTGAGACCTAGGTCTCTTTTACAAATGTGCCCTGTATATACAACATTATGCCCAAACATATACAGTGAGTGATCACAAAGAAATGAGTGATCACAACAATTCATCCTTGTATGATGCAATATGCATCATATTTGCATTTATTATGGATTATATGATGCAAAATGCAGCATCATATGATACAAAATACATAATACGGGGATGATTTCTGTATTTTGAAAGTTACATATCTTGAAAACTTGATTGCTGACAACCAAAACATGTTGGGACTATGTCAACAATGGACTACTGAAAGAAATACCAGAAGATAGTTTTTGGGTGGAGTTTTCCTTAACACTTCTCAAATCGTTGTTGAGATCTGATATTCTGTGCAGTGCAAGATGAGACGTAGGCCAATGTCATAAGCCTATCGTCAACCAATCACGTTTCTCAAATCCTTTCGGGCTAAATTCCAGCTAAACTTGGAGGACAGTTAGGCGTAACTACTTACAAAAAGCGTGCTTCTGACGAAGCTCTACAAAAGTACCGGTACGTAAAAAATGTAAAATGTAAATAGCCGTATTAGACTGAAAAATATAAGGTAATTTCATCAAACTTGTGAGGCTATCCATGCTCATTAGTTGCTCATTCAACATTTTATTTGCTGCTACTTGCCCAAGGTTCATGTTTCAAAGAATTTAAATTATGAAATGCCTACCGACGTTTGTTGTCACGATCGTTCATTAACGAGAAGGACCAAGGCGCAGCGTGATATGCATTCATATTTATTGACGTACTGAACACACGACAAAAACAACAAACGAAACGTGAAGTCCAAGGTAGACTAATAACATACCTTTACGGAACAAGATCCCACACAGACTGGTGCCAAAAGGCTGCCTAAGTATGGTCCGCAATCAGAGACAACGAGCTACAGCTGCCTCTGATTGGGAACCACCCTGGCCAACAGATCTAAACGATCTAGAAACTAAACATAGAAATAAACACAACACGAAATATACACACCCTGACTCAACAAATAACCGTCCCCTGAGTCAGGGCGTGACATTTGTCCTCTGTAGTTGGGTGCCTTTCTTTGTTTGCTGAAAAACATACTTTATCAAAAAACGTTAATCAAATACAACCACTGACTGTTTCCTTGGTGAGAAAAAAATTGGCACATACGCATTTATGCTGAGTTGCCATCTTAGAGCAACAGCAATGAGCAAACGGTTGGTGGTTGTATTTGATTAACGTTTATAAAAAATATATGGATTTCAGCAAACAAAGAAAGGCACGCAACTACAGAGGACAAATATAGTTACAAGGTAGGTGTTTCATAAAAAAATTAATACATATGAAGTATTGACCTTGGGCGAATCGATGTAGTCTGAGTTAGATTCCACAAAGCCTGGTCTCTGCTCCACTCCGTTGGTGAAGTCATCAGACACTTCCTTCACCATGGAGTGGAGTTTAGTCCATGACTACTTCACTCAATCCCGTTTTAAAAGCCTCTTTTCCTAGAAATGTCTCCTTCGCTAAATATTCCCATATTTTCATAAAAACAGCCACACGTGGTCTCTCGTTTCTGCATCAGCAAATGTTGCGCAAAGCAAAAGAGTAGGCTACGTGCATGAGTGGGAGCAGGCTCTACATAACAGAACCAAATATAAATAGCATAGTATAACGTTACTGTTACACCAAAAACACCACTTTAGTCATTTTAAAGAGATTTTAGGATGGTTAGCTGAATAGTCACTTTTTTTTTGTTTTCGCCCAAAAACTCAACAGCGCGCCACTAGGCAGAATTTGCTTGGATTGAAACAAAATAGGCCTATAGGAAACTTGTGAGGCTATCCATGCTCATTGGACTAAACTCCACGGTGAAGGAAGTTTCCGATGACCTACAAAGGGTATACAGTTTGTTAACACCATGCGCTCTAATTTGCGCACGAAAAAGTAATTGAAGAATATCTAAATGCATATTCCCATAAAACTGATTGAGATCAAATGATTGGCGATGCTGCCAACATTTTGTATTCGAGTAGGCTACACTGTCCTGCAAAATTACCATGTTGTTCCGCATTTGGGTATTTTAAATGTGGTCACCCATGGACCCCTTTACTGCTGCAGCTGCCACCTACTCAGTAGCTCTATGTTAGCATCAATCTCACTGCGGCTGGAACCAAGCAGTCAGCCCAGAAACAATGACAATCTCTCTGGACCTCTCTTCTGAAATCAATCACACAGAGAGGGGAGGGCTGAGGTCCCCTGCCAATTCTGAGCATTCAGTGTTCCCCTCTGTGTGTCTGTGTGTGTGTGTGTGTTTGTGTTGTGCGTATGTGTTCGTGCATCTGTCCAGCCTTTCTCAAAGCAATAATGAAGCCTCCAAGGGATTTCTGTCTTCTCCGACTTCTGAAGTATATCTAAATGGGGATAAAAGTTTTGGGCCCACTTTTTGGTGACCGCCAAAAGAAAATAAACCAAATTCATGTGTTTTAACACAGTTGGATAGTGTGTGTATGTGTGCATGTTTGTGTGTGTACATGTGCATTGATTGAGAGGCACCAAGACTTGACAGTCCTAGATATGATGAGAATGCTTTGTGGCAGACTAGGTGCACACACAGCAGGCAGAGATGGACAGATGGAGAGATGGGAACAGACACCCAGGAACCACACATTAATATCTATATACATATGCTGCCTCGCTAGAGACACAGCCACACAGACACCAAACAAGTAGCCAGAAGTCACAATGCTTCTTGGCACATAGTCTCCCCTGTCAATTCTATCCATCTCTCTGCACTCCTTTTCTCTCCCGCCCCACTTCGCTTCTGCTGATATACTGAAATAGGTTATTTCGGCACGGGGGAGAGCAGACACCACAGAGAGAAGAGAAAGTCTGCGAAAAGCAGAGGAGAAAGTATGAGACGTGTGAGAATGAAGTAGGGATACAGCTTTAAGGAGAAAAGGGGAGGAAGGGAGGGAGATAAATAAAGAGTGAGCTAAAGAGAGAGAGAGCGAGAGAGAGCCAGAGAGAGCCAGAGAGAGAGAGAAAGATATGTGACCTGAAACCTAAGGAGGTGTTTTTGTCTTGACTTCGGCTCAAACAGATGTAGTGTGCAGCCAGTCACTAGACAGGAAAGAACTGTGGTGCTCCTGGGTTGCAATAACTTTCTAGTTTGGAGTTCCAGTCAGAGAAGGACACAACAGCTTCACTGTGAAACAACACTGCAAGCTTCACCACAACTGTGCTTTGTTTACAATGGAGTGAAAAGAGCAAGATGTTGAGCCAGCTCTCTGAGTGATCCCCAGTCCTGTTTTGTCATTAAGGCTTCAGAACTTTGCAGACAGTTGACATTCCACATCAGTCGGAGGGAGGGTTACTTTTCAACCACGATGAGCTCCAGACAGAAAAGTGAGGGAATTTACCACCCCTAAATATCCCTGCACAACGTCTATTTGCTCCTCTACCGGATGGAAACTACAAGTGTAACAGCTGCGCTCAATGCAATGGCACTTACAAATGTAGATCCTTTAAACACCCCCAAACAGGGAAACAGATCCCAATCAAAGGTGTTATTACGTGCTCCACGAAGGCAGTTATTTATCTTATAACTGGTCCTTGTGGTAAAAATTATGTGGGTAAAACAAAGCGCAAATTAAAAGTACGAATCTCGGAGCATCGTAGCACCATTAGGTGCAAAAACTCGACATACCCAGTCGCTGCACACTTTTTGGAAGCGAACCACTCGATTTCGTCCCTACGTTATAACGGCATCGAACATGTCACCCTCCCTAGGAGAGGGCGTGACCTCGACAACTTATTGTTAAAACGAGGGGCTGCCTGGATCTTTAATTTAAAGACCCTTGCTCCCTTCGGTCTCAACGTAGACTTTGATTTGAAGCCATTCTTGTGATTATTGTGATTTTGCTATTCATTGTAAATGTTTGTGGGCCTATGTAGCCAAGTTGTATCTATGATCGTATGCTATCCATGTCTTTTGTATGTTCTGTTTATCTGTGAACGTATGCTATCCATGTCTTTTGTATGTTCTGTTTATCTGTGAATTAACCAATGCTATTAGGCCACACCCGGCCATGATTACAGACACCTGCGTGTGTCCTTTGACACTATATAAACTAGTGACCTGCAGTGTTTGTCATTATACCCTGATGAAGACAGCTTGTCTGTCGAAACGTTGGTTATTAGGATATTAAATTATTGCATCTGAGCTCCTAGAGTGTGCGGCTTTCCTTTTCTTTTTCAAATGTTCTACTCCGTTAGCCAGCACCTCGCCTAAATAGGTGTGAGTTTCTTTCGCCTCTATAGAAAAGTGAGGGAAAACAGACACAAACATCATCTGGGGAGTTGTGGTGGCTGATTTCGGAGAGGGTATGTTCAAATGTAATAATAAAAAGGCAGCTAGTCTGAGTTAGCGCTGGTCTCCAGGGGCCTAATCAGTGAGATTCTGAGTTTGACAGAGCGTCTGCTGTTGACTCCATTTGAAGTGGGAGGAGAAATTGGGTTGCCACAGTGACAAGGGTAGACAGCCAGGAAGAGAGAAGGGGATGGGATGGGACCATGTCCCATTCATGAAAGGCTGAGTGGAGGCAGCAGGAACAAAAAGGCATGTTTAAAGTGATTAGCCATGCACCAGTCAAAAGACTTTGATGAGATACTCCCCAGCTCCCTGAGTGGAAAATGCCCCTGAACTGAGCTCCCCTTCTCTCCCATTCCATCCATACAGCTGTCATGTGGATTGGATGAGCAGTACTTATTTAGTTGACTTTTTAGAGGATATTGGGCATAGAGGCAGCTATCTCAGAACAAATGTCAGTTGTGTCAGAGATGCTATGGTTAGAAAAATACACCAATAAAGGGCAAACCCTTAAAACCAAAGTAAGCCAAGAAAGAGCAAGGAAGGAGATGGAGAAAAGCAGATGGAGAGAAAGTGAAACAAACAGAGAAAGAGAGGATGAGAGAGAGAGCTGGAGAGAGAGAGAGAGACTATCAAATTCTTTCTATACACTAAAGCAAACAGTAAGACTGAGGGAGATGGTATTCCTGTTAGGCCGAGGAGCGTGCACTGAGGTATCGCGCTACGCCGCTACCACGTTTCATGTTCACGTTTCTGTCTTCACTCCTCCAGCATAATATTTTGACCTTATCAAAGCAAACTGCATGAAGTGTGCACTGGGCAGGTTCTATTCCACTCCCTTCTATTTTTCTTTTGAAAACTTTTCTCTGGGTTTCTCTGCTGAGCAGACTATTTTGGGGATTTCCAAGAAACTCCAGATAAGAGAAAATAAACTAGGTCTAGAAGATGCTGAACAAGGTTTTGGCATTGGACGATGTATCGCCATTGGCCAGCGTGCTAAGGGTCTTACTTCATATGAGTAATCCATACTCCCATTCACACTGAGACTTTCATCCTAGACTAATCCCCTACAACTATTAACTCTGGCCCTCCCCTCCACATAACTTTCTTTTTTATTTTAGCTCATATTAATCTGGATTTAGGCCCAGCAGGATATTGTGTCTGGCTCCTTGTACTGTATATGAAACAAAGGGATTACTACAGCAGTTAAAATCTGGACTGTGTTTCAATGGTGCCTTTTAGTGTAAAAGTCATCCTGTGATTTACAAGGAGGACAATAACAACAGTTATAAGTATGGGGAGAGGAATTGATTAATCATGTTTACCATTTACTATATTGTTCCTTTCACTTCTCTCTTTGAAGATTATCATTGAAACATGACAGAGAAACTCAATCTCTGTCCTCTGTTTCAGAGTAAATCAGTTTGTTTGGAATCAAGCATGTACAAATTGAATGAGCTACGACAATGGAAATGTGACATATTGAGAAAACCCTGCAGCCATTTTTTATCAGATGAGATCTGATAAATCAAATTATGATTCGTAATTGAAGATAGATTAGTTACATTCTGCAATTCAAGATAAACCATAAACAGGATTATCGACTGATCATATTTTCACAAATTCTATGAATAAATCTATGATGATGAATATTTAATTGTTTTGCTGAGTTTTTCAATCAACATTATAAATGCAGGCTACAATCCTGTTTATTGATTGAAGTGTACACATCAGCATGCAGAGCCTTCAGATATGTCTGACCCCTGCAGTACTTTAGTTCTGATCATGCCCCAGCGGGTCGCCCTTGCTGGGGGAAGACACTGCAGGCTTGTTTCAACTCCGCCATTAATATTCCACTGAAACTATAGGGCCCTTGAGGAGAGAACTAGAAGTTATACAGAGGCCCTCGAACTAGACTTGACTAGACAAGCGAAAAGGAGAGTTGTGGGAAAGTACCCCTATCTACAATGATTTCACTTTGCTATTCATAGACTGGTGTCAGACACCAGTCTATGAATAGCAAAGTGAAATCATTGTAGATAGGCACTGTAGGCTGTCCCTGCTACATCCAGGCTTGTGTCTGGCTGTAACCGAAAGGTTTAGGACGATTTAGCTCAACTGCATGTTTGCTCATGAATGGTTTTACGCTAATGTTGCATATCTGCGACACAGGCATAGTCAACAGCTTACAGTGTCCTGTGAAGTGTCAGGTCTAACAATTGCCACAGAAAATATGAAATATTTGGCTATATCTATACTAAAGTTACCGAGGTAGATGAAGACAAACCCAACAACAAAAGAAGGCAGAGATTGTTTGGTTGAGCAATGTTGCCTTACTTGTCACATACTTCGTAAACAACAGGTGTAGACTAACTGTGAAATGCTTCCTTACGGGTCCTTTTCCAACAATGAAGAGTTACAATGCAGAGTCTGCTGTCAATATAAGAGTGAAAAGATGACACGGTTGCAGGGACACCATTACACACTGTTCATTAAATGGTTAGCTCCTAGTACCTGAACATGCTGGTTGAATCTTCTCAAACCAATGAGTAACACTACCCCTTCCACTCAGAAGAGACAGTCTTGCCATCTAGTTACTAAAACTACATACTGTGTACTAATCATACTACAGACTATTTAGAATGTACTGTTTAGTAAAAATGTACGCAAAAAAATATCAACATACTAGGCTCACCCATACTGAGAATGCGTCCTCATAATTGCGTTGTTTTCCACCATTTTGTTCATTTTGCTACAGCCCATTCTCTTATCTGGTTCTCAGCTGTTGTCAAACACACGAGGGTGTGAAAAGACTCTTCTCTAACTCAACAGCGTGCAGCAAATTCTACTGGATACAGTTGAAGTCGGAAGTTTACATACACTTAGGTTGGAGTCATTAAAACTTGTTTTTCAACCACTCCACACATTTCTTGTTAACAAACTATAGTTTTGGCAAGTCGGTTAGGACATCTACTTTGTGCATGACACAAGTAACTTTTCCAACAATTGTTTACAGACAGATTATTTCACTTATAATTCACTGTATCCCAATTCCAGTGGGTCAGAAGTTTACATACACTAAGTTGACTGTGCCTTTAAACAGCTTGGAAAATTCCAGAAAATGATGTCATGGCTTTAGAAGCTTCTGATAGGCTAATTTACATCATTTGAGTCAATTGGAGGTGTACCTGTGGATGTATTTCAAGGCCTACCTTCAAACTCAGTGCCTCTTTGCTTGACATCATGGGAAAATCAAAAGAAATCAGCCAAGACTTCAGAAAAATAATTGTAGACCTCCACAAGTCTGGTTCATCCTTGGGAGCAATTTCCAAACACCTGAAGGTACCACGTTCATCTGTACAAACAATAGTATGCAAGTATAAACACCATGGGACCACGCAGCCATCATACCGCTCAGGAAGGAGACGCGTTCTGTCTCCTAGAGATGAACGTACTTTGGTGTGAAAAGTGCAAATCAATCCCAGAACAACAGCAAAGGACCTTGTGAAGATGCTGGAGGAAACAGGTACATAAGTATCTATATCCACAGTAAAACAAGTCCTATATCGACATAACCTGAAAGGCCACTCAGCAAGGAAGAAGCCACTGCTCCAAAACCTCCATAAATAAGCCAGACTATGGTTTGCAACTGCACATTGGGACAAACATCATACCTTTTTGGAGAAATGTCCTCTGGAACTGTTTGGCCATAATGACCATCGTTATGTTTGGAGGAAAAAGGGGTAGGCTTGCAAGCCGAAAAACACCATCCCAACCGTGAATCACAGGGGTGGCAGCATCATGCTGTGGGGGTGCTTTGCTGCAGGAGGGACTGGTGCACTTCACAAAATAGATGGCATCATGAGGAAGGAAAATTATGTGGATATATTGAAGCAACATCTCAAGACATCAATCAGGAAAATGGACAATGATGGACCCCAAAGTTGTGGCAAAATGGCTTAAGGACAACAAAGTCAAGGTATTGGAGTGGCCATCACAAAGCCCTGACCTCAATCATATAGAACATTTGTGGGCAGAACTGAAATAGCATGTGCGAGCTAGGAGGCCTACAAACCTGACTCAGTTACACCAGATCTGTCAGGAGGAATGGGCCAAAATCCACCCAACTTATTGTGGGAAGCTTGTGGAATGCTACCCAAAACGTTTGACCCAAGTTAAACAATTTAAAGGCAATGCTACCAAATACTAATTGAGTGTATGTAAACTTCTGACCCACTGGGAATGTGATCAAAGAAATAAAAGCTGAAATAAATCATTCTCTCTACTATTATTCTGACATTTCACATTCTTAAAATAAAGTGGTGATCCTAAATGACCTAAGACAGGGAATTTGTACTAGGATAAATGTCAGGAATTGTGAAAAACTGAGTTTAAATGTATTTGGCTAAGGTGTATGTAAACTTCCGACTTCAACTGTAAAAAGCAGAAATTAGTATGACATCCTGGCATTTTAAGCATACAACACTTTCGAAATTTCACATAATACTGTATATAACTTTCTATTTTGGCATACCCAATCAGAACACAAGTATGGGTATTCAGACAAGGCCATTGTCCTGTAAGAACACATAGGTTCTCTCCTGCTGCAGTAATACAAGGCATGGACTCATTAAAATCACAGCTGGCAGTCATTCTCCTGGGTGTGAAAAGAGACAGTCTGACACATGTGCCATCACCAAATTAAACTAGACTTTGCACGCACATTACAAAAATTTAATTAAGTGCTGCTACAGTGTAGCAGTGTTCTGGGGACATGGACAATCGTTTCAAATTAAATTGTCTCATTCCAACACAAGTTGTTATTTTCCTCTTCAGATAAGACAATTAGCATCCCAGTGACAGGCAATCATGTTTAAAGGAAGGTAATTTAGCATTTTCATCTAGACATGTAGACAGTGTACTTTAAGGCACCAATAAGAGTGAAATAAGCCTCGGAGGGGTTCCAAAGATACAGATCTGATGGAAGATTAAAAGCCTTAGATCCATACCCTACCTCCAGTAGTTATAGTGTGTGTCCCATTGTCTATTGAATTGTAGTAACATGGATAGCGATCTAAAAATAGCGGAGTTCATGCATGTTTCTTTTCTTTATTGCTTTGGCGCTTCATAATATCTGTTGAAAATCCTACAGATCTGTACCTGAGCTTGTACAAAGAAACCTGGCTGAAATGAACAATATATTAGCACTCTTCTATCCACAATGATTTGCATACCACAGAACTGGTCATTTATACGGTCCAATTTTTAAATGCACTATATCTACAAAAGTGTGTGGTCACCCCTTCAAATTAGTTGATTTGGCTATTTCAGCCACACCCATTGCTGACAGGTGTATCAAATCGAGCGCACAGCCATGCAATCTCCATAGACAAGACTGGCAGTAGAATGGCCTTACTGAAGAGCTCAGTGACTTTACATGTGGCACCGTCATAGGATGCCATCTTTCCAACAAGTCAGTTCATCGTAATTCTGCCCTGCTAGAGCTACCGCCGGTCAACTGTAAGTGCTGTTATTGTGAAATGGAAATGTCTAGGAGCAACAACGGCTCAGCCGCGAAGTGGTAGGCCACACAAGCTCACAGAACGGGACCGCTGAGTGCTGAAGGGAGTAGCGCGTAAAAATAGTCTGTCCTCACTTGCAACACTCACTACCGAGTAGGCCACATTAAGTCAATTATTACACTCTGTACTGGTCTGTATGTAGCCAAGTTCATTCGCAATTTGATACTTCCACTTGGACTATATTAGAACATGTATGCCTGTCATAGCAAGTGTAATTGAGTATAGCCTAAAGCCTACATTCAATAATGTACACACGTCAGAATAGGCCTACATATCAAATAATGTGAAAGCTATTTATTTTGTTTCAATTTGGTAAAGTTGCCTTTTCTCATCATAGACTGGTGGCAGACGACCCTACTGTGTGCTAAATCCCAATGTGCCCATCCTGAGCGTGTATTTGGATGACCTGGACCTCAAGCCCCACTTCCGAATGACCCAACCCTCTTTTGACAGCCTGGTAGAGGTCTTGCAGCAAGAAAACCAGGATCATAGCTGGGGCAAGACCTTGGAAAGCATCATGTTTATCTACTGGCTGGCCAGTGCCACTTCGTATCGTGTTGTGTCAGACGCATTTGATGTCCCCCAGACCACAGTGCACGATGTCATCCACAGGGTCAGTGGCGGGATCCTGAAGATCATGAAGAGGGTCATCCATTTTCCATCACAAGATGAAATGCAGGAGGTTCGCGAGGGATTCGCCCAAAAAGCACAGTACCCTGCATTTCAAAAGGTTGCTGGCGCTATTAATGGATGCCACATCAGGATTAAGCCCCCTGCAGTTGACCAGCAGGATTACCTGAACATAACTTTTTTTTATTCATATCAGCTACAGGCAATCGGTGACCACAGGTGCAGGTTAATTGACATCTACATTGCCTTCCCCGGATCTGTGCATGATGCCAGGGTCATGAAACAAAGCCTTGTGTATGATCAGAGCCTGTACCCACCACAAGGCCGGTGTCTCCTTGGGGATGGAGGGTATCCCTGCCTGGCGGAGCCCATCTGTCTGATGACACCCTACAGGCAGCCAGTGAGGGGTGCAGTGGAGGCCACCTACAATGCAAAGCATTCCAAGGCGAGGAATGGGGTGGAGCGGTCCTTCAGGATAATGAAGACCTGGTGGCACTCCATCTTCATGAAGGCCCTGGAGGTGAAGCCTACCTTTGTGCCTGAGGTGGTTGCATGGTGCGCTGCGCAATGTCTGCCTCAGCAACAAGGACATTGTGAAGCCTGTGGCCGCGGAGGAGAATGATGGAGACCTGGACCAGCATCAGGAGTGTTTCAGCACCCGCTAACCCCATCCCAGGTGACCACAACTACTGCAATCCCCACCAGTAGAAAACCCGCATGATCCTCACACACACACACCGTTTAAAACGTAATTGTTGATTCCTAAATCAATCCATCACCTGTATTCATATATGAAATAACTTACTGTTTATCTTTTTGTAATTTTACCTGTGTTCATATTTAAAATCTTAATTACTATTCTGCTGTTTGTGTGTGCTGGAGCACTTTTAAGAGCTTCGTGGCTCTTAAAGGCGCAAATCCCCGCCTTATCTTAGTCACCATTGTGACCTGTACGCTCTCGTTGGCTGGCCCTCACTACATATTCGTCACCAAACCCACTGGCTCCAGGTCATCTATAAATCACTTCTAGGCAAATCCCTGCCTTATCAGCTCATTGGTCACCATAGCAAAACCCACCCATAGTATGCGCTCCAGCAGGTATATCTCACTGGTCATCCCCAAAGCCAACACCTCCTTTGGCCGCCATTCCTTCCAGTTCTCTGCTGCCAATGACTGGAACGAATTGCAAAAATCTCTGAGGCTGGAGACTCTTATCTCCCTCACTAACTTTAAGCATCAGTTGTCAGAGCACCTTACCGATTACTGCACCTGTACACAGCCCAACTGAAATTGGCCCACCCAACTACCTCATCCCCATATTGTTATTTATTTTGCTAATTTGCACCCCAGTATCTCTATTTGCACATCATCTCTTGCACATCTATCATTCCAGTGTTAATACTAATTCTAATTATTTTGCACTATAGCCTATTTATTGCCTTACCTCCATAACTTGCTACATTTGCACACACTGTATATATATTTTCTGTTGTATTTTTGACTTTATGTTTTGTTTTACCCCATATGTAACTCTGTGTTGTTGTTTTTAGTCGCACTGCTTTGCTTTATCTTGGCCAGGTCGCAGTTGTAAATGAGAACTTGTTCTCAACTGGCCTACCTGGTTAAATAAAGGTGAAATAAAAATAAATAAAAGTTATGGTTTTGTTGTTAATACACTTTTCTATAATATCAAGCTGTGTGTGGACCTTCCATTTGTATAAAAAAAACATCCACTTAATGTCACTTTCTTAATAATTTAATTTCAAAAAACATTTTTATTACAGCTGGCACTGGGAAATATTAAAGCAAATCAATAATCCCAGAGTGGAAGAACAAAAAAAACATTACTTTTTGTCAATAAAAGCCTCCAACACCCTCAACAGTCTATCCTCCCTCGGTCTATTCTCCTCATCTCTCCATCTATTCTCCTCATCCATCATCCTCCTGTACTCCTCCTCTCTATTCTCCTTCCTCTTGCGGTTCTCCTCATCTCTCTTTCTGTTTTCCTTGTCTCTCTTCTCCTCTGCTCCTGCAGAGATGTGACCCACTCTTGCTCTCTCCTCCTCTTGGGAGTTCTCTTCTTTTTCCATCTCCCTCTGCTCCTGCACTTTTCCGGAAAACACCACTACCTCCTGGCTGGATGAGGCAACGACAACAGGTGGTGTAATTGCGGGCCTGCTGCCAATTGCCTCATCCATGGCACTGTACCAATTTGCTCTCTCCTCCCTCCGTATTCACCCCAGTTTGGGGGCACTTTTAAAATCCTAAAACAAACAAGTTGGGGCACAAACATATAAGAAATGATGCACTCACCATACAACCTGGACATTGTGTAGATATTGAGACATTTTAGTTGCCTATACAAAAAAAACATACTTTATACTTTTGTTTGAGGTTCTCCCATCTTTATCCAAGCTGCAGTCACCTTCCCCTCTAGACAGTACTCCTGCACAAATGCCCTAGGCAAAGCACAATAATATATCATAATTACCAACTAGTAGTTGGCAAATACAGTTACAGTATCAGTCAAAAGTTTGGACACACCTACTCATTCCAGGGTTTTTCTTTATTTTTACTATTTTCTACATTGTAGAATAATAGTGAAGACATCAAAACTATGAAATAACACATATAGAATCCTGTAGTAACCAAAAAAAGTGTTAAACAAATCAAAATACATTTTATATTTGAGTTTCTTCAAATAGCCACCCTTTGCCTTGATGACAGCATTGCACGCTCTTGGCATTCTCTCAACCAGCTTCATGAGGTAGTCACCTGGAATGCATTTCAATTAACAGGTGTGCCTTCTTAAAAGTTAATTTGTGGAATTTCTTTCCTTCTTAATGCGTTTGAGCCAATCAGTTGTGTTGTGACAAGGTAGGGGGGGTATACAGAAGATAGCCCTATTTGGTAAAAGACCAAGTCCATATTATGGCAAGAACAGCTCAAATAAGCATTACTTTAAGACATGAAGGTCAGTCAATATGTAACATTTCAAGAACTTTGAAAGTTTCTTCAAGTGCAGTCGCAAAAACCATCAACTGGCTCTCATGAGGACCGCCATGGGAATGGAAGACCCAGAGTTCCCTCTGCTGCAGAGGATAAGTTAATTAGAGTTACCAACCTTAGAAATTGCAGCCCAAATAAATGCTTCACAGAGTTCTAGGCAGCAGCTACTCTTCCTGGGGTACAGCAAAATTAAGGCAGTTCATACAATTTTAAAAACATTACAATACATTCACAGATGTGTACGTGTGTACAGTGCTTATGTTATCATGTGTGTGTATGAATGTGTCTGCGCCTATGTTTGTGTTGCTTCACAGTCCCCGCTGTTACATTAGGTGTTGTTTTTTTTAATCTGTTTTTTAAATCTAATTTTACTACTTGCATCAGTTACTTGATGTGGAATAGAGTTCCATGTAGTCATGGCTCTATGTAGTACTGTGCGCCTCCCATAGTCTGTTCTGGACTGTGAAGAGACCTCTGGTGGCATGTCTTGTAGGGTATGCATGGGTGACCTAGCTGTGCACCAGCAGCTCAATCAGACAGCTAGGTGTTCAGAGGGGACTGTGTGAATCAGGCCTTCATGGTCGAATTGCTGCAAGGAAACCTCTACTAAAGGACACCAATAAGAAGAAGAGACCTACTTGGACCAAGAAACACGAGCAATGGACATTAGAGCAGTGGAAAGTTGTCCAAATTGGAGATTTTTGGATCCAACCGCCGTGTCTTTGTGAGATGCGGTGTGGGTGAACGGATGATCTCCGCATGTGTATTTCCCACCGTAAAACATGGAGGAGGAGGTGTTATGGTGTGGGGGTGCTTTGTTGGTGACACTGTCTGTGATTTATTTAGAATTCAAGGCACACCTAACCAGCCTGGCTACCACAGCCATATGCCATCCCATCTGGTTTGGGCTTAGTGGGACTATCATTTGTTTTTCAACAGGACAATGACCCAACACACCTCCAGGCTGTGTAAGGGCTATTTTACCAAGAAGGAGAGTGATGGTGCTGCATCAGATGACATGGCCTCCACAATCCCCCGACCTCAACCCAATTGAGATGGTTTGGGATGAGTTGGACCGCAGAGTGAAGGAAAAGCAGCCAACAAGTGCTCAGCATATGTGGGAACTCCTTCAAGACGGTTGGAAAAGCATTCCAGGTAAAGCTGGTTGAGAGAATGCCAAGCGTGTGCAAAGCTGTCATCAAGGCAAAGGGTGGCTATTTGAAGAATCTCAAATATAAAATATATTTTGATATGTTTAACACTTTTTTGTTTACTACATGATTCCATATGTGTTATTTCATAGTTTTGATGTCTTCACTATTATTCTACAATGTAAATAATTGTACAAATAAAGAAAAACCCCTGAATGAGTAGGTGTGTCCAAACTTCTGACTGGTAGTGTTCATACACACAAATAAAATGTCCTGCCAACCTGTAACGTTATCACTCGCTACCAATGATGTATTGGCTCATGAATGTTAATGAACCAGATCATATAAGTTGCAGTAATTTAACAGTCTTGACATAACCACCAGTCTGTTTGCATGTGATTGTTAATGTTAGGTAACGTTCCCAACAAACAGCTACTTACTCAACCCCTTCACGGCCGCATGCCTCTATCCTGTGAACCGGAATTCGTTTCTGGCCCGCCAGGTGATCAACTTTGCGGTGTTGTCATCAATCCCTACGATGTAAATAGACACCCTTTTTAGATAAACCTGTGGCAAGTTAACGTTACATTTAGCAGGTTTAAAACTATTACCTATCAACCGCATACAACCCTAACGTTGGGTGGTTAAGTTAGATAGCATATAATTAATATACTGGCAAGTTCGATGTATTAGTAGCCAACTAACGTTAGGTAGCTAGCTAACATACCGGTACATACTGCTTCAATGATATGCTATACAGTTCATAGGGATAGCGTAGCTAACAAATTGTCAGCCAACATAACATGTAACGTAACTTATTTGAAAAGTCATATTTGTACTACATTGCTCAACATTTGTTATAATTTGTTAATTGTTATAATTTGTTTTTGTACTTACATTTGTATCCACTCTCGTCGGACTTCGGCTGCATATTTTCAGCTATTTTCTTCAAATCTGAAAACGTTGTGAAGCCACACCCATTTTCTGAAGAATTTTGTATTTGTATTTATTAGGGATCCCCATTAGCTGCAAGGCAGCAGCTACTCTTGCTGGGGTCCAAACATATTAAAGCACTTACATTACATTTAAACAAAATATAAAACAGTACATCATATAACATTATTACACCACTACATATCTACAATACAAAATGTTTAATACCACCAAGAAACAATATCACAATGTGTGCGTATGCATGTGTCTATAGCTTTGTGTGTGTCTTTTCACAGTCCCCGTTGTTCCATAAGGTGTATTTTTACCAGTTTTTTAAAATCTGATTCTACTGCTTGCATCAGTTATCTGATGTGGAATAGAGTTCCATGTAGTCATGGCTCTATGTAGTACTGTGCGCCTCCCATAGTCTGTTCTGGACTTGGGGACTGTGAAGAGGCCTCTGGTGGCATGTCTTGTGGGGTATGCATGGGTGTCCGAGCTGTGTGATACTATTTCAAACAGACAGCTCGGTACATTCAGCTTGTCAACACCTCTTACAAAAACAAGTAGTGATGAAGTCAATCTCTCTTCCACTTTGAGCCATGAGAGATTGACATGCATATCATTAATGTTAGCTCTCCGTGTACTTTTAAGGGCCAGCCGTGCTGCCCTGTTCTGAGCCAACTGCAATTTTCCCAAGTCCCTCTTTGTGGCACTTGACCACACTACTGAACAGTAGTCTAGGTGTGACAAAACTAGGGCCTGTAGGACCTGCCTTAATTATGGACAGACTTCTTAATTATGGGAGGCGCACAGTACTACATAGAACCATGACTACATGGAACTCTATTCCACATCAGATAACTGATGCAAGCAGTAGAATCAGAGCAGCGCTTAATTATGGACAGACTTCTCCCCATCTTAGCTACTGTTTTATCAATATGTTTTGACCATGACAGTTTACAATCCAGGGTTACTCCAAGCAGTTTAGTCACCTCAACTTGCTCAATTTCCACATTATTCATTACGAGATGTAGTTGAGGTTTAGGGTTTAGTGAATGATTTGACCCAAATACAATGCTTTTAGTTTTTGAAATATTTAGGACTAACTTATTCCTTGCTACCCATTCCGAAACTAACTGCAGCTCTTTGTTAAGTGTTGCAGGTATTTCAGTTGCTGTAGTAGCTGACGTGTATAGTGTTGAGTCATCCGCATACATAGACACACTGGCTTTACTCAAAGCAAGTGGCATGTCGTTAGTAAAGATGGAAAAAAGTAAGGAGCCTAAACAGCTACCCTGGGGAATTCCTGATTCTTACTGGAGTATGTTTGAGAGGCTTCCATTAAAGAACACCCTCTGTATTCTGTTAGACAAGTAACTCTTTATCCACATTATAGCAGGGGGTGTAAAGCCATAACACATACTTTTTTCCAGCAGCAGACTATGATCGATAATGTCAAAAGATGCACTGAAGTCTAACAAGAGCCCCCACAATCATTTTATCATCAATTTCTCTCAGCCAATCATCAGTCATTTGTGTAAGTGCTGTGATTGTTGACTGTCCTTCCCTATAAGCATGCTGAAAGTCTGTTGTCAATTTGTTTACTGTGAAATAGCATTGTATCTGGTCAAACACCATTTTTTCCAGAAGTTTACTAAGGGTTGGTAACAGGCTGATTGGTCGGCTATTTGAGCCAGTAAAGGGGCCTTTACTATTCTTGGGTAGCAGAATGACTTTAGCGTCCCTCCAGGCCTGGGGGCACACACTTTCTAGTAGGCTTAACTTGAAGATGTGGCAAATAGGAGTGGCAATATCGTTCTCAGTCATTTTCCATCCAGATTGTAAGACCCCGGTGGCTTGTCATTGTTGATAGACAACAATCATTTTTTCACCTCTTCCAAACTGACTTTACGGAATTCAAAAGAACAATTCTTGTCTTTCATAATTTGGTCAGATATACTTGGATGTGTAGTGTCAGCGTTTGTTGCTGGCATGTCATTCCTAAGTTAGCTTATCTTGCCAATGAAGAAGTCATTAAAGTAGTTGGCAATATCAGTAGGTTTTGTGATGAATGAGCCATCTGATTCAATGAATGAGTTTAATTGAGTTTGCGTTTTTTCCCAAAATGTAATTTAAGGTGCTCCAAAGCTTTTTACTATCATTCTTTATATCATTTATTTTTGTTTCATAGTACAGTTTATTTAGTTTAGTTTAGTACGCTTGCCAATCAGTTGGGCTCTGTCACGGACAGAAGAGGACCCAAGAGCGCAAGTTCAAATTCAGAGTTCTTTATTGAAGGTTTCAGGCGGGAAGAGGAGTGCCAGGGGTGTCAGGGGTTCCAGGGGTGCTTGGGGCTCTGGGGTTTTTCAGGGTCCTGTGGGTACCTGTGCTCCGGGGGTCACCAAATGTCCGGGGGTGTCCAGTCCAAGTGCTTAGTGTGTGTGTTCCCCAGTGATGGAGCGGCGTATCGGGCTGAGGGTGGTGAAGCGTCTGGGCACGCTCATCTGGTGGTCGGAGACCTGGGGGAACACACACACAACAGCAATATGAATGGCAGGCAGAAGTACAGATCAGGGCTGGGCAAATATCGTGGTGAGAGACAGAAAGCGGAATCGAGTTACCGGAGGGGCTGAAGATCGGAGAGTAGTCGAGGTCCAGAAGGCAGGTCGGGATAGACGGGGCAGTAGAACAAGGAGGCAGTCAAGAAAGGATCGGTATCACAAACAGGAGTCAGAGCGCAGACAGGCAGGTTACTGGTCCGGGTTTGAAGACGATCTGACAGGGCTTGGCTGAAAAACAGGGCTTGATATACTGGGAGAGGTTAGTGGGGAAATGCAGTTCAGCTGGCAGAGTAATTAGAACAGAGTGAGGCAAGGTGAGGATGGTGAGTGGGAAATGCAGTGCAGCTGGCCAGGTAACAAGAGCAGAGCAGGGCGGAGCCAGGTGGAGCTCGTTAGGCAGAGTAGGGAGAGAGTGAGCAGAGTGGCAGAGAATTGAATGCAATTAATGTTGCTACCAGGGAGAGAGAGTGCTCATGACAGGACCCCCCCTCCAAGGGACGGCCCCAGAAGTCCCAAGAACAACATCATGCCGGGAGGGTGGAGGGGAGCAGGCGGCGGGTCAGAACTCCTCCGAGCGGTCCGAGTGAATCTCCTCATCCTCAGAAGGAGCTGGAGGGTCACGGTCGGGAGACAGGACAGGCACTGAGACAGGAGCAGGGTCAGGCACAGGACAGGAAGCAGGGCGGGCAGGACGGCTAGGAACCCCTCTTGGACGGCCCCTACGGATTGCAGGCTGATCAGGATGTAGTCGGTGGAAGTCAGTGATAAGGGTCCGGTCCACTATCCTCCTGGCCGGGATCCAGGTCCTCTCCTCTGGACCATATCCCTCCCAGTCAACGAGGTACTGGAGACCCCTACCCCTTCGCCTAGAGCGGAGCAGCCGCCGGACGGTGAAGACAGGACCGCCATCTACGAGGCGCGGAGGAGGTGGCGCCGGAGCTGCAGGGACCAGGGGACTTTCATGGACCGGCTTGACCTTGGAGACGTGGAAGGTGGGGTGGACCCGCATGGAAGCGGGCAACTGAAGTCGGACCGCCGTTGGACTGATGACTTTCTGCACAGGAAAAGGACCAATGAAGCGAGGGGCCAGCTTTCGTGATTCAACCCGCAGCGGCAGATCCCGGGCAGACAGCCAGACCTTCTGACCAACCCGGTAAGTAGGTGCTGGGGTCCTCCGTCGGTTGGCACCGACGGCGTAGCTGGTTCCAGACTTCAGGAGCACAGTGCGAGCCTGGGCCCAAGTGCGGCGGCAGCGGCGGGCATACGCAAGAGCAGACGGACAGGTGGCATCCGCCTCCTGGCTGGCAAACAGTGGAGGTTGATACCCGTAGACACACTGAAAGGGGGAGAGCCCGGTGGAGGAACTGGTGAGTGAATTATGGGCATATTCCACCCAGAGCAGGTGTTGAGCCCAGGCCCGGGGATTTTGGGAAGCCACACACCTCAGTGCCTTCTCCAGCTCCTGGTTCATGCGTTCAGTCTGGCCGTTTGACTGCGGGTGGAATCCAGACGATAGGCTGGCGGTGGCCCCAAGGAGATGACAGAACTCCTTCCAAAAGGTTGCTGAGAATTGCGGACCCCGGTCTGACACTATATCCTGGGGTAGGCCATGGATACGAAACACATGTTCCAGGACCACCTGGGAGGTCTCTTTAGCAGAGGGTAGTTTGGGAAGGGGCACGAAGTGGGTCATCTTACTAAAGCGGTCAACAATGGTAAGGATGACTGTGTGTCCGTCAGAGGGCGGAAGGCCCGTAACAAAGTCCAGTGAAACGTGGGACCAGGGCCTCTTGGGTATGAGTAGGGGTTGCAGCAACCCAGCAGGAGGCTGGTTGGGGGTCTTGTTTCGGTTACAAGTGGGACAAGCTCGGATGAATTCTCGGACATCCCGTCTCATCCGCCGCCACCAGAACCGCTGGCGGACCAGATGAAGGGTGCGAGTGATGCCGGGATGACAGGCCAGACGGGATTCGTGCCCCCACTGAATCACAGGTGACCTGAGATTTGCTGGAACAAACAGACGGTTGGGGGCGCTGGTGCTTGGACCTGGCTGGTCCCGAAGAGCCTCCATGACCTGCTTCTCGATCTCCCAGGTGAGGGCCGCTACGACCAAGTGGCTGGGAAGAATGGGGGCTGTCATGGCGGTGGTCTCGTCCTTCTGAAACATCCGGGAAAGAGCATCAGGTTTGATGTTGCGAGATCCCGGGCGGTAGGAGAGCGTGAAATTGAAGCGCGTAAAGAACAGAGACCACCGCTGTTGACGGGAGTTCAGCCTCCTGGCTGTTTGGATATACTCCAGGTTCTTGTGGTCTGTCCACACTACGAATGGTTCCTTTGACCCCTCTAACCAGTGCCGCCATTCTTCAAGGGCGAGCTTGACAGCCAACAGCTCGCGGTTCCCAATGTCGTAGTTGCATTCGGCAGGGGTTAGCCGACGGGAGTAGAAGGCACAGGGGTGCATCTTGCCATCCTCAGCTGCTCTTTGAGAAAGCACTGCACCCACTCCCACGTCCGAAGCATCTACCTCCACCACAAACTGCCTTGCTGCATCTGGCATCTGGAGGATGGGAGCAGAAGTGAAACATGTCTTGAGGATATTGAAGGCCTTATCAGCAGCTGATGTCCATTGGTACGGTTGTTTAGTGCTGGTTAGCGCCGTGAGGGGTGCAGCCACTGTGCTATAGTTTCTGATGAATCTCCTATAAAAGTTGGCAAAGCCCAGGAACTGTTGCAACTTTTTCCGAGACTCAGGAACTGGCCAGGAAGTGACAGCCGACACCTTCGTGAGATCCATCTGAATGCTGCCCTCGGTCACCACATACCCCAGGAATGAAACGGTCTTGGCATGGAACTCGCACTTCTCTGCCTTCACGAAAAGAGAGTTCTCCAGCAGGCGGCGCAGGACCAACTGGACGTGGTGCGTGTGTTCTGACAGAGTCTTTGAGAATATTAAAATATCGTCAAGGTACACAAATACGAACGTATTTAGCATGTCCCTGAGGATATCATTCACTAGGGCTTGAAAAACTGCTGGGGCATTGGTGAGGCCGAAGGGCATGACGAGATATTCATAGTGGCCGGTTGGTGTGTTGAACGCTGTCTTCCATTCGTCTCCCTCCCTCATCCGCACCAGATGGTAGGCATTGCGAAGGTCCAGCTTTGTGAATACAGTGGCTCCCTGCAGCAGTTCGAAGGCAGACGAAAGTAAGGGCAGTGGGTAGCGATTCTTAACCGTGATGTCGTTCAGACCCCGGTAATCTATGCATGGACGAAGAGAACCGTCCTTCTTGCCGACAAAGAAGAATCCCGCTCCTGCGGGGGAAGATGACGGTCTAATTATCCCGGCGGCAAGAGAGTCATTAATGTAGTCCTCCATGGCCTTTCTTTCCGGGGCTGACAGTGAATACAGACGACCCTTGGGAGGTGCTGTGCCAGGCAGGAGATCAATCGCGCAGTCATAGGGTCTGTGTGGGGGTAGAGATGTCGCCTTGGATTTGTTGAACACCTCTTTCAGGCTGTGGTAACAGGCCGGAACATTGGATATGTCGGGGGTAGCGCTAGATCTTTCCCGGTGAACGGGCAGGGTGGCCCCCCTTAAACAGGTCTGGTGACAACTCCTTCCCCACTCACGGACTGTTCCTGTCTCCCAGTCGATGTGGGGGTTGTGCTGACGGAGCCACGGGTATCCAAGAATGAGTGGTTGGCCAGGTGAGTGTAGGAGGTGAAACTGGATGGACTCCTGGTGGTTTCCTGACAGCAGGATTGTCACAGGGGCAGAGATATGAGTGACAGTGCCAAGATGATGCCCATCCAGGGCTCGTGCAGGAATGGGTTGTGTCAGTTGATGATGGTTCACGCCCAGTTGCTGTGCAAGCTCAGGGTCCATGATGTTTGCTTCGGCTCCGGAATCCACAAGGGCGGCCAATGTATGAGTCTTGTCAGAAAGCTGAAGGCGGAGATGAAGCAGGGTCTTTCGGATGGAGGGAGACTGAAGGCTTGTTGAGCTCACCCGGATCTCCCCTACACCTGGTGAGCTGCGGCTTTTGCCGGACAAGTGGCGACACGGTGATTTTCGCCACCACAGTAGAGGCAAAGGTTGGAGCTTAGACGGCGCCGACGCTCCTCGGGAGTCAGAGAGGCACGGCCAATCTCCATGGGCTCAGGCTGATTGAGTTGGCTATGGGACTTGACAGGCAGGGGCTGGACAGAAGCGGTATCGACCCGAGTGCGGATGGCAGGTTGACTGAGACGGCCCTTCTCCCTCCTCCGGGTCTGTATACGGCGGTCAATGCGGACGGCAAGGTCAATGGCGGCATCAAGCGTTGAGGGCGGGTCATGGGAAACAAGCTCGTCTTTGATATAGTCCGCCAGGCTATGGAGGAAGGCTTGCACCAGTGCCTCTGGGTTAAACGAGCTTTGACTGGCCAGGGTACGAAAGTCAATGGAGAAGTCTGCCACTGTCCGATTGCCCTGACGGATGGTGAGCAGAGCTTGTGACGCTTCGGCTGTTGGCGAGCCTAGGTCAAAGACCTTTAACATCTCCTCCTCAAAGGCACTGAAGGAGGCACAGGCTGGGGTTTGCCGGTCGAATTCCGCCGTTCCCCACAACCGAGCTCGACCGGTGAGATGTGTGATGACATACCCCACCTTGGCTCCCTCTGTTGAGAAAGTCCTGGGCTGTAGTGCAAACTGGATTCGGCAGCTGCTCAAGAATGGTCTTACTTGCTTCTGGTTGCCATCAAAACGTTCCGGGTTCCCAATCTTTGGTTCAGGAGCGTGGGGATCTGGTGGCAGCACTGCCGGGCCTGCAGCATTGGGACCTCCAGCGGAGGGATGAAGGAGTGTCGGTGGTACAGGAACAGAAGGACCAGGGGGGGGTGCAGGTGGAGTAGCCGGGTTTGAGAGTAGTTGCAGGGCTTGGGCTAGCTGTTGTTGCTGCAGTTGGAACTGTTGTTGCTGCTGGTTGAATAGCTGGAGAAGGGAAGCGATGTCGCCAGCCATCCGATTTATGTCTCCCTCAGAGCGTTCCAGTCGCTGTAGGGCAGTCATCTCTGGCTCTTCTTCCATCGTGGTCAGGGAGTGCGCTGGGTCCATGAGGGTCAGATCGTTCTGTCACGGACAGAAGAGGACCCAAGAGCGCAAGTTCAAATTCAGAGTTCTTTATTGAAGGTTTCAGGCGGGAAGAGGAGTGCCAGGGGTGTCAGGGGTTCCAGGGGTGCTTGGGGCTCTGGGGTTTTTCAGGGTCCTGTGGGTACCTGTGCTCCGGGGGTCACCAAATGTCCGGGGGTGTCCAGTCCAAGTGCTTAGTGTGTGTGTTCCCCAGTGATGGAGCGGCGTATCGGGCTGAGGGTGGTGAAGCGTCTGGGCACGCTCATCTGGTGGTCGGAGACCTGGGGGAACACACACACAACAGCAATATGAATGGCAGGCAGAAGTACAGATCAGGGCTGGGCAAATATCGTGGTGAGAGACAGAAAGCGGAATCGAGTTACCGGAGGGGCTGAAGATCGGAGAGTAGTCGAGGTCCAGAAGGCAGGTCGGGATAGACGGGGCAGTAGAACAAGGAGGCAGTCAAGAAAGGATCGGTATCACAAACAGGAGTCAGAGCGCAGACAGGCAGGTTACTGGTCCGGGTTTGAAGACGATCTGACAGGGCTTGGCTGAAAAACAGGGCTTGATATACTGGGAGAGGTTAGTGGGGAAATGCAGTTCAGCTGGCAGAGTAATTAGAACAGAGTGAGGCAAGGTGAGGATGGTGAGTGGGAAATGCAGTGCAGCTGGCCAGGTAACAAGAGCAGAGCAGGGCGGAGCCAGGTGGAGCTCGTTAGGCAGAGTAGGGAGAGAGTGAGCAGAGTGGCAGAGAATTGAATGCAATTAATGTTGCTACCAGGGAGAGAGAGTGCTCATGACAGGCTCCCAGACTTATTTGCCATACCTTTTGTCTCATCCCTCTCAACCATACAATTTTTCAATTCCTCATCAATCCAAGGTGATTTAACTGTTTTTACAGTCGTTTTCTTAATGGGTGAGTGCTTATTAGTAACTGGAATAAGCAATTTCATAAAATGTGTCAAGTGCAGCGTCTGGTTGCTCCTCATTACACACCAAAGACCAGCAAATATTCTTTACATCAACATATTAATTACTACAGAACTTCTTGTATGACCTCTTATACACTATATTTGGCCCAGCCTGTGGAACTTTGATTTTCCTAGATATGGCTACTATATAGTGATCACTACATCCTAAGGATTTGGATACTGCTTTAAAGCAAATTTCTGCAGCATTAGTAAAGATGTGATCAATACATGTTGATGATTTCATTCCTGTGCTGTTTGTAAATACCCTGGTAGGTTGACTGACAGCCTGAACCAGGTTGCATGCACTGGTTACAGTTTGACGTTTTTTCTTGAGTGGGCAGCTTGATGAGAGCCAGTCAATATTTAAATCACCCAGAAAATATACTATCTGTTGATATCACATACATTACCAAGCATTTCACACATATTATATAGATACTGACTGTTAGCACTTGGTGGTCTATAGCAGCTTCCCACAAGAATGGGCTTCAGGTGAGGCAGATTAACCTGTAGCCATATTACTTCAACAGTATTTAACATGAACTCGTCTCTAAGCTTTACAGGAATGTGGTTCTGAATATAGACCACAACACCTCCCCCTTTGGCATTTCTGTCTTTTCGGTAGATGTTATAACTATGTATTGCTACCACTGTATCATCAAAAATATTATCTAAGTGGGTTTCAGAGATAGTCAGAATATGAATGTCATCTGTTACAAGCAAGTTATTGACTTTATGGACCTTGTTTCTCAGGCTGCATATGTTAATATGGGCTATTTTTAGCACTTTTCTGGGTTGCTTGATTGTTTTTAATGCTTTACTGGGAAGCTTATCAGAAGTAGACTTGCTCATGTTATTTATATTGGAGCTGATAGTGCAGGGTGAACTGCAGACAATGGTCTTCCTACTAGGGCACACCGCCTCAGTGCTAACAGTGTAACTCTGGTTCATAGGCTCATGATTACTGCATACAATAGCTGTAGTATCAACAGAGGTATTCAGGACAATTAGGGGGAAATAAATTAAGTTACTTACATTGTGTCTGCCAACGCCCCTAGGATAATGTACATTTGATGCAGCATTATGACAACTCATTGTCACAATGGCAGGGATTAACTGAGCTGGTCTTGGGTCATTGATAAGTCATTGTTTCAATGCAGCCTTGAAATGCATGGACAGAGTACAGGAGCCAAGATTATTTGGATGGACTACATCATTCCTGTAGAGTATCTTCTGTTTCCAGAAGGTGTCAAAGTTATCTATAAAAGTGATTCCAGCAGAGCTACAGTAATCTTTTAGCCAGATGTGTAATGCCAGTAGCCTGCTGAATCTTTCACACCCGCGGCCCAACGATGGTACTGGACCTTAAATTAATGGCTGTTTTTTGGAGTCTTTTAATGCTAAAATCAGTTCTTTAAAATCCATTTTCAGATGTTCCGAGCTAGCCCTCCTGATGTCGTTTGACTTCACATTGACTATGACAGCGGCAGCTCCCGGTATCTGTAGTAGAACAGTCGGAAGCAGCCTTGTGATGTCCTGTACTCGTGCTCCTGGGTAGCACAGGGTTTTTGCACTGGGAACCGAGAAGTTTCTCACCATAAAGCTGCCGATGATGACAGCTGGTGATGTTGAATGGGCCGGTCTCTCAGGCAGCCTCACGGTCTGATGAGGGTGGGAGCTCTGAGGATCTGAACCCGAGGTAGAAGCCCCCGGAGAGAGAATTGCATTATGGGCCCTAAAAGCACGGAAATAGTGTCCCCTGCGTGTATACTTCGTATTTTGGAGAATAGTATGACATCCAGGAACTTTTGGCATACTAAATATATCCATACTATGACCGATAAGCATACTACATACTCAATTTATGTCACAAATAGTATGGTTAGTGCAGTTAGTATGAGTATTCTAACACAGCTACAGTATCTTCCGTGTGATTCCAAACCATTACACTTTGCTAAGTAGCTTACATGTACACATACTACACTATTGTATTAGGCTACCTATTGATGCTACGTTCTCCACCCAATAAAAAGTGAATAAAAGCATTTTAAAAAGCAGTTCTTCAATGTCAAGAAACGGGTAATCTCAGAACCCAGAACCAATTCAATGTTTCATCTGTCACAAGAGACTAAAAAAATTACATTGAAATGTATATGCATATTTGCTTTTATTCCTCCAACATGTGCCATTTTGTTTAATGGTTTGACTATGCCACCTCTTGTTATACAGTTTCTAAACACACGGACCAGAAAGGCTGTAACGACCAACCAGAACACGAAAACATAATGAGACGGTCGCTAACGAGGCATTTTCCTCTTAACCTTAACAACCTCTTCGTACAGGCATTGTCAGCACAAATATTTATATCAAACAACACCTAAGTGAGGCCATGGAAGGTTAGAGCTAAGGGTAGAGTAGCAGAGTACATCTGGTTTTAGGGCCTTGAGTTTTTTTTTACGTGCCTCGCCCATGTGCCCTCTACATGGGTCCATTTACCCCTACACAGTGGAGACTTCTCCCACTGATTTAGTGCCCACATTGGCTAAGCATGGCTCTGTCTAGCTCATAATGAGAGAACACTTTCAGTATAATTCAGGCAAATCAATGGAGTCTCCCCTAGACACAAATCCAATGATGCTGTTCTTGGACTGTCAGATGTCTGGAGGCTGAGAGGTTCAAGATTTAAAGCCAATGTCACTCCAGCTTTACATTAAATTTCAAAAGATTAATATATTTACAGACAGGCGATACAGTACAGCCTAGTAATTAGAAGTTTACACCACTGTCACCATGGTAATGATGTGAGTTGTTTAGGAGTTAATGAATTGATAATGACACTGTAATCTGCAATATCAAGCATCACGTTTGGAAGTGTTGAATAAATGATTGATTCAATCTATCATCAATGCAAGAATCGTCATTTGTGGTGTTTGTGCTTTGTGCGTGATCTCTGTCATCTCCAGTCAGGTTTCAAGACTGGTCATTCAACTGAGACTGCTCTTCTCTGTGTCACGGAGGCTCTCCGCACTGCTAAAGCTAACTCTCTCTCCTCTGCTCTTATCCTTCTAGACCTATCTGCTGCCTTTGATACTGTGAACCATCAGATCCTCCTCTCCACCCTCTCCGAGTTGGGCATCTCCGGCACGGCTCACTCTTGGATTGCGTCCTACCTGACAGGTCGCTCCTACCAGGTGGCGTGGCGAGAATCTGTCTCCGCACCACGTGCTCTCACCACTGGTGTCCCCCAGGGCTTAGTTCTAGGCCCTCTCCTATTCTCTCTATACACCAAGTCACATGGCTCAGTCATATCCTCACATGGTCTCTCCTATCATTGCTACGCAGACGACACACAATTAATGTTCTCCTTTCCCCCTTCTGATAACCAGGTGGCAAAGAACCTTGGCGTGACCCTGGACAATACCCTGTCGTTCTCCGCTAACATCAAAGCGGTGACCCGATCCTGCAGGTTCATGTCCTACAACATTCGCAGAGTACAACCCTACCTTACACAGAATGCGGCACAGGTCCTAATCCAGGCACTTGTCATCTACCGTCTGGATTACTGCAACTCGCTGTTGGCTGGGCTCCCTGCCTGTGCCATTAAACCCCTACAACTTATCCAGAACGCTTCAGCCCATCTGGTGTTCAACCTTCCCATGTTCTCTCATGTCACCCCGCTCCTCCGCACACTCCACTGGCTTCCAGTTGAGGCTCGCATCTACTACAAGACCATGGTGCTTGCCTACGGAGCTGTGAGGGGAACGGCACCTCCTTACCTTTAGGCTCTGATCAGACCCTACACCCAAACGAGGGCACTACATTCATCCACTTCTGGCCTGCTAGCCCCCCTACCTCTACGGAAGTACAGTTCCCGCTCAGCCCAGTCAAAGCTATTCGCTGCTCTGGCACCCCAATGGTGGAACAAGCTCCCCCACGACGCCAGGACAGCGGAGTCACTGACCACCTTCCGGAGACACTTGAACCCCTACCTCTTTAAGGAATACCTGGAATAGTATAAAAGTAATCCTTCTACCCCCCACCATAAAAAAAAGTGGTTGTCCCACTGGCTATCATAAGTTGAATGCACCAATTTGTAAGTCACTCTGGATAAGAGTGTCTGCTAAATGATGTAAACATCTCAAAAGCCCACTGCTAATTAGCTTTGTCTGCAGTCTCCACATATAAAGCCGATTAGTCCTCATTAATGCCACAACAAGGCCTTGCCCGACAACACCACGTCGATTTAGCCATCAGCTTCCGAACCGGAAGTTGTGGCTGTCTTACGGTTGGAGCACTCAGGCCTAGTAAGTCGTCTTCACCAGAAATAGCGTAGCGTGTCCATGGCCTAATTGCGAAAGTGCACATCAAGAGTGCTGACATTGAGGGAGGAGATATATTCCGGTACCTTCTCAGGGATTATCTTTGAAGGTTAATTGCTTACAGAGCCTTAGGGTCTTGGCGGAACATGAGAATGTCTTAACTTTATTCATTAATTTTCTCCTGCCTCGGCTCGCCATAACGGTTATTAAATTAGAGGAGTCACAAGGTGCCATGATGTCAAATGAGACTAGCACACAAGATGACAGAAAGTCAGTCCTCCTCATCCATATTTTAAACAAGGCATTGTAATGGATGGAAACTAGGACATTCCTCTACGACAAATACCACCAGAGTTGAAAATGCTTTACAATACAACTGAAGAGTAGAGTGCATCGTGCCTCCTGAGTGACGCAGCGGTCTAAGGCACTGCATCACAGTGCTAGAGGCGTCACTACAGATCCGGGTTCGATCCCGAGCTGTGTCGCAGCCAACAAGAAGACCCATGAGGCGGCACATAATTGGCCCAGCGTAGTCCGGCTTCGGGGAGGGTTTGGCCAGCTGGGATGTCCTTGTCCCATCGCGCTCTAGCGACTCCTTGTGGCGGCCGGGCGCATGCACGCTGACATCGGTCGCCAGCTGTACGGTTTTTCCTCCGACACATTGGTGCTGCTAGCTTCCGAGTTAAGCGAGCAGTGTGTCAAGAAGCAGTGAAGCTTGGCGGTCGTGTTTCGGAGGACACATGGCTCTCGACCTTCGCCTGTCCCGAGTCCGTACGGGAGTTGCAGTGATGGGACAAGACTGTAACTACCAATTGGGAAGAAAAAGTGGTAAAAAGTACCAAAATATATATATACAGTTGAAGTCAGAAGTTTACATACACCTTAGCCAAATACATTTAAACTCAGTTTTTCACAATTCCTGACATTTAATCCTAGTAAAAATTCCGTCTTAGGTCAGTTAGGATCACCACTTTATTTTAAGAATGTGAAATGTCAGAATGATAGTAGAGAGAATGATTTATTTCAGCTTTTATTTCTTTCATCACATTCCCAGTGGGTCAGAAGTTTACATACACTCAATTAGTATTTGGTAGCATTGCCTTTAAATTGTTTAACTTGGTTCAAACGTTTCGTGTAGCCTTCCACAAGCTTCCCACAATAAGTTGGGTGAATTTTTGCCCATTCCTCCTGACAGAGCTGGTGTAACTGAGTCAGGTTTGTAGGCCTCCTTGCTCGCACACACTTTTTCAGTTCTGCCCACAAATTTTCTATAGGATTGAGGTCAGGGCTTTGTGATGGCCACTCCAATACCTTGACTTTGTTGTCCTTAAGCCATTTTGCCACAACTTTGGAAGTATGCTTGGGGTCATTGTCCATTTGGAAGAACCATTTGCGACCAAGCTTTAACTTCCTGACTGATGTCTTGAGATGTTGCTTCAATATATCCACATAATTGTCTTCCTCATGATGCCATCTATTTTGTAAAGAGCACCAGTTCCTCCTGCAGCAAAGTACCCCCACAGCATGATGCTGCCACCCCGTGCTTCACGGTTGGGATGGTGTTCATCGGCTTGCAAGCGTCCCCCTTTTTCCTCCAAACATATCGATGGTCATTATGGCCAAACAGTTCTATTTTGGTTTCATCAGACCAGAGGACATTTCTCAAAAAAGTACGATCTTTGTCCCCATGTGCAGTTGCAAACCGTAGGCTGGCTTTTTTATGGTGGTTTTGGAGCAGTGGCTTCTTCCTTGCTCAGCGGCCTTTCAGGTTATGTCGATATACAGTCATATGAAAAAGTTTGGGCACCCCTCTGATCACAGTGGCATGCCATTCATTTTCTAATAAAAGCTGAGTACTGGGGTATTGTCCAGACAAAGATTTTTAGTGTAGCAATATTAAGTCAGATGTGAAAAATTGGCTATGCAAAAATGTGGGCACCCTTGTCATTCTGTTGATTTGAATACCTGTAACTACTTAGCACTGATTAGTTGGAACACACAATTGGTTTGGTAAGCTCATTAAGCCTTGAACTTCATAGACAAGTGCATCTAATCATGAGAAAAGGTATTTAAGGTGGCCAATTGCAAGTTGTTGTTCTCTTTGACTCTCCTCTGAAGAATGGCAACATGGGGGCCTCAAAACAACTCTCAAATGACCTGAAAACAAAGATTGTTCAACATTATGGTTTAGGGGAAGGCTACAAAAAGCTATCGCAGAGATGTAAGCTGTCAGTGTCCACTGTGAGGAACATAGTGAGGAAATGGAAGACCACAGGCACAGTTCTTGTTAAGGCCAGAAGTGGCAGGCCAAGTAAAATATCGGAGAGGCAAAGGCGAAGGATGGTGAGAACGGTCAAAAACAGCCCACAGACCACCTCCAAAGACCTACAACATAATCTTGCTGCAGATGGTGTCACTGTGCATCGTTCAACAATTCAGCGCATTTTGCACAAGGAGAAGCTGTACGAGAGAGTGATGCGGAAGAAGTCTTTTCTGCACACATGCCACAAACAGAGTCGCTTGAGGTATGCAAACACACATTTGGACAAGCCAGCTTCATTTTGGAATAAGGTGCTGTGGACTGATGAAACAAAGATTGAGTTATTTGGTCATAACAAGGGGCGTTATGCATGGCGGCAAAAGAACACAGCGTTCCAAGAAAAACCCTTGCTACCCACAGTAACATTTGGTGGGGGTTCCATCATGCTGTGGGGCTGTGTGGCCAGTGCCAGTACTGGGAATCTTGTTAAAGTTGAGGGTCACATGGATTCCACTCAATATCAGCAGATTCTTGGGAATAATGTTGAAGAATCAGTCACAAACTTGAAGTTACGCCGGGGCTGGATATTTCAACAAGAAAACGACCCAAAACACTGCTCAAAATCTACCCGGGCATTTATGCAGAGAAACAAGTACAATATTCTGGAATGGCCATCCCAGTCCCCAGACCTGAATATCATTGATAATCTGTTGGATGATTTGAAGCGGGCTGTCCATGCTTGGCAACCATCAAACCTAACTGAACTGGAGATGTTTAGTAAGGAGGAATGGTCCAAAATACCTTCATCCAGAATCCAGACACTCATTAGAGACTATAGGAAGCGTCTAGAGGCTGTTATTTTAGCAAAAGGAGGCTCTATTAAATATTGATGTGATTTTTCTGTTGGGGTGCCCAAATTTATGCACCTGTCTAATTTCGTTTTGATGCATATTGCACATTTTCTGTTAATCCAATAAACCTAATTTCACTACTGCAATATTACTGTGTCCATCAGTTATTTGATAGATCAAAATGAAATTGCTGATCCAAACACCCAATTATTTATAAATGGAAATCATGGAAATTGTCAGGGGTGCCCAAACTTTTTCATACAACTGTAGGACTCGTTTTACTGTGGATATAGATACTTTTGTACCTGTTTCCTCCAGCATCTTCACAAGGTCCTTTGCTGTTGTTCTGGGATTGATTTGCACTTTTCGCACCAAAGTACATTCATCTCTAGGAGACAGAAGGCATCTCCTTCCTGAGCGGTATGACGGCTGCGTGGTCCCATGGTGTTTATAATTGCGTACTATTGTTTTGTACCGATGAACGTGGTACCTTCAGCCGTTTGGAAATTGCTCCCAAGGATGAACCAGATTTGTGGAGGTCTACAATTATTTCAGTCTTGGCTGATTTCTTTTGATTTTCCCATGATTTCAAGCAAAGAGGTGAGTTTGAAGGTAGGCCTTGAAAAAGATCCACAGGTACACCTCCAATTGACTCAAATGATGTCAATTAGCCTATCAGAACCTTCTAAAGCCATGACATCATTTTAGTGTATGTAAACTTCTGGCCCACTGGAATTGGGATACAGTGAATTATAAGTGAAATAATCTGACTGTAAACAATTGTTGGAAAAATTACTTGTGTCATGAACAACGTAGATGTCCTAACCGACTTGCCAAAACTATAGTTTGTTAACAAGAAATGTGTGGAGTGGTTGAAAACAAGTTTTAATGACTCCATCCTAAGTGTATGTAAACTTCCGACTTCAACTGTATGAAAAACAAAAAAAACTAGTAGAGTGCATCACAGAGCAGATTTTTGAGCCTAAAATGCAAAAATGCCCTATGGAAATGCAATAACTTTGATAGAATATCGTGTGTGAGAGAGACTCAATTCTCAACTGCTCTGACAGGTAGACAGCTTAGACTGGACAAAACCAGCACCAACTTGCCTATTATCAGCTGAAGTCAGGACAGAATGTGACAGGACAAGGCTTGATTTCACCCAGGGGGATGCAGAGTGGCGCGTTCCTGGCACTTCGTCTCAGACAGATGTAGTCGGACAGCATAACTATATCTTTCATCTTTAATACTCGCATGCATGATCACATCAGCACCGTCTCTGGGTCTATGGTCCCAGTAGCAGTGGAAGAGGGGGTAGCTGAGGCAGGATGCCAGGCTTCTGTGAGGGGGGCGAGTGCCCCTTCGCCTCACATTAGTATCAACGGAAGGGCACTGGCAAAGAGCTGAGCAGAGTTAAGGCACCAAGGGGCAAGGGTGGCAAGAGAGGGGAGGAGCGGTGAGGCGTAAAATTGTTTTGAAAAGCCAGTCCTACCACTAAACATCAGTTGAAAAGTGATTTTAAGAAAGCTACACTCTTAGAAAAAAAGGTTCCAAAAGGATTATTTGGCTGTCCTCATAGAATAACCCTTAATGATTCCAGGTAGAACCCTTTTGGGTTCCATGTAGAACCTTCTGTGGAAAGGGTTTTACATCAAACCCAAAAGAGTTCTACCTGGAACCAAAAGGGTTCTACCTGGAACCAAAAGGGTTCTACCTGGAACCAAAAGGGTTCTACCTGGAACCAAAAAGGGATGTTCAAACGTTCTCCTATGGAGAGAGCTGAAGGACCGTTTTAGGTTCTAAACTCAGCAAAAAAAGAAACTTCCCTTTTTCAGGACCCTGTCTTTCCAAGATAATTCGCCAAAATCCAAATAACTTCACAGATCTTCATTGTAAAGGGTTTAAACACTGTTTCCATGCTTGTTCAATGAACCATAAACAAGTAATGAACATGCACCTGTGGAACGGTTGATAAGACACTAACAGATTACAGACGGTAGGCAATTAAGGTCACAGTTATGAAAACTTAGGACGCTAAAGAGGCCTTTCTAGTGACTCTGAAAAACACCAAAAGAAAGATGCCCAGGGTCCCTGCTCATCTGCGTGAATGTGCCTTAGGCATGCAGCAAGGCGGAATGAGGACTGCAGATGTGGCCAGGGCAATAAATTGCAATGTACGTACTGTGAGACGCCTAAGACAGCGCTACAGGGAGACAGGACAGACAGCTGATCGCAGTGGCAGACCACGTGTAACAACACCTGCACAGGATCGGTACATCCGAACATCACACCTGCGGGACAGGTACAGGATGGCAACAACAACTGCCCGAGTTACACCAGGAACGCACAATCCCTCCATCAGTGCTTAGACTGTCCGCAATAGGCTGAGAGAGGCTGGACTAAGGACTTGTAGGCCTGTTGTAAGGCAGGTCCTCACCAGACATCACCGGCAACAACGTCGCCTTTGGGCACAAACCCACCATCGCTGGATCAGACAGGACTGGCATAAAGTGCTCTTCACTGACGAGTCGCGGTTTTGTCTTACCAGGGGTGATGGTCGGATTCGTGTTTATCGTTGAGGGAATGAGCGTTACACCGAAGCCTGTACTCTGGAGCGGGATCGATTTGGAGGTGGAGGGTCCGTCATTGTCTGGGGCGGTGTGTCACAGCATCATCGGACTGAGCTTGTTGTCATTGCAGGCAATCTCAACGCTGTGCGTTACAGAGAAGACATCCTCCTCCCTCATGTGGTACCCTTCTTGCAGGCTCATCCTGACATGACCCTCCAGCATGACAATGCCACCAGCCATACTGCTTGTTATGTGCGTGATTTCCTGCAAGACAGGAATGTCAGTGTTCTGCCATGGCCAGCGAAAAGCCCGGATCTCAATCCCATTGAGCACGTCTGGGACCTGTTGGATCGGAGAGTGAGGGCTAGGGCCAATCCCCCCATAAATATCAGGGAACTTGCAGGTGCCTTGGTGGAAGAGTGGGGTAACATCTCACAGCAAGAACTGGCAAATCTGGTGCAGTCCATGAGGAGGAGATGCACTGCAGTACTTAATGCAGCTGGTGGCCACACCAGATACTGACTGTTACTTTTGATTTTGACCCCCCATTTGTTCAGGGATACATTATTCCATTTCTTTTAGTCACATGTCTGTGGAACTTGTTCAGTTTATGTCTCAGTTGTTGAATCTTGTTATGTTCATACAAATATTTACACGTTAAGTTTGCTTAAAATAAATGCAGTGGACAGTGAGAGGACGTTAATTTTTTTGCTGAGTTTAGATGGCACCTTTTGTTCTAAGAGTGTACACAATAACAAAAAAGTACTTTAAAATGGGGGTAAAAATAACCTTGGGCAATAGAGTCCTTCATATTGAGCGAAACCTGCCTTCACCCAATGACATAGATAAGGAATCACAAATCCTGGCCAATGAGATCAAAGCACAGATAAAGTCCCTGGGCATTTCAAGCTATCTCCTCCTCTTTAGCAAAACTCTTTCCATGAAGAGAGGAAAACTGAAGTTAACGGAGGCGAACAAGGCGCATGTGAGGCTGAGAAGAAGGAACAACAGTGACAGTTAAGCCTGCAGCCCTGGACGTCGTAGTGTAAAGCCTGTCTGGCCTCTGGGCATAACCATCACAGTGTAGGAGATGCAGGCACAGCTTATGTAAACCTAACCCTTGTTTGTTTGATTATGTAAACAGGCATGGGAGATGTCATGCGGGGGCTGTCAGAGGGCCAACACTTAGGGGTGGTCACAGAGCTTCGTCACAGAGATAATACACACTGACAAAGCACCTGACCACAGCGTAATGTGTGCCAAAATTGGTGTCAGGGGCAGGACTGAAGGAAAACGTCAATACATTTGTCATCATAAGCTAGAAACTTTTGTTAGTGCAAATATTTGCACATTTAAATAGGATAATATTTCAGTTTCCACTGTGATTATACTGTATATGTATATTTTGAGTGTCCTTGAAGGGCATCTTCTTACATTCTGAGTACTGTTTATCTTATAGAAATTTGATATTATCATGATTAAATCCCCCTGTCAAAGCAATTGGATATCATGATGATATTCACAAAGCAAACCAACTACAACGCAACATCAATTTCTAAAACCAAACCTGACCAACATACAGTAGCCATGTGATGGTAGTGAGACTAAGTTCAGGTGCTCCATCTTTCAGGGAAGAGAGACAGAAGGGTTGTGCCACTTCCTGGAGTTGCAAATTATCCGGAATGATCCACCTTTCTGAGGTCACCGTCCTGGAAGTGGAGGTGCCCACTCTGTCCGGCGGCACAGGAAGGCCGGGATGCTGGGAAAGGGGAGGGGGCTCCAGCGAGCGTGGCTCCTCAAATCTCCGACACCATTAATCACACTTTGCAGTGGCCAGGCGAACGGTGTACCAGCGCTGAGAATGTTTCATACTTAATGCTGCGTTTAAGAGAATGATTTATGCCATCTGTTAGTGGATGACACGGCGCAGAAGTCCACCTCTCCGCTTCACACTGAGACTCCTTGTCAGCCAGGATTAAGGGGGAGATTCATAACTTAATCTGGGGAGCAGCAGGTCACCTCCAAAATTAGGGTGGCTTTGGACCATGAACAAAGGGTGTGGGGTGGATGTGGTGGCATAAACCCATGCATTCTCTGTGAGGAGTTGGATGTGCGACAGGCAGCCACCGCAGGCTCTGCTGCCACCTCTGTATCGAAACGGAGAAACTCAACAACTACTGTATATGGCTGCTGGGACTATTGTGGGGACCATACTACATGCTGTTTGTGACAGACTCTCCATCTTCTGATCCAAAGTCCTGATTGTAAACAACCAATATTGTTCCACCCCACACATTTCCATATTCAAACACTGTGTCAAAGCCCCAAACCAAACAATTTGTTACCCGCCTGAGTTTGCATGGTTAAAAATGCACTGCATGGAAATCTGCATGAAATCCTCCCAGCTTGTCAGCGTGTGACGTTATTACTGGCTGCTCCTGCTCTGCCTCCGCAGGAAGCTGCTGTCACAATCTAAGGTGAACACAAGGACATTCTGTTTGTCCACTGATTTGAATCTTTCCATTCCAGCAGGTTATGTTGTTTGTTATTTCCCTTTGTTCACAAGACAGCCTTTGCACCACTGAGGGCCTTCAAAACGCAGTCTGTTTATTTTCATAGTTGTAGTTATAGAGAATTCCCTACATAATTATGTCACCAGTGTTAGTCACTGAATGTCAGTCAATGCATATCAACCGATATGCGACCCATATCAACCAGAAAATCAATGTTACAGTTTTCCACCCGAAAACTTAATGTACCCAAATTAAGCTATACTAAAACTATTAGTTACCACAGTAAGACCACCAGGGGGAACTCATAATCATATTTAGCAGAAAAGAGAACATGGCCTTAGGGAGGTACTATTCTCAGACTAACCCCTGGCCTCTACATTTACATTTACATTTTAGTCATTTAGCAGACGCTCTTATCCAGAGCGACTTACAGTTAGTGAGTACATCTTTTTTTTTACCAAAAAAAATTCATACTCTAGTCTTTAAGGAGGGGAAAGGGGGATGTTTGTCAGTTTTGGAACGAGCCTTAGCTTGCCCAAGAGCAAACACTACGGAAGTAGTGGTGGTGGTGAGAGGTAAGTGAGAAGGAGGGGGGAGGTCTTTTTCTTTGAGATTGCAAGTCTAGACTTTGGAGCACTTGCGTCCTTGTCAGCATCCCTGTACAAAGGAAGCATCCCGGTACAATTTCTCAATTCCACGGATGCTGAGAAACTACTATGACTTCAGGTCCTTTACAGTTTGAAATGGCTTTGTGAAATGTAGGCATTGAAATATTGTTTTTATCAAACTTAGACTCAGCAATATGACGTTGCCACAAGCAGCACTACAGATGTTGCAGGTGAGCACGATGCCAGACGATGCCCTCACAGATTATCACAAAGGGTGATTCAGGTGTTCTTTATTCAAGCTATTCAATTACTATGAATCCAAAGTTGAAAACGCAACAATAAAAATCTCTGTGTCCTTTTCTCTTTTACTGATGCTTTATCATTCAAAAAGATCACTAATTTCATCAGTCTATCATGATATTAATTGATATTCTTCTCAAGACCCTAATACCAAGCACTGCTTATCACATTAAAGGTTAAATTAAAAGTGTGAATTTGAAGATTTGTACCATGAAAGGGTGATTATAAACCTGTGGTAGGTTGTAAAGACATTTATTGAGAATTCAATAAAAAATGTTACCTCTACTTCATGTTACACTCATTTTACATAAAACCAATTCCTGTTACACCAAAATGAAAAATGGAGAAGGAGTTTTTCAATGGAGAAGAACGTATTTGTGCCAAATACTCTTCAACACCTGGAGGCATTAATTAGCACAGCTGAGACACAGTCTGATTAAAATTACACACTATTAATCCACTTTGTAACGCTGTTTGTTAGGCTACATCCAGCCTAATGAACAAGAAACAGACACATTACAGGTTCTAAAGGAGATAAATATGCTATCTGTGATTACCGGTGCTTTCAAGCCGTTTCACAAATTGTGGTATGTGTAGAAAATAACAATAAAGCAAGAAATTATATCTTGGTGATAGACAAGGTAAGGTGAGAAGAGTAGAATGGATTAGTAAGGTGGCTCTGCGAAATGTGACATGTTGCAACAGGTACTCTCCTGTTCAGAAAAACCTTTCAGCGCTATGGATGGTGGTGGTGGTGGCACAAAACAACCGTACTGAGAGGATCACAAAAATACACACACACCAAAGAGGTGATGCTTTCAAAAGTTCACAATACTACATGTACATGCCCATGGCAGTTTCAGCATGCTATAAATACCAGCCTTCAGCAATCTCTGGATCCACACTGTGAGGCAGAGAGAGAGAGTGAAATGAACAACGACAGGATCCTGGAAATGGTATTCTCACAAATTGTCACGTCTCCTCCCGTTGCTCCCCTCCGGCGCTCTGATTCGCCGGTCTACTGAGCCACCGGTCTGAGCGCACCATCTCGGCAACACTGGAATGGAAACACAACGCACCCTAATCACCTCCAGCGCACCTTCATCTCATCATCTCATCACCACCCCTATTTAGCCCTGGACTGTTCTGTATATGTTGTGTGTGATTGTTTTTGCTTCCTGTCATGTACTCTCTCTTTGTTAATTCTCTTTGTCATTGTTTGAGTAAACCTTGACCCTGTTAATTACTGCGTCTGCGTCCTGCCTCTTCGTATCCTCAGTACTCGTCACAGAATCACACACCAAACGAAAATGGAAGCAGCAGGAGTTTCCCAGTGCCTCGACCAGCACCAGCAGCAGCTTGCCCAGTTGAACGTCGCCATGCAGGAAGTACTCCAAACTCTGCATAATCTACCCAGCGCTCCGGTTCTGTCCCCGGGCTATCACCAACTTCTGCGGGAACTCTCACCCTAACGGAGCGCTTTGACGGTAAAACTACTAAATGTAGAGGCTTCCTACTACAAATGTCACTTTATCTGGCGCGTCAGCCTGGGGCATATCCATCTGACCAAGCCAGGATAGCGCTGGTGATTTCGCTTCTTAAGGAGAAGGCGCTGGAATGGGCAACGGCAGTCTGGGAAGGAGATGAGGCAGTGGCACTACCCTACCCCACTTTCCTCGCTCGGTTCAGGGCATTTGATCATCCCACGGAGGGAAAGGACGGGGGTGAGCGTCTCCTCCATCTACAACAGGGAGAGGGGCCCACGTCAGAGTACGCTCTGAGCTTTCGCACGGTGGCGGCATCTTCCGGCTGGAATGAGCGTGCTCTGCGCACGGCCTTCAGGAGAGGCTTACGGGAGGACATCTAGACGGAACTCGCATGTCGGGACGACGAGATGGACCTTGATACCCTCATTGCCACGTCCATCCGTCTTGACGAAATGTTGCGAGAAAAACTGCATTCCCAACACCTCCCGGAGCTTCGACGCTCACCCCATCTAAGCTATGGAGGTCGCCCTGATTCCGAGTCCTCACCCATGGAGGTGGGCAGCACCCCCTACACCACCGCGGCACACAGATCTCCTGGCGGCTCCCTATGTAGGGGGTATGACTCCCCTCGTCGCTCCGTGAGTGTGACGTCATCTCCTATCACAAAACCATTGTTTTTAGTTCCCATAACGGTTACTGGTTATTCCTTATCTTCCATTTCTACTGCAATGATAGATTACGGATCAGCGGGGAACCTTATAGATAGGGAGCTGGTTTCTGAATGGGGATTGCCCACCGTGCCACTGCCATCTCCACTACACGTCACCTCATTGGACAATCAACCCCTTGGATCAGGCACCATTACACACGTCACTCTCCCCATCACCATCACCATTCCCACACTACCGGAGCACCACGAGGAGCTGTCATTCCACATCGTCACGTCACCCCTTCACCGGATCGTTTTGGGATTGCCCTGGCTCAGACTACACAACCCCACCATCAATTGGATCACCAAGAGGATCACAGCCTGGTCTACCTCATTCCGGAAGACCTGCCTGCCGGTGGTTTGTTGTTCCACGTCAGTGGAGAGTCCGGAGTCCGCCCTCCATCCCAACATTCCACGTGAGTACGCAGATCTCTCCGATGTCTTCTCTTCAGTAAAGGCTACGTGTCTCCCTCCTCACAGGCCCTGGGACTGCGCCATTGACCTGCTGGAGGGACAACACCCCCCGAAGAGTCGCATTTACCCCCTTTCCATGGCGGAGACTGAGGCCATGGAGAAGTATGTGGCGGAGACCCTGACACAGGGGTTCATCAGACGCTCTACCTCTCCTGCCTCCGCCAGCTTCTTCTTCGTGGCCAAAAAAGACGGAGGACTGAGACCATGCATTGACTACAGGGGGCTGAACGCAGTCACCACCAAGTACCGGTACCCCCTCCCTCTGGTTCTGTCGGCCATTGAGCAGCTACGAGGGGCCCGGTACTTTACCAAGTTGGTCCTGAGGAGTGCCTACAACCTGATCCGAATCAGGGAAGGAGACGAGTGGAAGACGGCATTTAGCACTACCTCAGGCCACTATGAATACTGCGTCATGCCCTACGGCCTCGCAAACGCACCATCTGTGTTCCAGTCCTGTTCTGTATACGTTGTGTGTGATTGTTTTTGCTTCGTGTCATGTACTTTCTCTTTGTTAATTCTCTTTGTCATTGTTTGAGTAAACCTTGACCTTGTTAATTCCTGCGTCTGCGTCCTGCCTCTTCGAATCCTCAGTACTCATCACACAAATGTAAATGTATGTACACCCATTTGACACTCTGCTCTAGGTTGGTTTGTGTTCCTCGTTCTCTTCCTACCCATTATGGTTGGTAATTAGCGCTGCGTCTGAGCCCAGCCGTGCAGAAAAGCACAGAGCAGGGGATCTAACGGGGGAACAGGCCCCTGCAATTACATCAACCCTGCCTGTGATAGAGGGGTAAACAAACCCGCCCCCGTGCTCCCAGAGTCACCACTCCCCACCGCTCCCCACTAAGTAGAGTCAACGTCAGTCATCTGAGACAGCCAATCAGAAGTCTGGAAAGGTAATAATAGTCTAATACCAGTCTCCTAATTGGGTAAATAAGAGACAAGTCATCTCTAAAGGCTAATTAGCTAGCAAGACACAGGTAGACCCCTCTATCACAGGCAGTTATCCACGTTATTCTAGGGATGGCACCGCCTATAAACATGAATAAAAGTCCCAAGGGAAAAGGATTACAATGAGAATGGGACCATGAGGTGAGGTAATTTTTTCACAAACAATAATACAGGTGACGTTGTTCCTTTCGAGAGCAATATACACTGTTTACTTGCTCACCTGGGCAACAATATGAATCATGAGACTTTTCCCTTTTTCTTTGTAAATGTAGAGTGAAAGGTCGGGCCTTTCCTCTCAGCATGAAAGAGAAGACGTAATGAATCACGACCAAGTCCCATTGGCAGGGATGGATCTTCAGCAGTGAAGAAGCCTTAAAGCAAAACTCCACGAGGTAGATAGATCCATAAATAAAGCATAGTGATCACATATACCCCTCTGGTGTGTCACCGTCTTTTACTGCCTTTTTACAGCATTCACCCCGTCGCCAGGCGTTTCCAGCCTGTCAATCAAATGTCAGGATCGGGGCCGCAGCGTGCCCTCACAGTGACGGGTCCCCCTGTCAGAGCCAGTCACGTCCCCCAGTCACAGATGGGTTTGACTGGGCACCAGACAGGGCTGTTGTGACAGGCAGACGGGTGTGTGTGAGTTGGACTGGTGGCATGGCCCACATAGTCCTCTATGGTAGTACTGGCATCATACCACACAGACTTGGACGCTGAAGTGTGGCTCGGTAGCATTAGTCTGAAATTCCTCCCTAAACGACTGTGTACACACAATCATTATCGATGAATACAGTAGTATAAATGCCATCGAGCAAGTCCAGTACCCCAATTCCAATTGGAATGTCATTAAACCTAGCTCATACCTGCTCAGATTCCATTCCTCACTTGTGTCTTATCAACCCCATTCACATCCTCAAATTACATCACAACTACAGGTACTTCACACCTTCAGCCTGTGGCATCCCCTCACTGTGCAAACCCCAACAGACTTGGTGCTCCACACGTGTAGAAACACCAGCCTGCTGGCAGAACAGAGAGAGATAGAGAGAGATACAGTAGAAAGAGAGGGAGAGGGAGAGGGAGAAGAGGAGGAGGGCAGAATGGTGCAGCAGCAGGCCCTATGGGTCGATAGGAAAAAACGCACGTCAAATAAGCCAATGATGGAGGCCGTGAGTACAGCCCAGTCCCCTGCGTGGAGCTGAAGCCTCCTTGTTCCAAATGTGTTATTGACTCCACTCTGATTCATCCAGCCGGCCCCAGAATTACACTGTCCTGAGCCGCTGTCTGTCGAAGAGAGAGCGAGAGAGAGAGAGAGAGAGAGAGAGAGAGAGCAAGCGAGAAAACACAGGCAAACATAGCCCACGGGTTAAACCATTGATCGACACATTGTCTTTGCCTTGAAGCTAATGGTGGAAATAATTGACCTGTAAGAGCATGACAGTTTGAGAGGAGTGTCAGGGAGAAGAGTCATTGGGTTCACTCATCCAATAAATGAGGATGACAGCAGAGATCCGAGATAGGCCTACCAATTTGCCAAATTCCAATTTCCCCTAGCCCTGCTTGCATAATGAGTTATTGACAATGAAAAGATAGAAGGACCATAGGTAAGGCTTGAGCATGATAAGATGGGTGAAAATAGTGTTATTAGGTAGTGACATACAGTGGGGAAAAAATGTATTTAGTCAGCCACCAATTGTGCAAGTTCTCCCACTTAAAAAGATGAGAGAGGCCTGTAATTTTCATCATAGGTACACGTCAACTATGACAAACAAAATGAGAAAACATTTTCCAGAAAATCACATTGTAGGATTTTTAATGCATTTATTTGCAAATTATGGTGGAAAATAAGTATTTGGTCAACAACAAAAGTTTCTCAATACTTTGTTATATACCCTTTGTTGGCAATGACACAGGTCAAATGTTTTCTGTAAGTCTTCACAAGGTTTTCACACACTGTTGCTGGTATTTTGGCCCATTCCTCCATGCAGATCTCCTCTAGAGCAGTGATGTTTTGGGGCTGTCGCAGGGCAACACAGACTTTCAACTCCCTCCAAAGATTTTCTATGGGGTTGAGATCTGGAGACTGGCTAGGCCACTCCAGGACCTTGAAATGCTTCTTACGAAGCCACTCCTTCGTTGCCCGGGCGGTGTGTTTGGGATCATTGTCATGCTGAAAGACCCAGCCACGTTTCATCTTCAATGCCCTTGCTGATGGAAGGAGGTTTTCACTCAAAATCTCACGATACATGGCCCCATTCATTCTTTCCTTTACACGGATCAGTCGTCCTGGTCCCTTTGCAGAAAAACAGCCCCAAATCATGATGTTTCCACCCCCATGCTTCACAGTAGGTATGGTGTTCTTTGGATGCAACTCAGCATTCTTTGTCCTCCAAACACGACGAGTTGAGTTTTTACCAAAAAGTTATATTTTGGTTTCATCTGACCATATGACATTCTCCCAATCCTCTTCTGGATCATCCAAATGCACTCTAGCAAACTTCAGACGGGCCTGGACATGTACTGGCTTAAGCAGGGGGACACCTCAGCACTGCAGGATTTGAGTCCCCGGCGGCGTAGTGTGTTACTGATGGTAGGCTTTGTTACTTTGGTCCCAGCTCTCTGCAGGTCATTCACTAGGTCCCCTCGTGTGGTTCTGGGATTTTTGCTCACCGTTCTTGTGATCATTTTGACCCCACGGGGTGAGATCTTGCGTAGAGCCCCAGATCTAGGGAGATTATCAGTGGTCTTGTATGTCTTCCATTTCCTAATAATTGCTCCCACAGTTGATTTCTTCAAACCAAGCTGCTTACCTATTGCAGATTCAGTCTTCCCAGCCTGGTGCAGGTCTACAATTTTGTTTCTGGTGTCCTTTGACAGCTCTTTGGTCTTGGCCATAGTGGAGTTTGGAGTGTGACTGTTTGAGGTTGGGGACAGGTGTCTTTTATACTGATAACAAGTTCAAACAGGTGCCATTAATACAGGTAACGGGTGGAGGACAGAGGAGCCTCTTAAAGAAGAAGTTACAGGTCTGTGAGAGCCAGAAATCTTGCTTGTTTGTAGGTGACCAAATACTTATTTTCCACCATAATTTGCAAATAAATTCATTAAAAATCCTACAATGTGATTTTCTGGATTTTTTTTCCTCAGTTTGTCTGTCATAGTTGACGTGTACCTATGATGAAAATTACAGGCCTCTCTCATCTTTTTAAGTGGGAGAACTTGCACAATTGGTGGCTGACTAAATACTTTTTTCCCCCACTGTATCTGATAAGCCCTATTGATCAAATTGTCGGTTATGTAATTAATGTGTTAATTTAGGTGTAAGTCTTCCCAAGAGTCAATGGTAAGTTGCATAAATATTTGTTAGCGTCTGCAAGGGAAAGTAATTTGTGCTTTGAGCTTTACATTATGTTTAGTTTAAAAACATATCCACAAGAGTAATGAATGTGTCTGGGAGCTTCATTTAGGCAATGATGAATACAATTGTGAAGATTTCAACACGTGTTCCCTGGACATTATTATTTGTTTGTGAACAGCACTGTTACTGTGTGTGGACACAGTACTGTTAAACAAAACATGAATTATGCAAACTCAACAAAAACAAATCTGGTTATTGTGCACACACAGGCTCTATTTACTCATTATCTCGCTCTCTCTCTCTCCCACACGCACACACTCTTACGCTCTCTCTCTCTCCCACACGCACACACTCTTACGCTCTCTCTCTCTCCCACACGCACACACTCTTACGCTCTCTCTCTCTCCCACACGCACACACTCTTACGCTCTCTCTCTCTCTCCCACACGCACACTCTTACGCTCTCTCTCTCTCCCACACGCACACACTCTTACGCTCTCTCTCTCTCCCACACGCACACACTCTTACGCTCTCTCTCTCTCCCACACGCACACACTCTTACGCTCTCTCTCACCCCCACTTCTCTCTCACACATACACATGCAGTGCACTGAGGCACAACCCATACACTGTCACACAGCTCCTTAATCACACACTACTGCTGTGTGGCCTTGTTGGGGACTGGCCCAGTTCTGCCCAGTCTTGCTTCTGGAGTTTATTTCAGGCTTAATACACACACAAACTGACACACACATGCACACCACAACCCAGAGGGTCCGAGGGAGGAAATTAACTCAGAGGGATGAGGGGATGGTGGTGAGAGACTGGGGGGAGATAAGGTGACTGGGGGAGAGGAGTAACAAAGTGATGTGGAGTTTGAGAGGGGGATGAAGGAGAGAAGAATAATGAATAATGGTGAGTCATGGTGGAATTATCTGCATTTGGATATTATTCCTCCAGGTTTGACTGACTTTTGCCGAATGCTTCAGAGGAAGTCTTTATAGAGGGAGGCATCTCCTTCACAGTAAGCCCAATGTGCTGAGGGCTGTTGAGAATTCACTCTGGCATACCAGCTAGAGCTGACTGCCTGTCCCCGCTCTGTGTGTCACAGTGCCTCCCAGCACAAAAACAAACACTGCTGCAACTCCTCACAAACTACACAGTCAACTCTGAGAGACTGACTGGGATTTTTAACTCAAGAGAGCAGCAGTTCATTGTCCAGTGGGTGCTGGATGACTTTGATTTGTGCCATATAGGTGTGGGGAGAGGACAAGATCCTAGCAGTTAACATCTCTCGTGTGTTTGGATGTTTTTTTTTAAAAATATTTTAGCAACGAACTAGCTGGGTATCTTTGGTTTAGATTGTGTGCTTAAGTGTGTATGCAGGCACGCTTACGTGGTATAGTAGCGTGTGTGTTTGTATGCTTGCACAATGCACGTATATGCCAGCGTGCCTTTGTCTGTGCGTCTCTCCGATCTTTACCTATAATGTCAAATCAGACACAGCACACCACGACTCCCGAGAAGATGGGAAAGATTTACATCCTAGACCTGTCGTTTGAGAGGACACAAGGCCGCTTGCTCAATCTGCCGCCCGCTGCTACACTCCCGAATCCAAACCCAAAATGACCTAATTTAAGATCTTAAAAGCTGTGAATCATGTGAATGTCTATGGCTACATTTCCAGTATATACTGTACCTCCAGAATATACTTGTTACTTTAATGAGCAGAGCTCAGCTATTCACGGCATGGGTGTTTTGAACACAGGTCAGGGAGAGAGGGCAGTTGGTTTCCCTCCACTGTGGCAACTGATACAGCCCATGCAAGGTGGGCTCAGGAAACCGGGTGAACCTGTGCCAGGATTACAGGAAACTCTCCACCCATGTGCTACGGCTAGTCATAACTCTGTAGGTGAAACAATACGACTAGCATAACAGACGTATTATGTTCTCCATTGTTCACACAGCCAGCAATGATCGGTCTTTGAGATGTTATCAATCTTTCTGGCACTGTCTTTATTACACAAGTATTATTGTGCTTTATGGATACATGACCATAAACAAACAATAATAGGTAAAATCTTTAATATTTGTGAGACTTTATTCTACAGGGCCATGAAAGGCTGTTAGAGAACAGTCTGAAAAACAAAACTGCCAATGTGCGCCAAGTCATGTTCCAGCCCAAAAAATAAACACCCATCTCTCCTTGGCAATAGCCTGAGAGGAATTACAATAGTAATATGAGCTCCACACCACCCAGGGAAAAGGTGAATAACATAACTCTTCAAACGAACGTTGCCGGGGCAACTTACTGTAGTTTTCATTAGGACAGTATCATGTTGTTTCTCATTAAAAGCCAGAGATAAGAGTTGGGGCCCAGGTCTTTTACATTTCCTGCAGGCCTTTCATCCCAGTGAGTCTCCACAGGACTCCTTTAAAACAAGCTGGAGGTTTGACGACAACACCACCGCTGCAATCTGAAGGACAGACAGAGAATATCCAATGTGTTCTATCCTTGTTTCTCTCCTCTCATGTCCATATCTCTCCTCTCACCTGCTTTCCTCTCACCTCCCATGGCCCACCTTGACTGGGCTGCATGAGGGGGCTGACGGGCAGGTGGATGTGTGTGTGTGCGGAACATTTGTAGTTCAGAGATATTGCTTAATTGGCAGTCCAATGGGGGTTTCTAGCACTCGTCTCAGTCTGGTTAAGGTGAAAAGGCCTTACTTAAGGATGCTGGATCAAGGTATCCTGCTGCCAGGGTCTGAGGATACACACAGACAAAAGGAAAACGCACATGCAAACACATTGGCTTTCAAAAGGTGAGAGGAGACACAAAAGCTGTCCACATTATCATACATTACAGGATAAGAGGCCTGGCCATTCAGAGACGCTTCCACAGTGATTCCCTTAAAGGCAGTGTAACACCTACACTACAGTTGAAGTCGGAAGTTACTCTGGACCCTGATCTCTCTTTTAACGAACATATCAAGAATATTAAAAAGGACTGCTTTTTTCCATCTTCGTAAAATTGCAAAAATCTGAAATGTTTTGTCCAAAAATGATGCAGAAAAGCTAATCAATGCTTTTGTCACTTCTAGATTAGACTACTGCAATGCTCTACTCCCCGGCTACCCGGATAAAGCACTAAATAAACTTCAGTTAGTGCTAAACACGGCTGCGAGAATCCTGACTAGAACCAAAAAATGTGGTCATATTACTCAAGGGCTTCCTGTTAAAGACTAGGGCTGATTTCAAGGTTTTACTGCTAACCTACAAAGCATTACATGGGCTTGCTCCTACCTACAGTGGGGGAAAAAGTATTTAGTCAGCCACCAATTGTGCAAGTTCTCCCACTTAAAAAGATGAGAGAGGCATGTAATTTTCATCATAGGTACACGTCAACTATGACAGACAAATTGAGGAAAAAAAATCCAGAAAATCACATTATAGGATTTTTAATGAATTTATTTGCAAATTATGGTGGAAAATAAGTATTTGGTCACCTACAAACAAGCAAGATTTCTGGCTCTCACAGACCTGTAACTTCTTCTTTAAGAGGCTCCTCTGTCCTCCACTCGTTACCTGTATTAATGGCACCTGTTTGAACTTATCAGTATAAAAGACACCTGTCCACAACCTCAAACAGTCACACTCCAAACTCCACTATGGCCAAGACCAAAGAGCTGTCAAAGGATACCAGAAACAAAATTGTAGACCTGCACCAGGCTGGGAAGACTGAATCTGCAATAGGTAAGCAGCTTGGTTTGAAGAAATCAACTGTGGGAGCAATTATTAGGAAATGGAAGACATACAAGACCACTGATAATCTCCCTCGATCTGGGGCTCCACGCAAGATCTCACCCCGTGGGGTCAAAATGATCACAAGAACGGTGAGCAAAAATCCCAGAACCACACGGGGGGACCTAGTGAATGACCTGCAGAGAGCTGGGACCAAAGTAACAAAGCCTACCATCAGTAACACACTACGCCGCCAGGGACTCAAATCCTGCAGTGCCAGACGTGTCCCCCTGCTTAAACCAGTACATGTCCAGGCCCGTCTGAAGTTTGCTAGAGTGCATTTGGATGATCCAGAAGAGGATTGGGAGAATGTCATATGGTCAGATGAAACCAAAATATAACTTTTTGGTAAAAACTCAACTCGTCGTGTTTGGAGGACAAAGAATGCTGAGTTGCATCCAAAGAACACCATACCTACTGTGAAGCACGGGGGTGGAAACATCATGCTTTGGGGCTGTTTTTCTGCAAAGGGACCAGGACGACTGATCCATGTAAAGGAAAGAATGAATGGGGCCATGTATCGTGAGATTTTGAGTGAAAACCTCCTTCCATCAGCAAGGGCATTGAAGATTAAACGTGGCTGGGTCTTTCAGCATGACAATGATCCCAAACACACCGCCCAGGCAATGAAGGAGTGGCTTCGTAAGAAGCATTTCAAGGTCCTGGAGTGGCCTAGCCAGTCTCCAGATCTCAACCCCATAGAAAATCTTTGGAGGGAGTTGAAAGTCCCTGTTGCCCAGCGACAGCCCCAAAACATCACTGCTCTAGAGGAGATCTGCATGGAGGAATGGGCCAAAATACCAGCAACAGTGTGTGAAAACCTTGTGAAGACTTACAGAAAACGTTTGACCTGTGTCATTGCCAACAAAGGGTATATAACAAAGTATTGAGAAACTTTTGTTATTGACCAAATACTTATTTTCCACCATAATTTGCAAATAAATTCATGAAAAATCCTACAATGTGATTTTCTTGATTTTTTTTTCTAATTTTGTCTGTCATAGTTGACGTGTACCTATGATGAAAATTACAGGCCTCTCTCATCTTTTTAAGTGGGAGAACTTGCACAATTGGTGGCTGACTAAATACTTTTTTCCCCACTGTATCTCTCCGATTTGGTCCAGCCGTACATACCTACACGTACGCTACGGTCACAAGACGCAGGCCTCCTTATTGTCCCTAGAATTTCTAAACAAACAGCTGGAGGCAGGGCTTTCTCCTATAGAGCTCAATTTTTATGGAATGGTCTGCATATCCATGTGAGAGACGCAGACTCGGTCTCGACCTTTTTACTGAAGACTCATCTCTTCAGTTGGTCCTATGATTGAGTGTAGTCTGGCCCAGGGGTGCGAAGGTGAACGGCAAGGCACTGGAGCGACGAACTGCCCTCGGTGTCTCTGCCTGGCCGGCTCCCCTCTCTCCACTGGGATTCTCTGCCTCTGACACTATTACAGGGGCTGAGTCACTGGCTTACTAGTACTCTTCCATGCCGTCCCTAGGAGGGGTGCGTCACTTGAGTGGGTTGAGTCACAGACGTGATCTTCCTGTCCAGTTTTGCGCCCCCTCGGGCTCGTGCGGTGGAGGAGATCTTTGTGGGCTATACTCAGCCTTGTCTCAGGGTAGTAAGTTGGTGGTCTGTTGATATCCCTCTAGTGGTGTGGGGGCTGTGATTTGTCAAAGTGGGTGGGGTTATATCCTGCCTGGTTGGCCCTGTACAGGGGTATCGTCGGACGGGGCCACAGTGTCCCCCGACCCACCCGTCTCAGTCTCCAGTATATATGCTGCAATTGTCTACGTGCCGGGGGGCTAGGGTCAGTCTGTTATATCTGGTGTAATTCTCCTGTCTTATCTGGTGTCCTATGTGAATTTAAGTATGCTCCCTCTAATTCTCTCTCTCTCCCTCTATCCCTCCCCTCCCGGAGGAACTGAGCCCTAGGATCATGCCTAAGGACTACCTGGCATGATGACTACTGGCTGTCCCCAGTCCACCTGGTCGTGCTGCTGCTCCAGTTTCAACTGTTCTGCCTGCGGCTAGGGAACCCCGACCTGTTCACCGGACGAGCTACCTTGTCCCGGACCTGCTGTTTTCAACTTTCTCGCTCTACCACACCTGCTGTCTCGACCTCTGAATGCTTGGCTATGAAAAGCCAACTGAGATTTACTCCTGAGGTACTGACCTGTTGCAACCTCTACAACCACTGTGATTATTATTTGACCCTGCTGGTCATCTATGAAAATCTTGAAGAACAATCTGGCCTTAAATGGTCATGTACCCTTATAATCTCAAAACGGCACAGCCAGAAGAGGACTGGCCACCCCTCAGAGCCTGGTTCCTCTCTAGGTTTCTTCCTAGGTTCCTGCCTTTCTAGGGATTTTTCCTAGCCACCGTGCTTCTACATCTGCATTGCTTGCTGTTTGGGGTTTTAGGCTGGGTTTCTGTATAGCACTTTGTGACATCTGCTGGTTTAAAAAGGGCTTTATAAATACATTTGATTGATTTAATTGACTACTGCTAAACTTGAACTCCACTTGGTTTAGCCAACTAGCAAGTGTGTTCACTGACATTTTCAAACTCTTCCTGACCGAGTCTGTAATACCTACATGTTTCAAGCAGACCACCATAGTCCCTGTGCCCAAGAAAGTAAAGGTAACCTGCCTAAATGACTATCGCCCCATAGCACTCACGTCGGTAGCCATGAAGTGCTTTGAAAGGCTGGTCATGGCTCACATCAACACAATCATCCTGGAAATCATAGACCCACTCCAATTCGCATACCGCCCCAACAGATCCGCAGATGACGCAATCTCAATCGCACGCCACATGACCCTTTCCCACCTGGACAAAAGGAACACCTATGTGAGAATGCTGTTCATTGATGACAGCTCAGCATTCAACACGATAGTGCCCACAAAGCTCATCACTAAGCTAAGGACCCTGGGACTAAACACCTCACTCTGCAACTGGATCCTGGACTTCCTGACGGGTCGCCCCCAGGTGGTAAGGTTAGGCAACAACCCATCTGCCACGCTGATTCTCAACATGGGGGCCCCTCAGGGGTGCGTGCTTAGTCCGCTCCTGTACTCCCTGCTCACCCACGACTGCGTGGCCAAGCACGACTCCAACACCATCATTAAGTTTGCTGACGACACAACGTTGGTAGGCCTGATCATTGACAACAATGAGACAGCCTATAGGGAGGAGGTCAGAGACCTGGCAGTGTGGTGCCAGGACAACAACCTCTCCCTCAACGTGAGCAAGACAAAGGAGATGATCGTGGACTACAGGAAAACGAGGGCCGAACACAGCCCCATTCACATCGACAGGGCTGTAGTGGAGCAGGTCGAGAGTTTCAAGTTCCTTGGTGTCCACATCACCAACAAACTATCATGGTCCAAATACACCAAGAAAGTTGTGAAGAGGGCATGACAACGCCTTTTCCCCCTCAGGAGACTGAAAAGATTTGGCATTTGTACCCAGATCCTGACCGTTTGCATCACCACCTGGTATGGCAACTGCTTGACATCCGACCGTAAGGCGCTACAGAGGGTAGTGCATACATCCCAGTACATCACTGGGGCCAAGCTTCCTGCCATCCAGGACCTGTATACTAGGCGGTGTCAGAAGAAGGCCCAAAAAATTGTCAAAGACTCCAGTCACCCAAGTCATAGACTGTTCTCTCTGCTACCGCACGGCAAGCGGTACCGGAGCACCAAGTCTAGGTTCAAAAGGCTCCTTAACAGCTTCTACCCCCAAGCCATAGGACTGCTGAACAATTAATCAAATGGCCACCCAGACTATTTTCATTGACACCCCTTCCCCCTTTGTTTTTACACTGCTGCTACAAGCTGTTTATTATCTCTGCACAGTCACTTTACACCTACCTACATGTACAAAATACCTTGACTAACCTGTACCCCGCACATTGACTCGGTACCGGTACCCCCTGTATATAGCCTCGTTATTGTTATTTTATTGTGTTACTTTTAATTTTTATTTTATTTTATTTTGTAAATATTTTCTTAACTTTATTTCTTGAACTGCATTGTTGGTTAAGGGCTTTTAAGCATTTCACGGTAAGGTCTACACCTGTTGTATTCGGCGCATGTGACAAATACAATTTGATTTACTATTTTTCACCCTCCCACTGCCCGGTGAAGCTCTTGCCTCCCTCCCAGCTTCCATCCCCTCCAAGGTGCTTCTCGCCTAGCTATCATACTGGTAACACAGTCTTTGTTACATTGCTGTGTTAATGGGCCCCAGCATTTAATTGCATTGAGTAGGTCACCGCTCATTGCTGTTTTTATGGTGGCAAGATTTGTGCCTTGGTTGAGTTATTGTGGGTCCTAGTGCTGGCTGGTTTCTAGTCTGTGGTTGGTTTCTGGCTTGCTTCTTATAACTGTGGTGGTCCTATTTTGCAGAGTTCCGGGAAATTATTGACCGGCCAAATTTCCAATGTGGAAACTGTCAGCTTATTGAGGAATATATGTCTCAGCTGGACATCCAGAGTAAGCAAATTGAGACATTGCAGTGTATCCTGGATAGGTCACACAAGAATACCTTTTCTACTCCTCAGCCTGGTCATCGTGCCACTGCCTTGTCACCATGTAGCCACTCTCTGTCTGACTGGCCAGGGCTGCCCTGCAGAGACCCCTCCCTAGTGAAGTCACCTCTCCCCTCCCATCTCACCCGCTCTTCCCCCCCCACCACCCCCCTTGGAGAATAAAGGAGCAAGGAGGCTTTATGAGGAGCTGGCGGATGCCACGGTTATCGATCCTGCATCCCAGTGGAGGCAAGTCACACACCGTAAGCCCAGCGCAAGGCAGAGGTCTTTGGTGAATGGGACTGAAATGGCTTTGGGGGATCCCATCCTTCTGACCAACAGTTTTGCCCACCTGCTTCCAGAGATTCCTGCTCCTTCATCCTGTCTCCTGAGGGTCCAGCTCAGGGGGTTTCTACCACAGGCTCCTACCTCCCGGGCTCCCTCTCACATCAGGCCTCGAGGGTGTCTGAGGCTGACGTCCACGGCCACTCACCTTCCTTCAGCCATCATCATTGGTAGTTCCATGTTCCATATTTTGTATGATCTCTTATACACTATTTTAGGCCCAGCTGTTGGAACTTTGGCTTTCCTTTTCAACTTCCGACGCCTCCAAACCACCACAAAGACCTCAACTCAACACATCTTCGAACTACAATATGCAGATGACTGTGCTCTCCTCGCCCACCAGAATCCATGCAGCACTCTCTAAATGTGGTCTCCTCCATCTACAACGCCATTGGCCATAGCATCAACATAAAAAAGTCACCCCCATTGAGGAATGTCCACTTTCCACATCAATGGTCAACAGCTCGAAGTCGTACCGCCCTTCACCTACATCGGCAGTGTCCTGTCCCCAACATGCAGCATTGACAATTACATCCAGGTTCATGTGGGACTCGCCTCTGCGGCCTTTGGTCGACTCAAGTCCAGGGTATTCCAGAACAGGAACCTGGCAATACCCACTAAGACCGCAGTCTACAAGGCCGCATACTTTTTCCACCCTTTTGTAGGGCTCCGAAGCCTGGACACCGTACAGAAGGCACATTAACATCCTTGAGGCCTTTAACATCCGGCGCCTTCAACGGATCCTGGGCCTAACATAGGAGGACAGGGTACCCTACATCGACAGACAAACCCAAACCGTAAGCGTTGAAGCGTTTCTTGCTCAGAGACACCTGCATTTGCTGGGGCATGTGATCCGCATGCCCCCACACCGCCTTCCCCAGCAGATCCTCTATAGCCAGCTGAAAAATGGACAGTCGTCTGCCGGGGGACAAAATAAACGCTTAAAGGACAACAGCAAGACCCTCCTGAAGCAGTGTGAGATGCAGCCTGTAAACATGGCGTGCCTGGCAACCAACCGCCATACCTGGCATTCCACCTGCCACCTGGGTGTCACACACCTCCAGGACACAATCTCAGAGAGGAGAATTGAACGGTGAGCACAACAGCATCAGTGTACAGCAGGGGCACCCCTCTCTGGTGTAGAATTCACCTGTCCCTCATGTGGCAAACCTGTGGGTCTCGAATTGGCCTGCACAGCCACATGCAATGGCACAAACGAAACCCCCTCACAACAAACACAATCGGGAGCAACGTCATCATCAACGGAAAACCATAAGCAAGCGTGTGTTCGTGCGTCAGGAGTTTTACCCCCATCAGTCTCAGTGTAATTATAGAGGGTTCCCAGACTGATACCTGCTCATTATGTTGTAGATCATAAACCCTCACTGATTACAGAGGAGCCAATGTCCCAGGTGCCGGACCTCCCTCAAACACTGCTACACACACACACACACACACACACATTAAAACAATAGCTCCAGGTGTGAGCTGCATCCTCAGTACCAATGTCGCCATCTAAACTCAGTTAGTGTAATCAAGTTAATGTGATGCTAGAGCTGGCTAATGAAGTCACCCTCTCCCATAGCCCCAGGGAGTGGAGTTATGACTTTGTCGTGGGCCTTTCAAACTCAACGTGTGTGTTTCTTACCCCGTAGCCTTAGGGAAACACAGCTCTCCTGTCTGACTCCTACACTAATGACTGCCCTGGAAAACACACACACACACTGTCAGCTCTGCTTTGAGCTCACACACCTTCCATCTGATGCCAACCCCTTCCCTGAAACACTGGGGCATATTACCCTGAGCGGCTCTGAGGCTGGGGTGACGGCATTGACAGACAGGAGGAGGGAGGAGAGCGAGAGAGAGAAAGAGTAAGTGCAAGAGGCAGAGAAAGAAATAGGAAGAGAGAGAGAGATGGAGGGGGATAGACAAAATGTGGGGACAAAGGACTGAGAGAAAGAGAGAGAGAGAAGGACGGTGGAGGGAAATAATGTATCGCTGGGCTCCTGTATTTCATCAGTTCAACAGCACTGTAGCAAATAAGACAGGCTCCCTGCCGTGTAACCTCACGACAAATCCCCAGACAGCACGCAACTATCAGCGTGTGAGAATCTTCCTCACACACTTCACACACTTCTTCACACTAACTCGTTCTTTACCGACACATACGCAGACATCCATGCACGGAGACAGTCAGACCCAGACATTTATCACATAATAACAGAAAATAATGGCTTCAGAATATCTCTCCAGTTTGTGTGTGTCAGGTCCAAAGCCCCCAGACAGAACCCATCTTAAATCCTTCAGCAGCAGAACCTCTGGCGCCGTTGGGGCTCACTGGACTGGGCTACATCCCGAGGACTGCGGTCTCACTACTGAATGGGCCTGCTCCCCAGCCAGGAATTTAGCTAGCTAGCCCCACAGGAAATCGGCATTCTAAATACCACACTGATACGGTAACCAATGGAGTGAGGCTGGGGATTGCCCGTCAGTGAGGTAAAACTTGTCCCAGTTAATCCTGCCCCTGCAATTAATGACAGCCTAAGCCGACCATTCATGCTCCCCCTCCCCTTCCTTCCCCCACCCAGTACCACCACCCTCCAAACCCACCTTCTCACAGACATATCAACTCAGAGTCAGACTCAGTCTCCCTATTCCGTTTCAGCACAGGGGGAAGGAATTAAATTGTCTAGAAGGACATTTTCCCTTTTCCTGTACAGCACACACAGACAGTGAATAAAGCCAAGTTAGCCAGACAGCCACAAAAACACATTCCTGTCAGACTGGTGTTGTGTTCTGTTCTGGCCCAATTACCTCAGAGGTGACTCCGTCAGGGCACCACACTCTACAGGTCCTCTGAAGGGATAAGGTTAGTTAGGGGATTTAACAGATCAGTCATGGAAAACAAGCACCACCTCTCTCTCTCTCTCTCTCTCTCTCTCTCTCTCTCTCTTTCTCTGAAAGTCATTTTGTTCTTTCATTCTCTCGTTCATCTCTCTCTCATCCCTCCTTCCCTAAAGGTCAATGTTACACAATGCCGTGATTCAGTGATGCATTAATGAGTCAAACAATTATCAGGCTCCTAAATTGTTTGCCTCCCTCTCATGTGAAATGTAAATAAAGAGATGGGAATCCATGCAGCGGTGCATGTTAGATGAGGATAGCGTGATGTGGGGACACAAACTCTGTGTTTGAATAACCTTCTACACGGGCCATTATTATTCAGACTGGCTTCATGCCATATCCTGTCTAAAGGTACATTTTTATGGCTTGACAGAGATGGATCAGAGGCTGTATGGATCATATTATTATGACATGTGGATCAGACTAATATCCCACGATAAATACTGGAAAAACTGTACTAGATATACTAGAAATATGGTCATGTGCCTGTTTCGGGAAACAACCTTTAGTCCTCTGTTTCCTCAAGCCAAACAAATAGCACCACCTTAATCCTCTCAAAACAGGAGAGAGAGAGATGGAGATTCTCCCTTCCCCAGCAGAAGTCCCATGGGTATCATGCTTTAAATTCTGCCTTCAGCTCGTTCACATTAACAAATGAGAACATTACATTCCCCCAAATATCTCAAAAGGTGCGTGTGTGTGCTATGGGGGGTGCGTGCGTACATGTGTGCATACGTGTATGGGTACGTATGTGCGGATGTCTGTGTTTGTGCGGATGTCTGTGTGTGTGCACACGCACGGGTGTGTGTCTCTGTGTGTGTGCCAAACACTTTAGAGCACTGCTAAAATACCTTGGGGAGGAGTACAGCAAAATATTACCATGGTCCAATTAGGTAAAAACGAATTATGACAATTTGAGAAAACAAGAGACTAAGAGAGAGATGGGTACTCTCTGACTGTGTGTGAACAGTTATCTGAGGTAAAGACTAAAGCCTTTTATAAGAAAGCCCCAATGCAGAACTCAGCAGCATCAACAGGCTTCCATTGTCAGCTGTCTCAGTGTCACATGATACCATTCCTAAGCACACCAAGACCCATATTAACCACCATTCTCCCTCTAATGCCTGCTCTCCTCTCCCCTGTGTTCCGCCTACCTCCATGCATAATCCGGCCCTAAACTGATTCTTAATTGCGCCATCTGACCAAACAGACAAAGGGAAAGACAAAGGGCTTTTCTCTGCTTTCTCCTTAAAGGGAAAAGGCAGGCCATTGTCACACACTGTGATCTGAGACTGTTACAACCCTTTCAGACAGACTACAGAGATGGTTACCACAGGAGGTTGGTGGCACCTTAATTGGGGAGGATGGGCTCGTGGTTATGGCTGGAGTGGAATATTTCCATACACTCAGGTGGGAATAATTCTGCCTACAAATGACATGACTAATATCAAACATACACACACACAGGGAGGTCAAATCTACTCTCATAATCTTCTGTTTGTCCTCGTGGATCCATCCCTTTGTCAACAGCACCCTGTGGGCCGTAGGACAGGGGTGTTACTGCATTCTTAGGGGCTTTGTGCTAATGTGAGACACTAACACTATGCTGCCTCAGTTCCACCAGCCTACATCAAGGACCTGGCTGCTGTCCAGATAGAGACAGGAGAGAAATATAGAGAGAGTGGGCCATTGGGGCATGCCATGTGGGCACCTTCTGCTATTGATCATGAGCTTGCTGGAGGCATGAATGGCATAGTGTCTTATGAAAGGGCATGATTGAGTGTGTGCTTTATCGCTGCCTACATCTGTACATTACTGCTGATGGATAGATCCAGATGCTCCCAGTTAGACCCTTTCCTTCTTGATTTGTGTCATTAACTGCCTTGCTCAAGGGCAGAAGGGCAGATTTTTTTCACCTTGCCGGCTCGGGGTTTCAAACCATCAACCTTTCGGTTACTGGCCCAACGCTCTTAACCACTAGGCTACCTGCCGCTAGGCCACTCTGAATAATAGAGGAGTGATGCCAAAGCTAGGAGGATTTTGGCAGGAGGACATAGGATAGAAAGAGAGGGGCTCAAGAGGAAGCCAATAAACTGCATCTGACAGCCTGTGTTTGTGAAATCAATAGACCTCCTTCGTGCTGTCTCCCTTCAACACCTGGATGTGAACAAAGCTGCTCGTGCGCTCTCTGTTCTCACACTCCCTTTACTTATTAAATGCCTTTTTCCACTCTTTATTTATATTAAGCATCTCAATTCAACCCATACGTGGTCCATTTGTACTTACCTTATTGTGGCTAGTTATATACACTATACTGTAGGTGCTGAGGTTGGGGGTTGCAACCTAATCTCATGAGATGCTCCATTAAAAAAAATAATATTGAAACAGTGTCACGGTTTCGGCCGAGGCTGCCTCTCTCCCTTGTTCGGGCAGGCTTCGGCGTTCGTTGTCTCCGGAGTACTAGCTGCCACCGTTGTATGTTTCATGTTCGTTTGCTTCTGTCTAAGTGTTGTCACACCTGTTTTCATTCAGTGTCATTAGTGTCCTATTTAGTTCCCGTTGTGTGTGTCAGGTGTTGTGTAATATTGTTTTGTGTCAGACGTGTTTTCGCTCGGTTGAGCTTCTCTCCACTGCGCTGGAGTTACTCACCTGTTTGTGCGCTGTTCTGTTTCGTTTTCGCCTTCGTGCGTATTTCGCCTTCGGGCAAGAGTTGTCCGTTTTGCCGTGTTTTCGGCTCAATACAAGTTTGTTGGATTATCCGTCTGCGTCCTGCAATTGATTCCGCCACTACACCTACAGCACACCTTGACAGAATATTACACCAACTATGGAATCAGCAGGAGCCGCAGCAGCCCAGGCGACTCTGGAGGACAGGGTCCGGGAGCAAGGGGACCAGATCCTGCAGATGGGGACCGCCCTGCAGGAGGTGATCACCACCATCCGAGGCTGGGGGACGCCTCCACCGCCACCCTCCGTGCCAGCACCATCGGCCAGTCAGCCTAGTCCCGCACCAGAACCCCGAGGAGTCCGACTCTCGCTCCCGAGGGCTTACGATGGGACCGCAGCCGGGTGCCAGGGTTTCCTTCTCCAGGTGGAGCTGTACCTGGCCACCGTGCATCCGGCGCCCTCGGGACATGAGAGCGTGTCCGCCCTGATCTCCTGCCTGTCCGGGAAGGCGTTGGAGTGGGCCAACGCGGAGTGGAGGAGGATCGACGCGGACACCATCACGTACAGCGAGTTCTCCCGCCGCTTCAAGGCGGTGTTTGACCATCCCCCGGAGGGGAAAGCGGCGGGGGAGCGTCTGGTCTTCCTCCGGCAGGGGAGGAGGAGTGCTCAGGAGTTCGCCCTCGAATTCCGTACTCTAGCGGCAGATGCAGGGTGGAATGATCGGGCCCTCGTCGATCACTACAGGTGTAGTCTACGAGAGGACGTCCGTCGGGAGCTGGCCTGTAGGGACACCAGCCTCACGTTCGACCAGTTGGTCGACATGTCCATCAGGCTGGATAACCTGCTAGCTACCCGCGGGCGTTCCGAGGGGGGTCCGTCCATTTCACCCTCCAGCGATTCCGAGCCGTGCCCCATGGAGCTCGGGGGTGCTGGCGCTAGAGAGAGGAGGGGTCGGCTTGCTAGGGGGTCCATCCCTTGCACCAACTGTGGTCGGGGAGGACACACCGCGGCTAGGTGCTGGGGATGGCCTCCTAGGGGAGAGGACGACAGGTCCCGCACTGGGGATTCCCTCCAGGTGAGTAGGCGCCCCACTCACCCAGAGCTCTCTGTTGCACATTTTTGTATGCCTGTGCGTTTTCCACAGGTAGCACCTCATTCCCAGCATAAGGCGCTGGTAGATTCAGGCGCGGCTGGGAATTTTATTGATAAAAAATTTTGTTTAGCGTTAGGGATTCCCCTTCTTCCTGTTGATGTTCCTTTCCCCGTTCATGCCCTAGATAGCCGTCCGTTGGGTACGGGCTTGATCAGGGAGGTCACGGCGCCACTTAGGATGTGTGCGCAGGGGGGTCATCAGGAGATGATTCAGCTATTTCTGATTGACTCTCCTGCGTATCCGGTGGTGCTGGGCATGCCCTGGTTGAGTACCCATAACCCATCCATTTCGTGGCAGGAGAGGGCTCTGATGGAGTGGTCTGCTCAGTGTGTGGGTAGATGTTTGGGCGTTTCCGTAGGGGCTACCTCGGTGGAGAGTCCAAACCAGGTGCCCGCATTGCACGTTCCCCCTGAGTATGGGGATTTGGCTATTGCGTTTAGTAAGGCGAGGGCGACGCAGTTGCCGCCCCATAGGCAGGGAGATTGTGCGATAGATCTACCAGGCAGGAGCTGCGCTCCCACGGAGCCATGTGTATCCTCTGTCTCAAGAGGAGAAGAAAGCTATGGAGACTTACATAGACGAATCTCTGAGACAAGGATACATTCGGCCTTCCACTTCCCTGCGTCCTCGAGTTTCTTTTTTGTGAAGAAAAAGGATGGTGGTTTGCGCCCGTGCATCGATTACCGTGGTCTCAATCAGATTACGGTGAAGTACAGTTATCCACTCCCGCTGATTGCGACCATGACTGAGTCGTTGCATGGGGCGCGTTTCTTCACAAAATTAGATCTCAGGAGCGCATACAACTTGGTGCGCATCAGGGAGGGCGATGAATGGAAGACAGCCTTTAGTACCACCTCGGGCCATTACGAGTATCTGGTCATGCCACACGGGTTGATGAACGCTCCGTCAGTTTTCCAATCATTCGTGGATGAGATCTTCAGGGACATGCAGGGGCAGGGGGTGGTTGTGTACATTGATGACATTCTCGTGTACTCGCCTACCCGTGTCGAGCATGTGGCCCTGGTGCGTAGAGTGTTGCGGAGGCTGGTGGAGCACGACCTGTATGTGAAGGCAGAGAAGTGTCTGTTTTTCCAGGAGTCGGTCTCCTTTTTGGGGTATCAGTTGTCTGCGTCAGGGGTGAAGATGGAGGTAGACCGGGTGTCGGCCGTGCGTAATTGGCAAACACCAACCACTGAAGGAGGTGCAGCAGTTTTTGGGGTTTGCGAATTACTACCGGAGGTTTATCCGGGGTTTTGGACAGGTGGCAGCTCCCATCACGTCTCTGTTGAAGGGGGGTCCGGTGCGTCTGCAGTGGTCGGCCGAGGCGGACAGGGCGTTTGGGAGGCTGAAGGACCTGTTTACCTCTGCCCCGGTGCTGGCGCATCCGGATCCCTCTTTGCCGTTCCAGGTAGAGGTGGACGCGTCAGAGGCCGGTCTAGGAGCCGTGCTTTCACAACGGTCTGGCGCGCCACCTAAACTCCGCCCCTGTGCTTTTTATTCTAAGAAGCTCAGTCCGGCGGAGCGGAACTATGACGTAGGGGACAGGGAGCTGTTAGCCGTGGTACAGGCCTTAAAGGTGTGGAGGCACTGGCTTGAGGGGGCTCAACACCCTTTCCTCATTTTGACGGACCACCGTAACCTGGAGTACATCCGGGCGGCGAGGAGGCTGAACACTCGCCAGGCAAGATGGAATATGTTCTTGACCAGGTTTACTTTTAAGATCACGTACATCCCTGGGTCACAGAATGGTAAGGCAGATGCGCTGTCTCGGCGGTATGACACGGAGGAGAGGTCCGTGGAGCCCACTCCCATACTGCCGGAGTCGTGTCTGGTGGCACCGGTAGTGTGGGAGGTCGATGCTGAACTCGAGCGGGCGTTACGCACCGACCCTAGTCCACCACAGTGCCCGGAGGGTCGGAAGTACGTTCCGCTCGAGGTTCGGGATCGATTGATCTATTGGGCTCACACGTCACCCTCCTCTGGACATCCGGGTATCGGCCGGACAGTGCACTGTCTTAGTGCCAAGTACTGGTGGCCCACGTTGGCAAGGGATGTGAGGGTTTATGTTTCCTCCTGCTCGGTGTGCGCCCAGTGTAAGGCGCCTAGACATCTGCCTAGGGGTAAGTTACTACCCCTGCCCGTGCCACAACGACCATGGTCCCACCTCTCGGTGGATTTCCTTACTGACCTTCCTCCTTCACAGGGGAATACCACTATACTGGTCGTTGTGGACCGGTTTTCTAAGGCCTGTCGTTTGCTCCCCATGCCGGGCCTTCCTACCGCCCTGCAAACTGCCGAGGCCCTGTTCACCCATGTGTTCCGGCACTACGGGGTACCCGAGGATATTGTGTCTGATCGGGGTCCCCAATTTACCTCCAGAGTCTGGAGGGCCTTTATGGAGCGGTTGGGGGTCTCGGTGAGCCTCACCTCGGGTTACCACCCGGAGAGTAATGGGCAGGTGGAACGTGTAAACCAGGATGTGGGCAGGTTTCTTAGAACATACTGCCAGGACCAGCCGGAGGAGTGGGCAAGGTACGTTCCCTGGGCCGAAATGGCCCAGAATTCCCTACGCCATTCCTCCACTAACCTAACCCCTTTCCAATGCGTGTTAGGTTACCAGCCGGTTCTGGCACCCTGGCAGCAGAGCCAGATCGAGGCTCCTGCGGTGGATGAGTGGGCGAGGCGCTCGGAGGAGACATGGAACGCTGCACACGTCCACCTGCAGCGGGCCCTCCGACGTCATAAGGCGAGCGCTGATCTCCACCGCAGTGAGGGACCGGTGTACGCACCTGGTGATCGAGTCTGGCTCTCTACCAGGAACCTGCCCCTCCGCCTGCCCTGTCGGAAACTGGGTCGGCGGTTTGTAGGGCCATTTAAAGTCCTGGGAAGGTTGAACGAGGTGTGTTATAGATTACAGCTACCTGTTGAATATAAGAGTATTAACCCCTCGTTCCATGTGTCCCTTCTCAGGCCGGTGGTAGCTGGCCCACTCCAAGACAGTGAGATCAGGGAGACTCCTCCGCCCCCATTGGACATCGAGGGGGCACCGGCGTACTCCGTGAGGTCCATCTTGGATTCGAGACGTCGGATGGGGGGTCTCCAGTATCTAGTGGAGTGGGAGGGGTACGGTCCGGAGGAGCGGTGCTGGGTGCCGAGGGGAGACATTTTGGACCCGTCTCTCCTGACGGAATTCCATCGTGGACACCCGACGCGCCCGGCTCCGCGTCCTCCGGGTCGTCCCCGAGGCCGGAGTCAGCGCACGTCTGGAGCCGCGCGTCAAGGGGGGGGTACTGTCACGGTTTCGGCCGAGGCTGCCTCTCTCCCTTGTTCGGGCAGGCTTCGGCGTTCGTTGTCTCCGGAGTACTAGCTGCCACCGTTGTATGTTTCATGTTCGTTTGCTTCTGTCTAAGTGTTGTCACACCTGTTTTCATTCAGTGTCATTAGTGTCCTATTTAGTTCCCGTTGTGTGTGTCAGGTGTTGTGTAATATTGTTTTGTGTCAGACGTGTTTTCGCTCGGTTGAGCTTCTCTCCACTGCGCTGGAGTTACGCACCTGTTTGTGCGCTGTTCTGTTTCGTTTTCGCCTTCGTGCGTATTTCGCCTTCGGGCAAGAGTTGTCCGTTTTGCCGTGTTTTCGGCTCAATACAAGTTTGTTGGATTATCCGTCTGCGTCCTGCAATTGATTCCGCCACTACACCTACAGCACACCTTGACAAACAGATCCATACAGTGAGGGAAAAAAGTATTTGATCCCCTGCTGATTTTGTCCGTTTGCCCACTGACAAAGAAATGATCAGTCTATAATTTTAATGGTAGGTTTATTTGAACAGTGAGAGACAGAATAACAACAAAAAAATCCAGAAAAACGCATGTCAAAAATGTTATTAATTGATTTGCATTTTAAATGAGGGAAATAAGTATTAGACCCCTCTGCAAAACATAACTTAGTACTTGGTGGCAAAACCCTTGTTGGTAATCACAGAGGTCAGATGTTTCTTGTAGTTGGCCACCAGGTTTGCACACATCTCAGGAGGGATTTTGTTCCACTCCTCTTTGCAGATCTTCTCCAAGCCATTAAGGTTTCGAGGCTGACGTTTGGCAACTCGAACCTTCAGCTCCCTCCACAGATTTTATATGGGCTTAAGGTCTGGAGACTGGCTAGGCCACTCCAGGAACTTAATGTGCTTCTTCTTAAGCCCCTCCTTTGTTGCCTTGGCCGTGTGTTTTGGGTCATTGTCATGCTGGAATACCCATCCACAACCCATTTTCAATGCCCTGGCTGAGGGAAGGAGGTTCTCACCCAAGATGTGACGGTACATGGCCCCGTCCATCGTCCCTTTGATGCGGTGAAGTTGTCCTGTCCCCTTAGCAGAAAAAACCCCCCAAAGCATAATGTTTCCACCTTCATGTTTGACGGTGGGGATGGTGTTCTTGGGGTCATTGGCAGCATTCCTCCTCCTCCAAACACGGCAAGTTGAGTTGATGCCAAAGAGCTCAATTTTAGTCTCATCTGACCACAACACTTTCACCCAGTTCTCCTCTGAATCATTCAGATGTTCATTGGCAAACTTCAGACGGCCCTGTATATGTGCTTTCTTGAGCAGGGGGACCTTGCGGGCGCTTCAGGATTTCAGTCCTTCATGGCGTAGTGTGTTACCAATTGTTTTCTTAGTGACTATGGTCCCAGCTGCCTTGAGATCATTGACAAGATCCTCCCGTGTAGTTCTGGGCTGATTCCTCACCGTTCTCATGATCATGGAGCCCCAGGCCGAGGGAGATTGACAGTTCTTTTGCGAATAATTGCACCAACTCTTTGGTCTTGGCCATGGTGGAGAGTTTGGAATCTGATTGATTGATTGCTTCTGTGGACAGGTGTCTTTTATACAGGTAACAAACTGAGATTAGGAGCATTCCCTTTAAGAGTGCGCTCCTAATCTCAGCTCGTTACCTGTATAAAAGACACCTGGGAGCCAGAAGTCTTTCTGATTGAGAGGGGGTCAAATACTTATTTCCCTCATTAAAATGCAAATCAATTTATAACATTTTTGACATGCGTTTTTCTGGATTTTTTTGTTGTTATTCTGTCTCTCACTGTTCAAATAAACCTACCATTAAAATTATAGACTGATCATTTCTTTGTCAGTGGGCAAACGTACAAAATCAGCAGGGGATCAAATAAAAAATATCTAAAGCCATGACTTGCCCTCACACTGGGTGGCACCCCTCCAGGGAGTGAGAGGGTTAGTGAGAGAGAGATGTAGAGGGAGTGAGAGTGAGAGATAGTGGGGTTTACAGAGGAATACATGCTAACAGCCGTGGCAGTGCATGGGAAGGGGAAATGAGGGGGTGATGACTGAGGTACAGGCTAAATATCAGGAGGGCTGACATGAAAGACAGTATTCTAAGAAGTGATCCACTTAACAGTGCAGCTTCAAAGGCACTGAACTACCATGGACTCACAGACACTACCTGTGAGCCGCTACACAAGGCAATACAAGAGCCACTGTACACTAGCCTGGTCCCAGATCTGTTTGTGCTGTCTTGCCGATTCCTATGGTCATTGTCATGCCAAATGACCATATAAGTTGGCTATACAGCATTAAACAGATCTTGGACCAAGCTAACTCCACACATCTCAAATCTTGCCATTGCACCCAATGCCTTAAAATGTGGAGATGGAATCTCATAGAGGATACTGTATGTGTTTAGCACTGCCCACAGGGACTGGCCCAACCAGAAATACCACCTGTCCCCAGAGAGACCAGGGTTCCATGTGAAGGCATGTCAAGCCTGCATCCATCCCACAGAAAGGCCTGAAGTCGCTGTTGTCTCATGAGAGTGTGTGGATTTCATATTTCACTGTGGCGGTATCTCAATACAGAATGTTAAAGGACAGCTCTATAGCCCAGACAATGAGTCATAACATGACCTTGCAACACTGGCCTTTGACCTTTCTATGACCTTACTGACCTCTACAGACATGAGGGCGAGCCACTGCGCTGATCACGGTCAAGAATCAGAATATATGCGATGATGTATAAGGAAAAAACCTGCAGTATAATGTTTTTTTCAAAAATCAGCCAATATGCTAAAAATAAACACAGGCGAGAGAGTCTCTTCCCTCTAGGTAGGGGTGAGAAGTGGTAGCACTAGAAGCCTCTGTCGTGCATACCCTATTTCTGCTGCTTCAGGGAGAGAAACACAGATCTTGTGTATTTTAGATGAGGGATGTTTCCTCTGTTGGAGGATGGGTATTATTCAGTGGTGTAAAGTACTTAAGTAAAAATACTTTAAAGTACTACTTAAGTCGTTTTTTTGAGCATCTGTACTTTACTATTTATATTTTTGACAACTTTTACTTCACTACATTCCTAAAGAAAAGAATGTACTTTTTACTCCATACATTTTCCCTGACACCCAAAAGTACTAGTTACATTTTGAATGCTTAGCAAAATGGTCCAATTCACACACTTATCAAGAGAACATCCCTTGTCATCCCTACTGCCTCTGATCTGGCGGACTCACTTTATGTCTGCGTGTTGGAGTGTGTCCCTGGCTATCCATAAATTAAAAAAACAAGAAGATTGTGCCATCTGGTTCGCTTAATATAAGGAATTTGAAATTATTTAAACTTTTACTTTTGATACTTAAGTATATTTAAAACCAAATACTTTTAGACGTTTACTGAAGTAGCATTTTACTGGTTGACTTTCACTTTTACTTGAGTAAAAGTAAAGATACCATAATAGAAAATAACTCAAGTATGACAATTGAGTACTTTTTCCACCACTGGTATTATTTTGGCTGTGAAGCAGATGGTGGAACGTATCGAATAACTAGGTTGATTACCTTGTCAATAATTGTAGCATAATAAGCAGCACACTTAACATCTATGCATATATTCCCATAATTTTATTGAGTGCTCCACCATCTACAACTAAAACGATTTTATTGTGTTGTCCAAAGTAGTACTTTGTCTGTGATTATTTCAAAGTATTCTATTAATCTCTAAGGCATCACACTACACAACAAGACATCTACCTTGGTCCCTACCAGGTTAAGCCTTTGCTAACATGAATGCAGTTGGGTATGAAAAAAGTAGATGTCTTTCTGTGTAGTATGATGCCTTAGAAAATCCTTTCAAAAGGTAGATGTCTTTCTATAGCAATGTCTATCGCAGTGCATGTATGCGTTTGTATATGCGTGTACTGTACGTACTGTATGTGTGCTCTCGCATGGGTTCCTTGGTCATGTATGACTCAGGCAAGCCTGTCCTTTCCTCCCTGACACTGATGCTTATTATAGGGTGCTGGAGCTCTTGGGCCACTGGCTCTCCAAGGCCCCAAACAGCCACTCACGGCCCCTCCGGTGGCTAATTCATACTCCTACATCAAGCTGGCGGCTCACATTGTGGATGAAATCTAAGTGAAATGGACTTTCCGGGGCCCTTGGCTCAATACCACATTAATATCTCCTAGATGGCTGTGCTGGAAGGCTGGCTCTCTTGATGTGACTGTGTAGAGTGGAGGGGGGTGAAGAGGGGCCCAGTAAATCTACCCCCAGGCTGGCAGCTCTGTCAGGGGGCTGGGAGTGGCTGTGTGGGGCCTTGTAGAGCCAGTCGCCCATGAGCTCCAGCACCCTATAATAAGCATCAGTGTCAGGGAGGAGAGGACAGGAAACCCCTGCGAGAGCACACATACATACAGTATATGCACACGCCATATGCATGCACTGCGATTTACATTGCTCCACTGTTCAAATACCAAATAAGCATATGCAGTGCAAGCAAAAACAGAAATAGCATAAATCACCTTAAAAAAACAGCAACAAAAAAACAGCAACAAAAAACAACTGAAAATCCACAACTATTGGAGTAGGAAAGACAGAGGGAAGATTATCGCCAAGTGTATTGTGCATGGCATAGAAGACTGATTAAAGGAAAAAAGTTAAATAACAATATTTTATTCACCTTGAGGCAAAGCTAACAACCTAAAGGCAACAGCAGCACATCAGGATTCAGTGAAAAGTATTGCTAACTTGCTATCCTAACATCTGGTGTCTCCCAGATAATATTTCACACTCATTTAACTCTTTTGTGATGATAAAAATGAGTTTTCTGGAATCCTTGTTGGTGCTGCTAACCTCCTACAGACCGGTCTTGTTTTTTGACCCCTCCATAATATATTCAAATTTGAAGAGACCTTGGCAGGAGAAAGAGTGTCACGTCTAATTATCTCCTCCGTCTCCCCGGCTCTCCCTAGAGTGGTTCCTTTCAGAGCCTCTTTGGTGGACTGTCGAATTGCCCTCTGAGCTTTGATATGACTGAACAGTAATGGCGGTCGGTGACGTTTAAGATGTGGGAGGACGATAATTTATATATATTACAGCATTTTGGATGACTGTCATTCATATTTCATTCACACAGCTCAATGTAACATCGATAGGTTTATACCTGATACTCAACTTTTCCCTATGCCCATCATGAGTTTGCTACAACCTAGCCTATGAATGAAAGTTTACAACGTACACTACCAGTCAAAGGTCTGGACACACCTGCTCAATCAAGGGTTTTTCTTTATTTTTACACTGTAGAATAATAGTGAAGACATCAAAACTATGAAATAACACATATGGAATCATGCAGTAACCAAAAAAAGTGTTAAACAAATCAAAATATATTTTATATTTCAGATTCATCAAAGTAGCCACCCTTTGCCTTGATGACAGCTTTGCACACTCTTGGCATTCTCTCAACCAGCTTCATGTGGTAGTCACCTGGAATGCATTTCCAACAGTCTTGAAAGAGTTTCCACATATGCTGAGCACTTGTTGGCTGCTTTTCCTTCACTCTGCGGTCCAACAAATCCCAAACCATCTCAACTGAGTTGAGGTTGGGTGATTTTGGAGGCCAGGTCATCTGATGCAGCACTCCATCACTCTCCTTCTTGGTCAAATAGCCCTTACACAGTCTGGAGGTGTGTTTTGGGTCATTGTCCTGTTAAAAACAAAATGATAGTCCCACTGAGCACAAACCAGATGGGATGGCGTATCGCTGCAGAATGACAGTGTCACAAGCAAAGCACCCCCACAACATCATACCTCCTCATCTATGTTTCACAGTGGGAACCACACATGCGGAGATCATCCGTTCACCTACTCTGCGTCTCACAAAGACACGCCGGTTAGAACCAAAAATCTCAAATTTGGACTCCAACGATATAATGACCATTGCTCGTGTTTCTTGGCCCAAGCAAGTCTCTTCTTCTTATTGGTGTCCTTTAGTAGTGGCTTCTTTGCAGCAATTTGACCATGAAGGCCTGATTTACGCAGTCTCCTCTGAACAGTGGATGTTGAGATGTGTCTGTTACTTGAACTCTGTGAAGCATTTATTTGGCCTGCAATCTGAGGTGCAGTTAATTGCCGATTTCTGAGGCTGGTAACTCTAATGAACTTATCCTCTGCAGCAGAGGTAACTCTGGGTCTTCCTTTCCTGTGGCGGTCCTCATGAGAGACAGTTTCATCATAGCGCTTGATGGTTTTTGCGACAGCACTTGAAGAAACATTCAAAGTTCTTGACATTTTCCAGATTGACAGACCTTCATGTCTTAAAGTAATGATGGACTGTTGTTTCTCTTTGCTTATTTGAGCTGTTCTTGCCATAATATGGACTTGGTATTTTACCAAATAGGGCTATCTTCTGTATACCAACCCTACCTTGTCACAACACAACTGATTGGCTCAAACGCATTAAGAAGAAAATAAATTCCACAAATTACCTTTTAACAAGGCACACCTGTTAAATGCATTCCAGGTGGCTATCTCATGAAGCTGGTTGAGAGAATGCCAAGTGTGCTAAGCTGTGATCAAGGCAAAGGGTGGCTACTTTGAAGAATCTCAAATATAAAATATATTTTGATTTTTTTAACACTATTTTGGTTACTCCATGATTCCATATGTGTTATTTCATAGTTTTGATGTCTTCACTATTATTCTACAATGTAGAAAATAGTAAAAATAAAGAAAAACCCTGGAATGAGTAGGTGTGTCCAAACTTGACTGGTACTGTAGATAAGAGGAATACATATGTGAGAATGCTGTTCATTGACTACAGCTCAGCGTTCAACACCATTGTCCCCTCCAAGCTTGTCACCAAGCTCAGGACTCTGGGTCTGAACACCTCCCTCTGCAACTGGATCCTGGACTTCCTGACGGGCCGACCCCAGGTGGTGAGGGTAGGCAATATCACATCCGCCACGCTGACCCTTAACACAGGGGCCCCACAGGGTTGTGTGCTTAGTCCCCTCCTGTACTCCCTGTTCACCCACGACTGCATGGCCAAGCACGACTCCAACACTGTCATCAAATTTGCTTACGATACAACGGTAGTAGACCTGATCACCGGCGACTATGAGTCGGCCTACAGGGAGGAGGTCAGTGACCTGGCAGTGTGGTGCCGGAGTAACAACCTCTCCCTCAACATCAGCAAGACCAAGGAGCTGATCATGGACTACAGGAAATGGACGGGCGAGCACGCCCCCATCCACATCAACGGGGCGGCAGTGGAGCAGGTAGACAGCTTCAAGTTCCTCGGTGTCCAAATCACTAAAGACTTAAAATGGTCTAAACACACATGCACAGTCGTGAAGAAAGCGCAACAGTGCTTCTTCCCCCTCAGGAGGTTGAAGAAGTTTGGAATGGGCCCTCAACTCCTCAAAAGATTCTGCATGGTGCTACAGAGGGTTGTGCGGACAGCCCAGTACATCACTGGGGCCGAGCTCCCTGCCATCCAGGACCTCTATATCAGGCGGTGTGAAAAGAAGACTCCAACCACCCAACCATCTTCTGGATATATGATGCAATCACAGTGGCTTGCAATTGTGCTAATTTAATGATACTGATCCAGAGCTTTCGATAGAGGGGTCACATGTCAAAATCGACCAAGCGGTTGTTGAAATATCCAAGTGCGCACCTCATTGTCTCATATTAGTTGACTTGCTGCATTACGCACGGTTACGCAGAGTGCACAACAGCACTTGAATTTCGAAGGGAAAACGCAAAGTTTATAAAAATATGGCAGGCTCTAGTAACAAATATACAGTTACAGAGGCATTATTAATTGTAACAGATGAAAGTTGGACTCCATGTATCCCCATTGACTCGGAAGATGAGGACCTGCTTAGACCGGACGAACCAGACCCCAACGTCGAGAACGAAGGTTATCGTTTCCAGGGCCCTACTCAAGCATCAGAAGAGTATGTAATCCCATTGTTATTTATTACTTCTAATACTACTATTACTAATTTATTGTATGAGTACAAAACATACATTCTAAAATATCTATTTGAGTAACTGAAGCTCAACGTAAGTTAGCGCTAGCTTAGCTTAGAGGCCCACACGCAAGTTGACTTACAATAGAATGCTACGTGTATTATTTATTGTCACTGAATTATCACTTTAGGCAACATTCTCATAGTTCTAACTATTTATTTTATATATCTGACTGTTTTGAGTCAGATTTGTCAATGAATGAATACAAGTGTGTTTTAGTCATGATTTTCTTTTCTCTTTTGTCTTTTTGCCATAGCCAGAGCATCTGCCTCCTCAGCCACAGCTTCCCCTTCCTCAGGCAGAGCCTCCTCTTCCTCAGCCTGGCCGCTTGTCTAGACAACGCACTTCTGCTCCCCTCCCTTGGCCACGGTCTTCATCGGACACGGAGTCCCCTGTAAAGAGCCCTCAACCCAAAAGAAAAGCGAAAGCTTTCTCAAAGTCAGCGCATCCAAGTAAGCGTGGTGGAGGTAGGCCTGCCACTCCAAGAGTCGAAGAGGAAGAAGAGGAAGAAGAAGATAGGTGTCATAATAGAGAAGAGAATGATGAACAACCAGACCCAATCTGGTTTATGCCCACCAGAGTCCCAGGCCCGACAATCGACACCGCTGCGTCATGGTCTCCCCTTTCCTTTATCCGACACATTGATTGGATACTACAGTGTTCACCACAAGACGATGAAATGGTAGAAGACTTTTCTTTTTCATTTAGTTGATATTGCTGTTGTAAATAGTTTCCTACTTCACAAATAACTCCATAAGAACAACCCCACTAAGCCGTACACACAGAAGAAGTTCAGGGAAAAGCAGAACCACAACCTCCACCACGACCACCATCAACATCCTGCATGCCAGAATACTATGGTGATGATGCCAGCAAAGACAGGAAGAACTGTAGGAGATGTCTGGATGTTGGCATCCCCAAAGTGAAAACACCTGTGTACTGCAGGAAGTGCCAAGTCCCTTTGTGCATTACATCAAAGCGTAACTGTTTCAAGGATTGGCGCGACAGCAAATTTCAGGGTAAAAAGGGTCTACATTTTGTGTGACAACCCACCCAAGGACACCATATCATCGTTTATAGTTTCTAATAAATCTGCTCAGTTTGGAGTCAAACTTTCCCATTGTATGGTTTATTTTAAATGGGAACACGTATAGAGGTCTGGGAGAACATTGGAAACAACACCAAAACAGTTGTATTTTGATGGAATGTACACATATAGTGATATGTTAGTGAAATTAAATGACTTTTGCTGTCTGGTACCTGAAAAAAGTCAAATGGCACTGATGGTGCCCAAATGTCTCCATTTGGTAATCTGCCTAAACATACTTAAACTAAAACCCCTACAACTTTGGTTTACTTTACTTTATTGGCATCAAACTTCACATAAGTACTCATCAGATATTGGGCTATGGTCCCATAGATTTTAGGGGCTGCAGCTGCATAAGTCCAATAAATAATTCCCTATAAAACCTGAAGTTACTTTCAGGCGGAATCAAAACCTCCCAATTTATGCTGTGTTCTAGCTTCATGTACTCTGACACAGTAATACCCACATTCATTATTTCACTTCAAGATACATGTCACATGTGTTACCTTTCTTTTGCTACCAAGATTATGTTTATAGCCCTTGTCGTTTTGGAGATATACTCTATTCAATGTGAGAATGCATTTTCGAGGCAGGCGCTTTAGCCAGGTGACTAGTGATGAAGAGGTTAAGCAATTTTGCCACAACTTTGGAAGTATGGGGTCGTTGTCCATTTGGGACCCATTTGCGACCAAGCTTTAACTTCCTGACTGATGTCTTGAGATGTTGCTTCAATCTATCCACATAATTTTCCTTCCTCATGATGCCATCTATTTTGTGAAGTGCACCAGTCCCTCCTGCAGCAAAGCACCCCCACAGCATGATGCTGCCACCCCCGTGCTTCACGGTTGGGATGGTGTTCTTCGGCTTGCAAGCGTTCCCCTTTTTCCTCCAAACATAACGATGGTCATTATGGCCAAACAGTTCTATTTTTGTTTCATCAAACCAGAGGACATTTCTCCAAAAAGTACGATCTTTGTCCCCATGTGCAGTTGCAAACCGTAGTCTGGCTTTTTTATGGCGGTTTTGGAGCAGTGGCTTCTTCCTTGCTGAGCTGCCTTTCAGGTTATGTTGATATACAGTGGGGAAAAAAAGTATTTAGTCAGCCACCAATTGTGCAAGTTCTCCCACTTAAAAAGATGAGAGAGGCCTGTAATTTTCATCATAGGTACACGTCCCATTGTTACTACTATTACTAATTTATTGTATGAGTACAAAACATACATTCTAAAATATCTATGACAGACAAATTGAGAAAAATAAATCCAGAAAATCACATTGTAGGATTGTCAATGAATTTATTTGCAAATTATGGTGGAAAATACGTATTTGGTCACCTACAAACAAGCAAGATTTCTGGCTCTCACAGACCTGTAACTTCTTCTTTAAGAGGCTCCTCTGTCCTCCACTTGTTACCTGTATTAATGGCACCTGTTTGAACTTGTTATCAGTATAAAAGACACCTGTCCACAACCTCAAACAGTCACACTCCAAACTCCACTATGGCCAAAACCAAAGAGCTGTCAAAGGACACCAGAAACAAAATTGTAGACCTGCACCAGGCTGGGAAGACTGAATCTGCAATAGGTAAGCAGCTTGGTTTGAAGAAATCAACTGTGGGAGCAATTATTAGGAAATGGAAGACATACAAGACCACTGATAATCTCCCTCGATCTGGGGCTCCACGCAAGATCTCACCACGTGGGGTTAAAATGATCACAAGAACGGTGAGCAAAAATCCCAGAACCACACGGGGGGACCTAGTGAATGACCTGCAGAGAGCTGGGACCAAAGTAACAAAGCCTACCATCAGTAACACACTACGCCGCCAGGGACTCAAATCCTGCAGTGCCAGACGTGTCCCCCTGCTTAAGCCAGTAGATGTCCAGGCCCGTATGAAGTTTGCTAGAGTGCATTTGGATGATCCAGAAGAGGATTGGGAGAATGTCATATGGTCAGATGAAACCAAAATAGAACTTTTTGGTGAAAACTCAACTCGTCGTGTTTGGAGGACAAAGAATGCTGAGTTGCATCCAAAGAACACCATACCTACTGTGAAGCATGGGGGTGGAAACATCATGCTTTGGGGCTGTTTTTCTGCAAAGGGACCAGGACGACTGATCCGTGTAAAGGAAAGAATGAATGGGGCCATGTATCGTGAGATTTTGAGTGAAAACCTCCTTCCATCAGCAAGGGCATTGAAGATGAAACGTGGCTGGGTCTTTCAGCATGACAATGATCCCAAACACACCGCCCGGGCAACGAAGGCGTCTCAATGTAAGAAGCATCTCAAGGTCCTGGAGTGGCCTAGCCAGTCTCCAGACCTGAACCCAATAGAACATCTTTGGAGGGAGCTGAAAGTCCGTATTGCCCAGCGACAGCCCCGAAACCTGAAGGATCTGGAGAAGGTCTGTATGGAGGAGTGGGCCAAAATCCCTGCTGCAGTGTGTGCAAACCTGGTCAAGACCTACAGGAAACGTATGATCTCTGTAATTGCAAACAAAGGTTTCTGTACCAAATATTAAGTTCTGCTTTTCTGATGTATCAATTACTTATGTCATGAAATAAAATGCAAATTAATTACTTAAAAATCATACAATGTGATTTTCTGGATTTTTGTTTTAGATTCCGTCTCTCACAGTTGAAGTGTACCTATGATAAAAATTACAGACCTCTACATGCTTTGTAAGTAGGAAAACCTGCAAAATCGGCAGTGTATCAAATACTTGTTCTCCCCACTGTACGTACTCTAAAGTTTTACATTTCTAACTTAATATCACAGACCAGATTTGCCTTAACGAAAAATGCATCAACCCCTACAAATATATTAATTTATAATAACCACATAACGAAATTAGCTGTAGCGAGAGGAGAGACTGCATGCTAAAGACAATCAGAAATAAATGTGTCTTTAACCCTGCATTGTAATATAACTTAGAATTGCATGAAATGCGTTTTAGAAAAGGCCACATTTTTCCCGGACCCTAGGCTTAAAAACAACTTCCCCATGTATGCAACTTCTGCTCTATGCCAGCACGCAAGAGTCATGATAATGCACGCAATGCTTTATTATAAAGGTGATTTTTTTTTCATGCGTTCCGGTACCTCAGAGACCCTTTTTGTTCCGGCACCTCCCAATTTACAAATTAAGCACTGATTGTATGTGTGGGGTACAGAGATTAGGTAGTCATGCTAAACACTATTATTGTACACAGAGTGAGTCCATGCAACTTACTATGTGACTCGTTAAGCAGATTTTTCTCCTGACCTTATTTAGGCTTGCCATAACAAAAGGGGGATGAATACTTTTTGGCTTTTCATTTTGTATTAATTTGTACAAATTTCAAAAATCGTAATTTCACTTTTACATTATGGGGTATTGTGTGTAGGCCAGTGACTAAAAGTTGCAATTTAAATCTATTTTAATTCAGGCTGTAAAACAACAAAATGTGGAAAAAAGCCAAGGGGTGTGAATACTTTCTGAAGGCACTGTAATTATTATTATTAGTTAGAGACCACAGGTTGCTTTTTCTCTGCCTCACGTACAGTGCCTTCAGAAAGTACATTTTGTTGTGTTACAGCCTGCATTTAAAATGGACACAGAGTCAGAGTAATAGTGTTTAACATGATTTTTGAATGACTACCTCATCTCTGTACCCCACACACAATTATCTGTAAGGTCCCTCAGTTGAGCAGTGAATTTCAAACACAGATTTAACCACAAAGACCAGGGAGATTTTCCAATGACTCGCAAAGAAAAAGGCACCTATTGGTACAGTATGGATAAAAAAAATAAAAAAAACGGCCATTGAAAATCCCTTTGAGTATGGTGAAGTTATTAACTACACGTTGGATGATGTATCAATACACCCAGTCACTACAAAGATACAGGCGTCCTTCCTAACTCAGTTGCCGGAGAGGAAGGAAACCACTCAAGGATTTCACCATGATGCCAATGATGACTTTAAAACAGTAACCGAGTTTAATGGCTGTGATAGGAGAAAACTGAGAATGGATCAACAACACTGTAGTTCCTCCACAATACTAACCTAAATGACAGAGTAAAAATAAGGATTACAAGACATGCATCCATGCATAAGGCACAAAAGTAAAACTGCAAAAAATGTGGCAAAGAAATGAGCTTTATGACCTGAATACAAAGTGTTATGTTTGGGACAAATCCAACACAACACATCACCGAGTACCAATCTTCATATTTTTAAGCATGGTGGTGGCTGCATCATGTTATGGGTATGCTTGTTATTGGCAAGGACTAGGGAGTTTTTTTAGGACAAAAGAAACAGAATAGAGCTCAGCAATGGCAAAATCCAAAAGGAAAACTTGGTTCAAAAGACACTGGGAGAAAAACTCACCTTTCACCAGGACAATTACCTAAAACACTAGGCCAAATATACTGTAAATTGGAGTTGTTTACCAAGAAGACATTGATTGTTCCTGAGCGGCCTAGTTACAATTTGGACTTAAATCAGCTTAAAAATGTATGGCAAGACTTGAAAATGGCTGTCTAGTAATGATCAACAAACAACTTGACAGAGCTTGAATAATTTAAAAAAGAATAATGGCCAAATATTGCACAATCCAGGTGTGCAAAGCTCTTAGAGACTTACCCAGAAAGACTCACAGCTGTAAATCGCTGCCAAAGGTGATTCTAAAATGTATTGACTCAGGGGTGTGAATACTTATGTAAATTTGGATATTTCTGAATTTCATTTTGCAAGAATTTCTAAAAGCATGTTTTCACTGTCATTATGTTGTATTGTGTGTACAGTTCATTCGGATAGTATTCAGACCCCTTGACTTTTACCACATTTTGTTAAGTTACAGCCGTATTCTAAAATGGATTCAATTGTTTTTTCCCCTCAATGTACACCCAATACCACATAATGACAAAGCAAAAAATTAAATGAAATATGACATTTACATAAGATTTCAGACCCTTTACTCAGACCCTTTGGCAGCAATTACAAGCTACAAGCTTGGCACACCTGTAATTGGGGAGTTTCTCCCATAATTCTATGCAGATCCTCTCAAGTTCTGTCAGGTTGGAAGGGGAGCGTCGCTGCACAGTTATTTTCAGGTCTCTCCAGAGATGTTAGATCGGGTTCAAGTCGGGCTCTGGCTGGGCCACTCAAGGACATTCAGAGACTTGTCCCGAAGCCACTCCTGCGTTGTCTTGGCTGTGTGCTTAGGGTCATTGTCCTGTCGGAAGGTGAACCTTCGCCCCAGTCTGAGGTCCTGAGCAGGTTTTCATCAAGGATCTCTTTGTACTTTGCTCCGTTCATCTTTCCCTTGATCCTGACTAGTCTCCCAGTCCCTGCCGCTGAAAAACATCCCCACAGCATGATGCTGCCACCACCATGCTTCACCGTAGGGATGGTGCCAGGTTTCCTCCAGACGTAACGCTTGGCATTCAGGCCAAAGAGTTCAATCTTGGTTTCATCAGACTAATGATGGAGGCCACTGTGTTCTTGGGGACCTTCAATGCTGCAGAAATGTTTTGGTACCCTTCCCCAGGTCTGTGCCTCGACACAATCCTGTCTCGGAGCTCTACGGACAGTTCCTTCAACCTCATGGTTTGGTTTTTGCTCTGACATGCACTGTCATCTGTGGGACCTTATATAGACAGGTTTGTGCCTTTCCAAATCATGTCCAATCAATTTAACTTACCACAGGTAGACTCCAATCAAGTTGTAGAAACATCAAGGATGATCAATGGAAACAGGATAAACCTGAGCTCAATTTCGAGTATCATTGCAAAGGGTCTGAATACTTATGTAAATAAGGTATTTCTGTTTTTTATTTGCTTTGTCATTATGGGGAGTTGTGTGTAGATTGCTCAGGATTTTTATTTATTTAATCCATTTTAGAATAAGGCTGTAACGTAACAAAATGTGGAAAAAGTCAAGGGGTCTGAATACTTTCCGAAGGCACTGTATATAAAAAATATATATATAACAATTATTTGTTTAGATAGATTCAAGGAAATGTTCTGTAGAATTCTATAAAGTCCTAGAAAAAACGTAGGCCTATAGCCTATTTTAGTTTCTCTTACAATAAAAACATTACAGTGTCAACTTTATTTGTAGATTGGATTAGTAATAGAGTTATAGTCATTAATAAATTCCAGTTACAGCTTCTTTTGACAAAGTAGAAACGAAAAATATGATGATAATAATAATAATAATAATAATAATAATAATAATAATAATAATAATAATAATAATAATATTATTATAACCAGCCAGATGCGCAGGTGAAATGATTTGCTGTATTCCTAAACAAAAGCACCAGTGCATGAACAATTGTATTCCTGGAAATTTATTCATGACAAGATATAAAAACAGTCATCAGTTGATCGTATCGGACACTGTATTGTGCCCTTATACCCGTGCCTTTACACATGAATCAATCGCGTCTTCTCTTTATGCGTCGGGTCCACACTCAACACACAGCTTCAGGGCTTTGTGTGAGTGAGCAAGCCCCACGAACAACTCAGTTGCACTGCACACAGATTTCACAGGCCTTGTTTTTTGCACCTGCCGACTTGACATTGTGTCTTCTTTTTTCCCAAGTGAGAGCTGTGGTGCTTGGGGAAGAGGGAGCGCAGAACCTACTGCCTTGGCGGCCTGCTTGGTGGCTGTAGATTCTTTCTTGGCGTTCATGTGGTTCTCACAAAGCTCACATGCAAGATCCACGATTAAATCTCTCTTTCAAGGCATTGCTTGTACAACACGTGCGCGTTGATAGCAGCCATGTCGAGCATGTTGTAGAACACCACAACAGGCCAGCGGCAAGTACCTCCTTTTACAGAGTACAGTTTTGCCGTCATTGTTTGTTCACTGTTCCGAGAAGGCTAGTCTTTTTGCAATCAACTCGTCTGCCAGGGAAATTGATGTGAAGAAATTGCCTGTCTACGTAAGGCTCCACGAGTCTCAAAACCACAGTCTCAAAACCACTCACCCGCCATTCATTGAAGACAGAAAAGCATATTTTAATTTTAAGTTTATTATGTTACTCGTTTTTGCTTAGTAGCCAGAGCAATGCTGCCGTGCGAGTGGTCATGTGCTGAATGCATGGACAGCACGGATATTCTTGGAAAAAGTGAAATTGAATTTTGAGCGTTATTTGACAAAGGTAAGTGTCAAAGAAACTGCAGAATATGCTCTTCCAGATACCACATGGAAATCAAAATGTTTTACCTGCATGTGACTCTGAAGGAGGATTTGATAAAGCGATGCTCCTTTCCCTGAATCTGTCAATTACAAGATGCGCCCATCTCTTCATGTACAATTTGACAACTGATCAGCCTAATCTGTTAGATCAGATTATTATTGTCAATTTAATCTATAGGGTAACTCTTATTATGTGTGAAATTAGTTTCGATGGGCCGGCTGTGCAGGCTGACTGGCATCGTTTGTTTCCCGCTCATCAACTTGGATAGGATATGTTTTTCATTTGTCTAAAAGCCTACATGTAGCATGTTTTTGTTTCCCAAGTTTTCACAATAAACTTGATTAGTAAAGCTTATTTTTACAAAGTAAAACAGAAAAGAGAATGGGATCAACCCGCAAGGCACACAGCCACATTATTTGCTGCTGATAAATAGGCACAACACAAACTCATCATTACACTTTTGTCTTTCTAAATTACATCAACCTCTTCAACCTCCTTATCATTCAGTTAGGCCTAATTTAAATTAAATTGTGAAGTAAGACGCACAATTAACGCCCGTTCATCCATGTCATTCATTCACTGAGGAGAGAGAGAGACGCATTTGTATTTGTATTTGTATTTATGCCAAGGCAGCAGCTACTCTTCCTGGAGTCCAGCAAAATTACGGCAGTTCATACTATTTTAAAAACATTACAATACATTCACAGATTTCACAACACACTGTGTGCCCTCAGGCCCCTACTCCACAACTACCACATATCTACAGTACAAAAATCCATGTGTACGTGTGTGTATAGTGCGTATGTTATCGTGTGTGTGTATGCATGTGTCTGCGCCTATGTTTGTGTTCCTTCACAGTCCCCGCTGTTCCATGAGGTGTTTATCTGTTTTTTTTAATCTAATTGCATCAGTTACTTGATGTGGAATAGAGTTCCATGTAGTCATGGCTCTATGTAGTATTGTGTTATGGACTTGGGGACTGTGAAGAGACCTCTGGTGGCATGTCTTGTGGGGTATGCATGGGTGACCGAGCTGGGCGCCAGTAGCTCAAACAGACAGCTCGGTGCACCCAACATGTCAACACCTCTCACTCGGTCTCCCGAGTGGCGCAGTGGTCTAAGGCACTGCATCGCAGTGCTAGCTGTGCCAGCTGTGCCACTAGAGATCCTGGTTCAAATCCAGGCTCTGTCGTAGCCGGCCGCGACTGGGATACCAATGGGGCGGCGCACAATTGGCCCAGCGTCATCCAGGGTATGGGAGGGAATGGCCGGCAGGGATGTAGCTCAGTTGGTAGAGCATGGCATTTGCAACGCCAGGGTTGTGGGTTTGATTCCCACGGGGGGCCAGTATGAAAAAATATTGTAAAAAATTATAATGTATGCACTCACTACCTGTAAGTCGCTCTGGATAAGAGCGTCTGCTAAATGACTTAAATGTAAATGTAAATGAACACAAGTAGTGATGAAGTCATCTCTCCTCCACTTTGAACCAGGAAAGATCGACATGCATATTATTCATATTAGCTCTCTGTGTACATCCAAGGGCCAGCCGTTCTGCCCTGTTCTGAGCCAATTGCAATTTTGTGGCACCTAACCACACGACTGAACAGTAGTCCAGGTGTGACAAAACTAGGGCCTGTAGAACCTGCCTTGTTGATAGTGCTGTTAAGAAGGTAGAGCAGTGCTTTATTATGGACATACTTCTCCCCACCTTAGCTACTGTTGTATCAATATGTTTTGACCATGACAGTTTACAATCTAGGGTTACTCCAAGCAGTTTAGTCACCTCAACTTGCTCAATTTCCACATTATTTATTACAAGATTTAGTTAAGGTTTAGGGTTTAGTGAATGATGTCCCAAATACAATGCTTTTAGTTTTAGAAATATTTAGGACTAACTTATTCCTTGCCACGCACTCTGAAACTAACTGCAACTCTTTGTTAAGTGTTCCAGTCATTTCAGTCGCTGTAGTAGCTGACATGTATAGTGTTGAGTCATCCGCATACATAGACTCTCTGGCTTTACTCAAAGCCAGTGACATGTCATTATTATTATTATTATAAAGATTGAAAAAAGTAATGGGCCAAGACAGCTGCCCTGGGGAATTCCTGATTCTACCTGGATTATGTTGGAGAGGCTTCCATTAAAGAACACCCTCTGTGTTCTGTTAGACAGGTAACTCTGTATCCACAATATAGTAGGGGTGTAAAGCCATAACACATACGTTTTTCCAGCAGCAGACTATGATTGATAATGTCAAAAGCCACACTGAAGTCTAACAAAACAGCCCCCACAATCTTTTTATTATCAATTTCTCTCAGCCAATCATCAGTCATTTGTGTAAGTGCTGTGCTTGTTGAATGTCCTTCTCTATAAGCATGCTGAATGTTTGTTGTCAATTTGTTTACTGTAAAATAGCATTGTATCTGGTCAAACACCATTTTTTCCAATAATTTACTAATGGTTGGTAACAGGCTAATTGGTCGGCTATTTGAGCCAGTAAAGGGGGCTTAACTACACTGCTCAAAAAAATAAAAGGGAACACTTAAACAACACAATGTAACTCCAAGTCAATCACACTTCTGTGAAATCAAACTGTCCACTTAGGAAGCAACACTGACTGACAATACATTTCACATGCTGTTGTGCAAATGGAATAGACAACAGGTGGAAATTATAGGCAATTAGCAAGACACCCCCAATAAAGAAGTGGTTCTGCAGGTGGTGACCACAGACCACTTCTCAGTTCCTATGCTTCCTGGCTGATGTGTTGGTCACTTTTGAATGCTGGGGGTGCTTTCACTCTAGTGGTAGCATGAGACGGAGTCTACAACCCACACAAGTGGCTCAGGTAGTGCAGCTCATCCAGGATGGCACATCAATGCGAGCTGTGGCAAGAAGGTTTGCTGTGTCTGTCAGCGTAGTGTCCAGAGTATGGAGGCGCTACCAGGAGACAGGCCAGTACATCAGGAGACGTGGAGGAGGCCGTAGGAGGGCAACAACCCAGCAGCAGGACCGCTACCTCCACCTTTGTGCAAGGAGGAGCAGGAGGAGCACTGCCAGAGCCCTGCAAAATGACCTCCAGCAGGCCACAAATGTGCATGTGTCTGCTCAAACGGTCAGAAACAGACTCCATGAGGGTGGTATGAGGGCCCGACGTCCACAGTTGGGGGTTGTGCTTACAGCCCAACACTGTGCAGGACGTTTGGCATTTGCCAGAGAACACCAAGATTGGCAAATTCGCCACTGGCGCCCTGTGCTCTTCACAGATGAAAGCAGGTTCACACTGAGCACATGTGACAGACGTGACAGAGTCTGGAGACGCCGTGGAGAACGTTCTGCTGCCTGCAACATCCTCCAGCATGAACGGTTTGGCGGTGGGTCAGTCATGGTGTGGGGTGGCATTTCTTTGGGGGGCCGCACAGCCCTCCATGTGCTCGCCAGAGGTAGCCTGACTGCCATTAGGTACCGAGATGAGATCCTCAGACCCCTTGTGAGACCATATGCTGGTGCGGTTGGCCCTGCGTTCCTCCTAATGCAAGACAATGCTGGACCTCATGTGGCTGGAGTGTGTCAGCAGTTCCTGCAAGAGGAAGGCATTGATGCTATGGACTGGCCCGCCCGTTCCCCAGACCTGAATCCAACTGAGTACATCTGGGACATCATGTCTCGCTCCATCCACCAACGCCACGTTGCACCACAGACTGTCCAGGAGTTGGCGGATGCTTTAGTCCAGGTCTGGGAGGAGATCCCTCAGGAGACCATCCGCCACCTCATCAGGAGCATGCCCAGGCGTTGTAGGGAGGTCATACAGGCACGTGGAGGCCACACACACATTCTAGTAGGCTTAAATTGAAAATATGGCAAATAGGAGTGGCAATATCGTCTGCTATTATCCACAGTAATTTTCCATCCAAGTTGTCAGACCCCAGTGGCTTGTCATTGTTGATAGACAACAATAATTATTTTCTCACCTCTTCCACACTCACGTTACGGAATTAGCACTTTTCGGATCAACGTCCTACAGTACATTGTCTTGGCAGATTAAGTTGGGAATAGGTGTGAAAATAAACTGGTAAAAAGGCTCTATATACTTTTTCTGTTTGTGATTTCAAAATTCTGACAAATTAGCAGTGTAAAATACAAACATATAGGAAAAGGGCATAGCTTTTTTTTTGGGGGGGGGGCTGATTTTTTTAATTTACAAAATCAAATGTCAGTGGCCATTAGCCTATGGCAGTTCTAGTGTTAAGGATACTATAGTTATCACATTTCACATTGGATTTATTAACTATAAAAAGGTAAGACGTGTTTTTAATTCTAGTGCTGCTCTGCACACACAAGCTTATTAGCTAGCTAGCTAACATTTGCTCTGGTCCAATGTTAAACCAAATCGGAAGTCCAAAGACATTCAAGCTTCCTCCATCCTTACCCACAAAATGTCAGTTGCATCTCACGCCCTACACTGTGACTGGCAAGCACAGTGTGTGTGTTTGTCTTTCATTATGATTAAACCATGGCTGTTATGGCAAAATACAATTTGCTCTTAACGACTTTCCTATTCAGATTAAATCACTTACCCACTTCATAGCACTGATTGGTGAAGTAATTTAATGTCGAGCTAAATGTAAAAAAAAAAAAATCTGATGATTTAAAAGGAACGATATAAACCAGTACTCTTCTAGAACTTTATTTTGCTGTTCAGAACAGTGGAACGGAACAAAAAGAATAATGGTTCTGTTCAGAATGAAGCGATTGGAAAATAATTTGGGTTCCAAACCCTGCTTTAAAGCAAGGGGACGCCTTTCACTGTTCTGATTACACTCCGGTCTCTGTTCAGTGGATTATTTGTCCTTAGCCTTACTGGTAAGGGCACCTTACCTCTCTCTCTTGAATATGGCATGTTCTGCCTCTAATCCCTGTGATCAAATCCAGATTTTCAAAATCCAGTCCTTCAGCTGCAGTCCTTTCTCCCTGCCTACCGACCAGCCATCAGGCTCAGCGGACATTAATTGGAGGGGAGGAAATGAAATATATGGCCTGCCACAGACAGACCCCAGAGTGTGGTTGATCTGTGGTCAAATAAAATGCCATTGGAGCTAGCTGCAGAGACGAGGTCAAGGAAGTGAAAAATCACTGTTTTCAGGATGTATTTATTTGGTTTTAAAGGGGGACTGAACACATTGATTCTGCATGTGTTTTTCTGGTGCTCATTACGAAAAACGAGATTTGGGTCTTGGGGTTCTGGTTCAATGTGGGTGTTAGTTCGCATATAGTACCCTGGCAGTTACTGTCGTTTTGTCCCTCATGAGTCACCGTAGCAACAACATAGCCACTAATAAATCAAGAAATGTAGACGTTTTTGCTAAGGAAGTCTTAGTCGCACAACTACAAAACGACAAAAACATTAATCTTTATGAATTATTTTAAGAATCATTTATTTCCAAAACATTATATCAACACTTTTTTTCAGATTTTGTGTTTTTTCACCAGAAATGTTTTCTTATGCGTGTGAATGTCACGTCTACTCCCCCTCCCCTGCTCCGCCGCTTGACGTCACCGGTTTACTAACCACCGGTCCGGTCCTGGCAACCCATCATTACGCACACCTGTGCCCCATCATCAGTCACACCTGGACTTCATCACTACCTTGACTTTTAGCACTCTGCCATTTATCTAGCACTCTGTTCTGTCAGTCATCAGGTAGTATTGTTTATGTTTCCTTGTTAGACGCTTCTCTTGTTTTGTATTTGTTCCATGTTCGCCATCATTAAACTCACACTGCACTTGTTTCCTGACTCCCTGCGTCTGTGTTACAGTGAAAAATAAGTTGACTGTGCCTTTAAACAGCTTGGAAAATTCCAGAAAATGAAGTGATGGCTTTAGAAGCTTCTGATAGGCTAATTGACATAATTTTTGTCAATTGGAGGTGTACCTGTGGATGTATTTCAAAGCCTACCTTCAAACTCAGTGCCTCTTTGCTTGACATCATAGCAAAATCAAAAGAAATCAGCCAAGACTTCCGAAAAAAATTGTAGACCTCCACAAGTCTGGTTCATCCTTGGGAGCAATTTCCAAATGCCTAAAGGTACCACGTTCATCTGTACAAAAAATAGTACGGAAGTATAAACACCATGGGACCACGCAGCCATCATACCGCTCAGGAAGGAGACGTGTTCTGTCTCCTAGAGATGAACGTACTTTGGTGCGGAAAGTGCAAATCAATCCCAGAACAACAGCAAAGGACCTTGTGAAGATGCTGGAGGAAACAGGTACAAAAGTATTTATATCCACAGTAAAACGAGTCCTATATTGACAAAACCTGAAAGGCCGCTCAGCAAGGAAGAAGCCACTGCTCCAAAACCACCATAAAAAAGCCAGACTACGGTTTGCAACTGCACATGAGGACAAAGATCGTACTTTTTGGAGAAATGTCCTCTGGTCTGATGAAACAAAAATAGAACTGTTTGGCCATAATGACCATCGTTATGTTTGGAGGAAAAAGGGGAAGGCTTGCAAGCCAAAGAACACCATCCCAACCGTGAAGCACGGGGGTGGCAGCATCATGCTGTGGGGGTGCTTTTCTGCAGGAGGGACTGGTGCACTTCACAAAATAGATGGCAATATGAGGAAGGAAAATGATGTGGATATATTGAAGCAACATGTCAAGACATCGGTCAGGAAGTTAAAGCTTGGTCGCAAATGGGTCTTCCAAATGGACAATGACCCCAAGCATACTTCCAAAGTTGTGGCAAAATGGCTTAAGGACAACAAAGTCAAGGTATTGGCGTGGCCATCACAAAGCCCTGACCTCAATCCTATAGAAAATGTGTGGGCAGAACTGAAAAAGCGTGTGCGAGCAAGGAGGCCTACAAACCTGACTCAGTTACACCAGCTCTGTCAGGAGGAATGGGCCAAAATTCACCCAACTTATTGTGGGAAGCTTGTGGAAGGCTACCCAAAATGTTTGACCCAAGTTAAACAATTTGAAGGCAATGCTACCAAATACTAATTGACTGGGAATGTGATGAAATAAATAAAAGCTGAAATAAATCACTCTCTACTATTATTCTGACATTTCACATTCTTAAAATAAAGTGGTGATCCTAACTGACCTAAAACAGGGGATTTTTACTAGGATTAAATGTCTGGAATTGTGAAAAACTGAGTTTAAATGTATTTGGCTAAGGTGAATGTAATCTTCCAACTTCAACTGTATATCCATTGTTTAGATGGAATGCAATGTTCGTATATTGTATATTCGACTGTGATATGTGGTTGTCTCACCTAGCTAACTAAGTTGCTCTGGATAAGAGCGTCTGCTAAATGACTAAAATCTCAAATGTAAATGTTTTACATACAGATCTCATATTACTGTATTGATAAAACATTTTAAACTTTTAAGCTTTTGCAAAAAAAAAAAACATTGTCTCTCTGAAATGAAACCATCAAGTGATAGATTTCAAACAAATACATGTCTGTCATTGAACAACCCCATGCCATGATTAGATGGTGAGAAGAATGCACCAATCTCTTTCCTAAGTTCTTTAAACAATAAAAGCTAATTTACCAACATTTCTGAAAATTGATATATAGTGTTTTGGAAAGAAACTCTTCATATTATCATAGACATATGTCATGATTTTGCAAGAAATATACATATTTTTACGTAAGTAACCAATATTTATTTTATTTTAACACCCGTTTGTGCATGGCCATTTGGTTTCTTTCAAAACATCTTGAATAGTGTTACGGTGCCCAGATTATATATTTTTACAACTTTTATGGCACTATACACAGGACCTCAAGGCTATTTAAAGTTAGTATTTGTATAATTAGTAAAATGTGTATATTCATTTAAGTTAAAATCACTTGTTTTAATCATTTGGCTGCTTGGCTCATGGTCATTTTAATATTACATTACAATTGCCCCCAACACTAGCAGCCATGACAAAACCTCATGTGCCTAGCAAAACATGTCAATGTTTAACCAACATATAGTAAATCAGAATTATGCTAGTTTGAATTATAGACATTAATGCTCAGGACAGTATAAGAAAAATACAGCTGGTGGAAAAAAATACTTGCACCCCTAAAAAACAGTTCTGAAACTTTTCAAGCAGGGAGAGAACATAAAGTGGGCATGTACTGTAAAAACTATTGTAAATAACGCACAAGCTACACACTGTTTATCAGTGCACAAAATCACTTGCTAGCTAGCTAAATTCCATCTCTGTGTTTGTCAATTAAGCTAGCTAGTAGTAGCTAGCAGGCACATTGAGCAGCCAGGCAACATTAGCTAAATCAGCTTATCAATGACCATGAGCCAAGCAGCCAAATGATGAAAACAAGTGATTTTAACTTAAATGATTGATACACATTTTACAAATTATACAAATACTAACTTTAAATAGCCTTGGGGTCCTGTGTATAGTGCCATAGAAGTTGTAAAAATATATAATCTGGGCACCGTAACACTATTCAAGATGTTTTGAAAGGAACCAAATGGCCATGCACAAACGGGTGTTAAAGTAAATGTTGGTTACTTACATAGAAAGATGTATATTTCTTGCAAAATCATGACATATGTCTCAGAAAAAGACAACAACCTTCCTACTAGCCATGATTGGCTGAGATAATGAGTGGACTGGACATGCCGAGAGAGGAGTTCAGATTGGTCTGCCATATAGCATGCTTCTGTCTATTTGAGCTGGTCAGTATGTGTAGGTAATCCTGTCTAACGCGGCTTTTTTAAAAATGTATCGTGTAGTGGAGCTGCCTAAGTGTTGCTCTCCACTTTCTGGAGGATCGAGGTTTGAAATCAGTGGAATTAGAGTATGATAGCTAAAGGGCAACCATGGCATCCGTGACAGGGAGACGCGTCCATCATGCATGATGTATACGGGTAAGATAGTCTAGCTAGCTACATTTTTAGATATTACACATTTCTAATTTTGACAGAAAGTGGTTTCATTTCAAGTTAAAGTGTACTGTTAGCTAGTTAGCTAACGTTAGCTGGCTGGCTCGCTAGCTAACGTTACGTGTATGTTCTTTTTATTCGTATCTCAGAGCCATTTGCTTGCTAACATTGAACCTGGTTGGTTAGCTACCTTCAGATTCATGCAGGGTAGTAATGTCATGAGTTGGGATTATGGTTCATTGTTTAGCTTGGCTTTGCTTGGCTAGTTAGAGCCTAATGTTAGCTAAGACTCCACTATGCAAGTAACCATTTCGGGTGTGTTCGTAAATTCAGTCTGAGGATGCCAGAGCGCAGAATAACTGATTAATTTACGAACGCACAACACCCGTTGAATATGGCCGGTGTCAGTACACGTCGGCAAAAAAAGCGTAATTCAATTGTTGCCAGCAGCACAGTTAAAGTCACCAACGCTCTGGATAACATGAAAACAGCTTAACCAGCTCTGCTGACCATTTTACTCACCCTAGCAAAGCTGGTTATACTGTTTTCATGTTATCTCAAGGGTTAATGACTGTGCTACTGGCAACAATTTAATTACACTTTTTAGCCAATGTTTACTGACATCTGTCAAAACAACCTGGTGCTAGGTTCTGCGCTCTGACACTCAAACCAGAGTGCGCTGAACTGTATGGTGAATAGATTGCCAGAGTGAATTTATGAACGCACCCCAAGTCACTGGCGAGTGGTGAAGTGTGTGCTTCGGTGCCATTATTATTATTATTTTTATAACTTTCTCACCATTACCAGAGTGTGTATCTGCCTGGCAGTGTTTCATAGAAAATCATGTTACAAAACATGTCGCAGCAGGACACAAGATGCTCGCAAATGGGTTTAGAATTTTGGAATATTGAGTGGCAGTTGGGATAAAGTGCGTATTGTCTCAATTCTAATTTTGACTAAAAGAGTAGCAGACTCGAGTGATCACTATCGAACACATCAGCAAGTGGCCACTCCATAAAGGGATTAGGGGCCAATTGTTCTTTCAACAACATAACATTGGCGACGTGTTGTCTTATGTAAACAAATATGAGACGCTGCGTAATGGGCAGGTTGTCTCAATGTCTGTAGGTTCTGGCTGCCTTGATTGTTTCGAGCGCAATCAGCGCAGCTGTTTCTCCGTGCATGACAATTCTACCATCTCGTGTTAGTGGGCAAGATTGTAATCCAAACCCAACCCTCTAGTAAATCGGTGATGGAAAAACTACCCAATTGTCATACTTGAGTAAAATTAAAGATACCTTAAAAGAAAATGACAAATCAGTAAAATACTACTTGAGTAAAAGTAAAAACTCCATTTGGTAAAAATTATCCTACTTAGGGCTGTGACGGTTATGGAATTTTGGGTAACGATTAATTGTCATGGCAACGGTGATTGTCATAATTGTTATTGTTGTAAAAAAAAGAAAATGTGTTATAAGCTCATCTCAGCAAAATAGCTACGACAAACCTAATGAATACAACTCAGCTTTGGTGACACCCGTCTCAAAAACAAATGGTTACGCTTGGATTTTTTTAAATGAAGCTTCTCCTCCCAATGGTGCCGTTCTGCTCATAAAATTACTACCAACTTTACCCACTTCATGTAAAAATGAAAAACTGCTATTGGGTCAACTATATCTACTTGAAGTTGAAACCCCCTTCTCCTAAAATGAATGTGTATTAAGACGATTATAAAAAAATTAAAAAATCAGTTCACGGTTATTGTCCATATTTGTTTGCTAGTCCTAATCCTACTTACACTTTTTAGTCCATTTTGGCACTGTAATAAATGTTTCTGACTAATATCAATGCCACGTTGGCCGTTTTCAACCAGATAAGTTAATTATTACGTCCAGTTGCTCTTTAATGATATGTGATCCCTATCCAACACTTTCACCCCTCACCTCCTCTGCTCTGTCCAATGGGAATAGAATGGAAATCTGCTCGCCATCTGTCCCCCATCATACCTCTGTACACTGTTGGCTAAGTGGCATAATCTGTGCCAATTGTCCTGTGTCACATCTCTCATTTTCCGATTTCATCTTGTCTTAATGCTGAAGATTCTCACCTATTTCAATGCTGTGAGACCTTAAGCCAGCTTCGAGATGAGAAGGGATATGAAGCGGCACAGTTTGTCTAAATGACTGCCTAGTGAGAATCTGTTCTTATTATTAGAGCAGAGCCACGGTCTTCAATACCGGCAGCAACATCAGTTAGTGCTGGCAGGACATGCTGGAACATCCACACAGACAAACAGAAACAGCTTCATTATTCTTAAGCAGTTTGCTTTTGGTATTTGATATTTTGTATTTTATTAGGATCCCCATTAGCTGTTGCAAAAGCAGCAGCTACTCTTCCTGGGGTCCACACAAAACATGACATAATACAGAACATTAATAGACAAGAACAGCTCAAGGACAGAACTACATCAATTAAAAAGATAATTGTAATAAAGGCACACGTAGCCTACATACCAGTACCAATACATACACACAAACTATCTAGGTCAAATAGGGGAGAGGTGTTGTGCCGTGAGGTGTTGATTTATCTGTTTTTTTAAACCAAGTTTGCTGTTCATTTGAGCAATATGAGATGGAACGGAGTTCCATGCAATAATGGCTCTATATAAAACTGTACGCTTTCTTGAATTTGTTCTGAATTTGGGGACTGTGAAAAGACCCCTGGTGGCATGTCTGGTGGGGCAAGTGTGTGTGTGTCAGAGCTGTGTGTAAGTTGACTATGCAAACAATTTGGGATTTTCAACACATTCATGTTTCTTATAAAAAGAAGAAGTGATGCAGTCAGTCTCTCCTCAACTCTTAGCCAAGAGAGACTGGCATGCATAGTATTTATATCAGCCCTCTGATTACAATGAAGAGCAAGACGTGCCGCTCTGTTCTGGGCCAGCTGCAGCTTAACTAGGTCTTTCCTTGCAGCACTTGACCACACGACTGGACAATAATCAAGATAAGACAAAACTAGAGCCTGCAGGACTTTTGGAATGTGGTGTCAAAAAAGCAGAGCATCTCTTTATTACGGGCAGACCCCTCCCCATCTTTACAACTATTGAATCTATATGTTTAGACCATGACAGTTTACAATCTAAAGATGAGAGGAACCCCTTAACGCCAGTTAAATGTATGCTGTGTATCCACTCTCATGTTTCTCTTGGGAGGAGCTTGATTGTGTGGATTATGAAATATGCACTGAATATCGTACTCTACATGTTTAGCTTATATATTGGCCTCTGAGAGTCCGCTGGGTCTGTAGGCCTATTGGGTACATTTTTTTCGAGACTGTAATAGTCTTGAACCAAATTAACAAGAGGCCAGTGAGTGTGAATTACCAATAGAGGGAAAAGTCCAAGAGAGGCGGTTGCAAATCATTACTGAAGAAAAAGCTATCATGTTAGAAATGTTGTTTTTGGAGCCACAGATGGGAAACATTTCCACCACGAGCCAGACCAACCAACATCTGTAGGGAGAGAGAAAAGCGAGAGAGCGAGAAGAGAGAGGATAGAGAGAAATCAATTTGTCCTGGACAGATCAGATAATTCCCCCCTTAATCTAAGCAGCACTATTTGTGTGGTCCTGGGCGGAATTGTGGATAGCCAATGAAAAGACAGAGAGGGAGTGATTGTCATATAGAGTGACAGGCGGTTTTGTCTCAGAGTGGGCTGTGCTCTGCACTCCTGTCTCTGCTCCCCTTCCCACTCTGATATATGTTAATGTGGCAGGGCTACGTGGATGGCTGCCAGACCCCGACTGGGTTACTCGTCTTACAGGCAGCAGAAAATCAGACTTATCCATGTGTGTGTTTTATTAATTTCAGCTTGACACCAAGTGCCGTGATTTGTATTCCCCGTCAAGGCAGGCACGCTCTTCGCCAGGGGCCCCATGCATCTTCCTCGGTCTCTCTGTCTCTTTGACACTCTGCTTATGTTTAACCTCTGCTTATTCTATATAGCCTGAGTAGCCAGGCTACCCAGATAATGCAAAGGGTTTTCCAATTGTTTCGTTTTGAACAGAACCATTATTTGTTTTGTTTTGTTCCACTGTTCCGACCAGCAAAATAAAGTTCTGAACCGGTTCGAACCCAAAAAAAGTACTGGTTTACATCATTCCTTTCTGTTTATTTTAAACCTCTGAAATCGACATTTAGCTCAACATTAAATGACTTCACCAATCAGTGCGGCTAGAACAGCTTGCTATGAAGTGGGTAAGCGATTTAATCTGTATAGGAAAGTTGTTAAGAGCAAATTGTCATTTGCCGTAACAGCATGGTTTAATCATAATGAAAGACCAACACACACTGTGCTGCCAGTCATGGTGTAGGTTGTGAGATGAAACTGAAATTTTGCGGGTGAGGAGAGAGCGAGAGAGGATGGAGGAAGTTTGCCTTGACGTGCTGGGCATTTTTTTATGACATGCATTATCCGAATTAGGCCCACAGAATTATACCTATGGAGGAGCGGCTTCCATGGAGGAACTTTGAATGGCTTGGTTTAACTTGGGCTCCCGAGTGGTGCAGCGGTCTAAGGCACTGCATCTCAGTGCTTGAGGCGTCACTACAGACCCCCTGGTTCGTTTCCAGGCTGTATCACAACCGGCCGTGATTGGGAGTCCCATAGGGCGGCGCACAGTTGGCCCGGGTTTGGCCGGTGTAGGCTGTCATTGTAAATAAGAATTTGTTCTTAACTGACTTGCCTAGTTAAATAAAGGTTAAATAAAAATTAATTAATGTTGGACCATAGCAAAAATTAGCTAGATAGCTAACAAGCTTGTGTGTGCAGAGCAACACTAGAATTAAAAACATGTCTTACCTTTTTGTAGTTAATAAATCCAATGTGAAACGTGATAACTATAGTATCCTTAACTAGCATTGAAAAAGTTAATCCATTCTTTTAATAAACATCTCTCCCTAATTTCTGACTCATGCTTGTAACATCGTCAGTAGGCTACAGTAACCTATGCTTCAGAGGGGAGGGGCAGGAAGCCCACACACACACACACAGGCAAAGATTTCCAGCTGGCTGGCAGACGCTGGAATACGTTTCTGAGTGACAGAGTGAAGGCTTTGCATAGGCGCTTTGTTGCGATTTTTGTGGGACTGAAAAAAAATGCCCGGAATGTAAAATAACGTTACTAACCGGTTCCCATGCTTTTAAAATAACTGTTCTGTTCCGGAACTGTATAGATCACTTTCGTTTCGTTCTGTTCCTCAAATAATTTCATTATTTTCCGGTTCCAACCCTTGCTTTAAAGTCAAGGCTGACTCAACATAACATCGCCTTGTCTGTGCATTAGGCCAACCAGCAGACACAGATGGAGAAGCTTGGAGGGAGTTCAATCACCTGTAAACGCACCACCGTAATTGGCTAATAGGAAGAAAATCATGCGGATGTTGGGCGCTGCAACACCCCAGTTCACCAACTAAATAATAAATAGCATGTAAATCTCTGTTGACACAATCAGATGTTCCTAGTGAAGTGTCACAGTTCCGTTTGTGCTCTTTTAATTATCTGTATGTGATTTAATCATTTTCTAATTTCAAGCCATTCCTGTTATTGATTTGCCTCATTTGTAAACATGGTTTTGTTGCATTTGTGCGTTGTGTATGACACACTATTGTCTTGTATCCATCTTAATAGCATTGAAAAGTCATTAAAAGTGCTTGAATTTCAAAGAGCAACACATCTAGTAAACGTTAACAGCCTGTCATTTTAAGAAAAACAAGGAAGACAGAGCAAGCGCTTCAATATTTGGCTATGACTCACTTTTTGGCAAAGGTATACCAGAGGAAGGGTTTTTTAAAACCATGTGAAGAGGTACCAGTGAGGCACCATTTGAGATATGATTCAAACTAAATTGTGCACAGCAAACTCAAAGGCAACAGGAAATACATTACATTCTACAACAATTTCTACACACATTTAAAAATAAGGGTATCTTATCATGTACTAACCGGTGCTCCCGCACATTGACTCTGTACCGGTACCCCTAGTATATAGCCTCCCTACTGTTATTTTATTTTACTGCTGCTCTTTAATTATTTGCAATTTTTTACTGGATGGCAGGGAGCTCGGACTCAGTGTTGTACTGGGCCATACACCTTGCGGTCGGATGCCAAGCGGTTGCCATATCAAGCGGTGATGCAGCCAGTCAAGATGCTCTCAATGGTGCAGCTGTATAACTTTTTGAGGATCTGAGGGCCCATGTCAAATCTTTTCAGCCTCCTGAGGGGGACTTTGTTGGTTTGTGTGGACTAGGGCTGTTGCGGTGACCATATTACCGCCACACCGGCGGTCGAGTCATGAAGGCAGTCAAATTCCACATGACCATTTAGTCACGGTAATTAGGCTTCTCCAAACTCTGATGCCGCTGATGGTCATTAGTAGCCTACCAAACTTGCTAACTGCCTGGTGCTCAGCACTCTATTGTCCCTCTAATCACTCTAACATCAATGCAAATGTAATCGAAAATCGAATCAAACACTTCATGAGAGCCCATGAGCTCATGTTGCGCAACAGAGTGATGGCCTCCCGAGTGGCACAGCGGTCTAAGGCACTGCATCGCATTACTAGAGGCGTCACTACAGACCCGGGTTAGATCCCAGGCTGTGTCGCAGCCGGCCGCGACCGGGAGACCCAAGAGGCGGTGCACAATTGGCCCAGCATCGTCCGTGTAAGGGGAGGGTTTGGTTGGCTGGGATGTCCTTGTCCTATCGCGCTCTAGCGACTCCATGTGGCCGACACATTGGTGCGGCCGGGTTAAGCGAGCTGTGTGTCAAGAAGCAGTGCGGCTTGGCGGGGTCGTGTTTCGGAGGACGCATGGCTCTCGACCTTCGCCTATCCTGAGTCCGTACGGGAGTTGCAGCGATGGGACAAGACTGTAACTACCAATTGGGGAGAAAAAGGGGTAAAAAGTACAAACAAAAAACTAATAAATATATTTGGAGGATCCCATCATATTTCGAGACAGGTGCATGATAATGGTCCATTCTAAATCAAAACGAATTTCACACATATATTATTTAGTATAAGTATAGACAAGATTAAATCAAAAATAGTCTGATGGATGACAATATTAGCTTATCACTTGCGAATGATACCCAGCGTAAGGCAAGAAACAATGCCTTTTTTTGCTACTTTTTCTAAATCATAGTCGCACACCTCATGTAGCCTAGCCCATAGGCCTAGCTAATTTTCCCCCAACATCGGACACCCCCTAACTTCGGACACTCTCTAGCGGTTGGAGGATGAAAATTCTCTGGTGCAGTAAGGGAAGGGGTTATACTTCTTTGTCTTCCACCACACTGCACCCGTGTCCTGCAGCCGCTGGACGTGGCATACTTTGGCCCTTTAAAGGCTGAGTTCTCCAAGGTAGCTGGAGACCTTAGCCATTTTGACCACTCCTACATGGTAAACAAATCAGAATTTTCCAGAGTATTCCGCTACCCGTACCAGCGATGCAAGGACATGCGCTATGTGATGGAAGGGTTTAAGAAGTGTGGCCTCTTCCCTTTTGACCCTTCAGCCATTGAAGGGTCCCGTTTAATGGCGTCTTGGTCCCTACCGGGTCCCACCACCGCCTCTCCTGGAACCAGCAGCACTGTGCCGTCCATCAGCACCTCCTCCCCAGTGACCACCGGAGGACCCTCAGCCCCTGCTCCAGTCCCAGCCCTAGCTCTAGAAGAGCACCCCCTAATAGAGGGGGGGCTGATAGCGAAGGACCTGGGGCACATCCTTACTGTCCTGAAGTATCGGCTGGACCGATACAGAAGACTCCCTGTGGTCGCCACATGCCTCACTGGGGAGGAATACACACGCCAGTGGCAGGAGAGGGGTGAGAAGGAGAGAGCCGAGGCAGAGGAGAAAGAGCGTCGGGCAGCCCTCAGAACACAGAGGGCACAGGAGAGGGCTGCCATGGAGACCATTGACGCCATCGCCTCTGCTGGACCACCTGCTGGAACCACTCCTGACAGCTGCATCACCAATACCAGTGCCTCCCAGTGTGCAACACCTGTAGGAGCCGCCGGAGTCCCCAGCTGCAGAAGAAGGCCACACCATCGTCGGCCCATCAACCCCACCATTACAAACACCAGCTCCTCCAAGCCATCGTCAGGGGGTTTGTCCACCACCACCACGATGCACACCACCCCCCATGTCTGTCAACACCAACAAGGTTCCACGCTATATGTTTTCATAAGGTTTGCTTATTGTGCTGACATTGCTTCCAGAGGCATTTTGGAACTCGGTAGTGAGTGTTGCAAACGAGGATAGGCAAGCGGTCCCGTTCTGTGAGCTTGTGTGGCCTACCGCTTTGCGGCTAAGCTGTTGTTGCTTCTACACGTTTCCACTTCACAATAACAGCACTTACAGTTGACCGGGGCAGCTCTAGTAGAGCAAAAATGTGACGAACTGACTTGTTGAAAGGTGGCATCCTATGACGGTGCCACATTGAAAGTCACTGAGCTCGTCAGTAAGGACATCTACTGCCAATGTTTGTCTATGGAGATTGCATGGCGGTGTGCTCGATTTTATACACCTGTCAGCAACGGTCGTGGCTGAAATAGCCAAATCCACTAATTTGAAGGGGTGTCCACATACATTTGTATATATAGTGTAGGTGTTCCTCCAGGTTGGAGAGGGCAGTGTGGAGTGCAGTAGATTGCGTCATCTGTGGATCTGTTGGGGCAGTATGCGAATTGGAATGGGTCCAGGGTGTCTGGGATGATGGTGTTGATGTGAGCCATAACCAGCCTTTCAAAGCATTTCATTGCTACAGATGTGAGTGCTATGGGGCGATAGTCATTTAGACAGTTACCTTGGCGTTCTTGGGCACAGGGACTATGGTGGTCTGATTGAAACATGTAGGTATTACAGACTGGGTCAGGGAGAGGTTGAACATTTCAGTGAAGACACTTGCCAGCTGGTCAGCACAAGTTCTCAATCAAAGCATGATTTTCCCTCAGTCTGCATATTTCCATCAGATAAGAGGCTTTAAAACGGAACTCAACACAAAGCATCGGTAAAGCTGTATCCACATTTACACGTTGCAATGCAATTTCGGGAATTTAAGGCCCAGAAATGTTTTAATCTAGAATTAAAGTAGCAACAAAGGCAACAAATACTAATGGGTTATCATGACAGGGTAGCCGACGTACTGTTTGAATAGCTTACTTTCAATTGGCTATAAACTATATTCGATTAGGCTAATATACGAATAACATAATATAATAATAATAATATGCCATTTAGCAGACGCTTTCATCCAAAGCGACTTACAGTCATGCGTGCATACATTTTTTGTGTATGGGTGGTCCCGGGGATCGAACCCACTACCTTGGCGTTACAAGCGCCGTGCTCTACCAGCTGAGCTACAGAGGACCATATAACATATCCTAAACTATCCTAAACTACCCTGTCATGGTAAACATGGTAAAGCAATAACAAAAAGCGGGAATGTAAGGTGGATTCTGATCTGGAAAGCAGAGGGGCACGACTTTCTCACAAAAGAGTGCTTGTTTTGTGGCTCAATCTAATAAAACACATTTTCATAACACAAAGTTGTATATTCTTATTAACAGCCCCTTCTCTCGCCTCTTGACAATTATCTCAATAAGCCCTCTTCATTATCCAAGAAATAGAGCTTTCCATTGAATAGCCTTCAGTTGCCAATTAATAAAGTTAACTGCGGAAAACATATTGCGACACCATTCACACCCCTTTTCAGGCTCCATTTAGAGCTCTCCAAGCTGGATGCATCGCTTCCCAAGTGCGTAGTGACTTGGAAACAGGAAGAAAGGGCTCTTTACCTGTTGGTCCCTCTATGCCGTCGGCGTAGATTTGAACGGCCAGGATCAGCAGAAAAGCGCAGGTGTTCATTGTGCTGTTTTAGTCCATTTTGGAATAGCTGCAGAAATCATTTCAGTGACTCCGCGAGGACCGATGTGCAAGTTGTGGACTCCAGCCCGTCGATTCCCGAATTCTTGTTGAAACGTAGTTGAGAGACTGAGCGAGACTGCAGCAGCAGTGCAAGCCGTGCTAACTGACGTCGGGATAAACAGTACAGAAAGGTTTCTCTCTTCCCCACCAAGCACACTTTCCGTCTCGATATGTGTGTGCTTAAAAATATGTGACGGACGCCTCCAAGTGGCACCTTTTTGCAACTATTCTGGCGCCTATAGGTTTTTCTGAGATTAGATTGAACTCGCTGCATGTCTCTCTCTCTCTCTCTCTCTCTCTCTCTCTCTCTCTCTCTCTCTCTCTCTCTCTCTCTCTCTCTCTGTGTGTGTGTATCTGTCTGTCTCGCCAAGCATTCACATACAGCCACCTAGTCTCTTGCAACAGCCTAGTCTCCCTCAAAATGGAGTAGCTTATTGGTTCTGGGTGCTGAGGTTATCCACCTGATGATTTCCCAAAATATGTCACACCAGATCCACTCTGACCAGTGGCTCAAAGTAGCCTCAACAATGGATTCACTGGTGGCTTTATGATCCCATGTGAGATGACCAGATCTGCAACAATGGACACAGTCCATCTGCAGAATGGGAAACAGATTAATTATCCTAACAGCTTCACAGGTTGTGTAGATAAGGCAAATCTTTTTAGCACACAACAAAAGACCAGGCACCTTTTGAGCCACGAATAGCAGTAGCTTGTGCGGAGCCAACCACTGTGGCTGGCTGCCATGTCATAACTGGGGGAGGGGAAGGGGCATAGATATCCAAATGATAACATACATACACACACGTACACATGGATTTTGTTTGTAGATATGTGGTAGTAGAGGGCACACAATATGTTGTGAAATCTGTTGTGAAATGTAATCTAATGTTTTTAATTGTATATAACTACATTCATTTTGCTGGACCCCAGGAAGAGTAGCTGCTGCCTTGGTAGCAGCTAATGTGGATCCATAATAAATACAAATTCAAAAATGCAAATACATTACTTGACTTTACCAATTGCGAGTTCACAGACAGGGCTCGGGCAGCCGAGAGAAAATGGAGGATAACTAGACCTGTCATCTTTTCACTCCCTCCTCTCTACATTCTCTTCCTCTGTTTCTGCTGCTAAAGCCACTTTCTACCACTCTAAATTTCAAGCCTCTGCCTCTAACCCTAGGAAGCTCTTTGCCACCTTCTCTTCCCTGCTGAATTCCCCTCCCTCATCCCTCTCTGTGGACGACTTCGTCAACCATTTTGAAAAGAAGGTTGATGACATCCGATTCTCATTTATTAAGTCAAATGACACCGCTGGTCTTGCTCACACTGCCCTACCCTATGCTTTGACTTCTTTCTCCCCTCTCTCTGCAGATGAAATCTTGCGACTTGTGACGGCAGGCCGCCCAACAACCTGCCCGCTTCACCCTATCCCCTCCTCTCTTCTCCAGACCATTTCCGGAGACCTTCTCCCTTACCTCACCTCGCTCATCAACCCTTCCTTGACCGCTGGCCATGTCCCTTCTGTCTTCAAGAAAGCGAGAGTTGCACCCCTCCTCAAAAAACCTACACTCGATCCCTCCGATGTCAACAACTACAGACCAGTATCCCTTCTTTCTTTTCTCTCCAAAACTCTTGAGCGTGCCGTCTCTAGCCAACTCTCCTGCTATCTCTCTCAGAACGACCTTCTTGATCCAAACCAGTCAGGTTTCAAGACTGGTCATTCAATTGAGCCTGCTCTTCTCTGTGTCACGGAGGCTCTCCGCACTGCTAAAGCTAACTCTCTCTCCTCTGCTCTTATCCTTCTAGACCTATCCGCTGCCTTTGATACTGTGAACCATCAGATCCTCCTCTCCACCCTCTCCGAGTTGGGCATCTCCGGCGTTGCTCACTCTTGGATTGCGTCCTACCTGACAGGTCGCTCCTACCAGGTGGCGTGGCGAGAATCTGTCTCCGCAACACGTGCTCTCACCACTGGTGTCCCCCAGGGCTCAGTTCTAGGCCCTCTCCTATTCTCTCTATACACCAAGTCACTTGGCTCTGTCATATCCTCACATGGTCTCTCCTATCATTGCTACGCAGACAACACACAATTAATTTTCTCCTTTCCCCCTTCTGATAACCAGGTGGCGAATCGCATCTCTGCATGTCTGGCAGACATATCAGTGTGGATGTCGGATCACCACCTCAAGCTGAACCTCGGCAAGACGGAGCTGCTCTTCCTCCCGGGGAAGGACTGCCCGCTCCATGATCTCACCATCACGGTTGACAACTCCGTTGTGTCCTCCTCCCAGAGTGCAAAGAACCTTGGCGTGACCCTGGACAATACCCTGTCATTCTCCGCTAACATCAAAGCGGTGACCCGATCCTGCAGGTTCATGGTTCAACCTTCCCATGTTCTCTCATGTCACCCCGCTCCTCCGCACACTCCACTGGCTTCCAGTTGAGGCTTGCATCTACTACAAGACCATGGTGCTTGCCTACGGAGCTGTGAGGGGAACGGCACCTCCTTACCTTCAGGCTCTGATCAGACCATACACCCAAACGAGGGCACTACGTTCATCCACCTCTGGCCTGCTAGCTCCCCTACCTCTATGGAAGCGCAGTTCCCGCTCAGCCCAGTCAAATCTATTCGCTGCTCTGGCACCCCAATGGTAGAACAAGCTCCCCCACGACGCCAGGACAGCGGAGTCACTGACCACCTTCCGGAGACACTTTAAACCCTACCTCTTTAAGTAATACCTGGAATAGTATAAAAGTAATCCTTCTTCCCCCACCACCCATTACATTTTTTTTTTTTTAAGTGGTTGTCCCACTTGCTATCATAAGTTGAATGCACCAATTTGTAAGTCGCTCTGGATAAGAGCGTCTGCTAAATGATGTAAATGTAAATGTAATGGGAGAATCTCAATTGCATACTCCTCGCGTCCTCTCTCCTCGCCTCCTTCTCAAAACCCATTGGAGGAGAAGGTCAGAGGGGAGGGGCTTTCTCTTCCAATAGGTTTTGCGAAGGAGGCAAGGAGAGAGGACGCGAGGAGTATGCCATTGAGATTCTCCCAATGTGTTGTTCTGAAAAAGAAGAAAAAGATTCCTGCATGTTACTAATCTGTTAAAGTCTCTAATTGAAGTATTTTCTTGTCTGGTCTGTTTACTGATTGAAAATCATTGTTACATGTTCCATCAGACACTTTAGCCCGTAGCTAGTCCTTCAATACAGGTTAAGGACACTTAAATGAGGACGCTTGGTCTGTCACTCTTACTGGTCATTCTCCTGCCATCCATTTTCAAACATGTCATTGATTCAACACAAAGCCATGGACACTGATCATCTTGTGGAGTTTAATGTACCATTAAGTCAGGCATGATGGCACGTATAGATTAGTTCATTTGTCAGACGACCTGTTTGCTGCCATGCCACAGCAACATGCATTAAAACATTGCAAGTTGATTTATTCTATCATGAATTGCCAGATACTGTCAAATATAAAAGTTGTCCTCACATATTTATGGTGGAATTACATGGGCCTAATGACTCATAATTCAAGTTAAGTATTTTAAGAAGCCACAAAATGCTGACAAGGCATCAGCATCCCACTGGGCACACCATGTCATTTCAACGTGGTAATATTTGGTAGAGACGTTGAGATTTCAACCTTTATTCACCACTCAAAAAGACAGTAAACAGTTATTTAATTTCAGCACTATCGAATTTGAAAACGATACTCGACTTAATCAACTACATTTAATATTGGAGTGAGGTTGAGAACACATTGTTATCTGATTTGACCAAAACACATCATGAATTCAACAGGGATTATCGCCAATGAAGTGTGTTGATTATATGTTTAGAAGTAGTTGCCATTTTGTGATGTAGGTTTCTTTACATTAAATAAGGATGAGAACCTGAGCTAAGAATAGGAAAACAAACTGCATCAACCAGGACCTTTCTGATGTTGCACTCTCTTGTAAAGCACCCTGATGCAGTATGTAGACTGAACAAAACTATAAACGCAACATGCAACAATTTCAAAGATTTTACTGAGTTACAGTTCATATAAGGGAATCAGTCAATTGAAATAAATTCATTAGGCTCTAATCTATGGATTTCACATGACTGGGAATACAGATATGCAACTGTTGGTCAAAGATACCTTAAAAAATAAGTTGGGGACGTGGATCAGAAAACCAGTCAGTATCTGGTGTGACCACCATTTCCCTCATGCAGCGCGACAGATCTCCTTCGCATAGAGTTGATCAGGCTGTTGATTGTGGCCTGTGGAATGTTGTCCCACTCCTCTTTAATGGCTGTGCGACGTAGCTGGATATTGGCAGGAATTTGAACTCGCTGACGTACACGTCGATCCAGAGCATCCCAAATATGCTAATACTAAGGAAGTCTCAAGGTTTTGCTCGGCTGAGGTAGAGTATCTCATGATAAGCTGTAGACCACACTATTTACCAAGATACTTTTCATCTATATTTTTCGTAGCTGTCTATCTACCGCCACAAACCAATTCTGGCATTAAGATTGCACTCAATGAGCTGTATAAGGCCACAAGTAAACAGGCAGCGCTCCTAGTGGCCAGGGACTTTAATGCAGGGAAACTTAAATCCGTTCTACCTCATTTCTACCAGCATGTTAAATGTGCAACCAGAGGAAAAAAAACTCTAGACCACCTTTACTCCACACACAGAGATGCATACAAAGCTCTCCCTCGCCCTCCATTTGGCAAATCTGACCATAATTATATCCTCCTGATTCCTGCTTATAAGCAAAAACTAAACCAGGAAGCACCAGTGACTCGGTTAATAAAAAAGTGGTCAGATGATGCAGATGCTAAGCTACAGGACTGTTTTGCTAGCACAGACTGGAATATGTTCCGGGATTCTTCAGATAGCATTGAGGAGTACACCACATCAGTCACTGGCTTCATCAATAAGTGCATCGATGACGTTGTCCCCACAGTGACCATACGTACATACCCCAACCAGAAGGAATAGATTACAGGCAACATCCGCACTGAGCTAAAGGGTAGAGCTGCCGCTTTCAAGGAGCAGGACTCTAACCCGGACGATTATAAGAAATCCCACTATGCCCTCCGACGAACCATCAAACAGGCAAAGAGTCAATACCTGACTAAGATTTAATCGTACTACACCGGCTCTGACACTCGTCAGATGTGGCAGGGCTTGAAAACTATTACAGACTACACAAGAAAGCACAGCCGCGAGCTGCCCAGTGACACAAGCCTACCAGACGAGCTAAATCACTTCTATGCTTGCTTCGAGGCAAGCAACACTGAAGCATGCATGAGAGACTATGTGATCACGCTCTCTGTAGCCGATGTGAGTAAGACTTTTAAGCAGGTCAACATTCACAAGGCCGCAGGGCCAGACCGCCCCAACAGATCCACAGATGATGCAATCTCTATTGCACTCCACACTGCCCTTTCCCACCTGGACAAGAGGAACACTTACGTGAGAATGCTGTTCATTGACTACAGCTCAGCGTTAAACACCATAGTGCCCTCAAAGCTCATCACTAAGCTAAGGATCCTGGGACTAAACACCTCCCTCTGCAACTGGATCCTGGACTTCCTGACGGGCCACCCCCAGGTGGTAAGGGTAGGTAACAACACATCTGCCACGCTGATCCTCAACATGCGGGCCCCTCAGGGGTGCGTACTCAGTCCCCTCCTGTACTCCCTGTTCACCCATGACTGCATGGCCAGGCACGACTCCAACACCATCATTAAGTTTGCTGACGACACAACAGTGGTAGGCCTGATCACCGACAACGATGAGACAGCCTATAGGGAGGAGGTCCGAGACCTGGCTGTGTGGTGCCAGGATAACAACCGCTCCCTCAACGTGATCAAGACAGAGGAGATGATTGTGGACTACAGGAAAAAAAAGAGGACTGAGCAAGCCCCCATTCTCATCGACGGGACTGTAGTGGAACAGGTTGAGAGCTTCAAGTTCCTTGGTGTGCACATCACCAACAAACTATCATGGTCCAAACACACCAAGACAGAAAGTACCCTGTGTGGTCTCTGTGGGCCACCATGCTGTAGTGGTGTCAGCAAAGTCACAAATCCGGCGAGACAAAGGACCATGAAAGAGCGCGACCCACCTCTATGTATTTTACCGGTTTGTGACTCACTGACACCGCCCCCGGTTAGAGGGGATTAACGTAGCCCAAGACTTAACACACAGGAACTTTATTTAAACACACTGGGGAAGATGAACATGGGATGTACATGGGGATTAAAAGTGGGAAAAGGTAGTGGTTCTGTAGAAGGAAATTAAAGGCAATGAATATACTGTACATACGATATCACAAGAGCAGTAATAAAGGACTGTATAAATTACATATAATCCCTGAACATGTTCACAGGTTACAAGATATACAGAGGCACCTACATAATGCAACAACAACAACTAACTATCGCAGCCTATGCTACCCTCCAGTCCCTCTACAACATTCGCAGAGTACGACCCTACCTTACACAGGAAGCGGCACAGGTCCTAATCCAGGCACTTGTCATCTCCCGTCTGGATTACTGCAACTCGCTGTTGGCTGGGCTCCCTGCCTGTGCCATTAAACCCCTACAACTCATCCAGAACGCTGCAGCCCGTCTGGTGTTCAACCTTCCCAAGTTCTCTCACATCACCCCGCTCCTCCGCACACTCCACTGGCTTCCAGTTGAAGCCTGCATCTGCTACAAGACCATGGTGCTTGCCTACGGAGCTGTGAGGGGAACAGCATCTCCGTACCTTCAGGTTCTGATCAGTCCCTACACCCAAACGAGGGCATTGCGTTCATCCACCTCTGGCCTGCTGGCCCCCCTACCTCTGCGGAAGCACAGTTCCCGCTCAGCCCAGTCAAAACTGTTCGCTGCTCTGGCACCCCAATGGTGGAACAAGCTCCCTCACGACGCCAGGACAGCGGAGTCACTCACCACCTTCTGGAGACACTTGAAACCCCACCTCTTTAAGGAATACCTGGGATAGGATAAAAGTAATCCTTCTACCCTCCCCCCACCCCACCCAAAAAAATTATTTAAAAAAGGATATATTGTAAAGTTGTTGTCCCACTAGCTATCATAAGGTGAATGCACCAATTTGTAAGTCGCTCTGGATAAGAGCGTCTGCTAAATGATGTAAATGTAAGAGCAATATATACTGTACATATCACACGACTCGCTTTGGGCATGCACACCAGAGATATGAGTGAGTCCAGTTGTTCTCTGCAGTAAAATACAGAACAACATCATGGCAATTCTTGGTACAATGTTACAGGAAAAGTGGCTGATCCTTTGCAGTGATTTGGGGGATACAATAAAATGGTATTTGTAGACAACAGGTGTAGACTAACACTGAAATGCTTCCTTACGGGTCCTTTTCCAACAATGCAGAGTTAAAGATACAATTATTTTTTTTAAGATACAAAAAAATAGAAATAGTGACAGTGATTAACGAATAAAAATAACAAGTAAAAATAACATGGCTATACATAAGGAGTAACCCTTTGGAACACATTCAACACCTTGTGGGGGGGGGGTTGTACAACTCAATATTAGGAAGGTCTGTTCTGTGTGTGTGTGTGTGTGTGTGTGTGTGTCGAGAGTCAGCGTGGCGGAAGTGTTTTTGCCTACCCTCACCACCTGGGGGTGGCCCGTCAGGAAGTCCAGGATCCATTTGCAGAGGGAGGTGTTCAGTCCCAGGGACCTTAGCATATTTGTATTTATTAGGGATCCCCATTAGCTGCTGCCAAGACAGCAGCTACTCTTCCTGGGGTCCAAACACATTAAGGCACTTACATTACACATAAAACAAAAGATAAACAGTACTTCATATAACATTATTACACCACTACATACAGTGTATCTACAATTCAAAATATATAATACCACCATACAACAATATTACAATGTATGTGTTTGTAGCATGTGTGTGCTAGCGTTTGTGTGCGTATGCGTGTGTCTGTACCTGTGTGTGTGTCTCTTCACAGTCCCCGCTGTTCCATAAGGTGTATTTTGATCTGTTTTTAAATCTGATTATACTGCTTGCATCAGTTAACCGATGTGGAATAGAGTTCCATATAGTCATGGCTCTATGTAGTACTGTGCGCCTCCCATAGTCTGTTCTGGACTTGGGGATTGTGAAGAGACCTCTGGTGGCATGTCTTGTGGGGTATGCATGGGTGTTCAAGCTGTGTGCTAGTAGTTTAAACAGACAGCTCGGTGCATTCAGTGTGTCAATACTTATAGTAGTAGTGATGAAGTCATTCTCTCCTACACTTTGAGCCATGAGAGATTGACATGCATATCATTAATGTTAGCGCTCCGTGTACATTTAAGGGCCAGCTGTGCTGCACTGTGCTGCCCTGTTCTGAGCCAATTGTAATTGTCCTGTCCCTCTTTGTGGCACCTGACCACACGACTGAACAGTAGTATAGGTGTGACAAAACTAGGGCCTGTAGTTGCCTTGTTGATAGTGTTGTTAAGGCAGAGCAGTGCTTAATTATGGACAGACTTCTCCCCATCTTAGCTACTGTTGTATCAATATGTTTTGACCATGACAGTTTACAATCCAGGGTTACTCCAAGCAGTTTAGTCACCTCAACTTGCTCAATTTCCACATTATTTAGTTGAAGTTTAGGGTTTAGTGAATGATTTGTCCCAAATACAATGCTTTTAGTTTTAAAAATATTTAGGACTAACTTATTCCTTACCACACATTCTGAAACAAACTGCAGCTCCTTGTTAAGTGTTGCAGTCATTTCAGTCGCTGTAGTAGCTGACGTGTATAGTATTGAGTCGTCTGCACACTGGCTTTACTCAAAGCCAGTGGCATGTCGTTAGTAAAGATTGAAAAAAGTAAGCTGCCCTGGGGAATTCCTGATTCTACCTGGATTATGTTGGAGAGGCTTCCATTAAAGAACACCCTCTGTGTTCTGTTAGACAAGTAACTCTTTATCCACAATATAGCAGAGGGTGTAAAGCCATAACACATACGTTTTTCCAGCAGCAGACTATTATCGATAATGTCAAAAGCCTCACTGAAGTCTGACAAAACAGCCACCACAATCTTTTTATCATTAATTTCTCAGCCAATCATCAGTCATTTGTGTAAGTGTTGTGCTTGTTGAATGTCCTTCCCTATAAGAGTGCTGAAAGTCTGTTGTCAATTTGTTTACTGTAAAATAGCATTGTATCTGATCAAACACCATTTTCCCCCAAAAGTTTACTAAGGGTTGGTAACAGGCTGATTGGTCGGCTATTTGAGCCAGTAAAGGCCCCTTACTATTCTTAGGTAGCGGAATGACTTTAGCTTCCCTCCAGGCCTGAGGGCACACACTTTTTAGTAAGCTTACATTGAAGATATGGCAAATAGAAGTTGCAACATCGTCTGCTATTATCCTCAGTAATTTTCCATCTATGTTGTCAGACCCCGGTGGCTTGTCACTCTTGACGACAACAATTATTGTTTTACATCTTCCACACTAACTTTACGGAATTCAAAATGACAGTGCTTGTCTTTCATAATTTGGTCAAATATACTTGGATGTGTAGTTTCAGCATTTGTTGATGGCATGTCATGCCTAAGTTGGCAAAAAAAAAACATTATTTAACTAGGCAAGTCAGTTAAGAACAAATTCTTATTTACAATGACGGCCTACACCAGCCAAACCCGGACAACGCTGGGCCAATTGTGCGCCGCCCTATGGGACTCCCAATCATGTCTGGTTGTGATACAGCCTGGAATCGAACCAGGGGGTCTGTAGTGACGCCTCAAGCACTGAGATGCAGTGCCTTAGACCGCTGCACCACTCGGGAGCCTACACCAATGAAAAACTCCTTTAAATATTTGGCAATATCCGTGGGTTTGGTGATGAATGAGCCATCTGATTCAATGAATGATGGATCTGAGTTTGCCTTTTTGCCCAAAATTTCATTTAAGGTGTTCCAAAGCTTTTTACTATCATTCTTTACATCATTTATCTTTGTTTCATAGTATAGTTTGTTCTTCTTTTTATTCAGTTTAGTCACATGATTTCTCAATTTGCAGTATGTTTGCCAATCGGTTGTGCTGCCAGACTTATTTGCCATACCTTTTGCCTCATCCCTCTCAACCTTGTCAATTATCAATTCCTCATCAATCCACAGGGATTTAACAGTTTTTACTGTCATTTTCTTAATGGGTGCATGCTTATTATTAACTGGAATAAGCAATTTCATAAATGTGTCAAGTACAGCGTCTGATTGCTCCTCATTACACACCACAGACCAGCAAATATTATTTATATCATCAACAACCATAGGAATCACTACAAAACGTATTGTATGACCTTTTATACACTATATTAGGCCCAGCCTTTGGAACCTTGGTTTTCCTAGATATGGCTACTGTATTGTGATCACTACATCTGATGGATTTTGATACTGCTTTAAAGCAAATTTCTGCAGCATTAATAAAGATGTGATCAATACATGTTGATGATTTAATTCCTGTGCTGTTTGTAACTACCTTGGTAGGTTGACTGATAACCTGAACCAGTGTGCAGCCACTGCATACAGTTTGAAGCTTTTTCTTGAGTGGGCAGCTTGATGAAAGCCAGTCAATATTGAAAACACTATACATTATTAAGCATTTCACGCATATTATCCAGATACTGACTGTTAGCACTTGGTGGTCTATAGCAGCTTCCCACAATATTTGGCTTTAGGTGAGGCAAGTTAACCTGTAGCCATATGTGACCGACCGGCTCGATTCAGTGTTATGTAGCAACATTTGAAACAGTGTTTTTTACATTGGATAAAAGTAAAGACTCAGAGCTAAAAAATGATATATCATACACTACAGTTGAGGAACAATGGGAAAGTAATTCTGCTTTGAAAGTTGATAAACTTGTAACCTACATTTTGATGAAATGGCCCTTGAATGTTTTGGTGCCTACTGGAGAGCTCTTCTTTGTCTACACCCATTCAGCATCGTTCACACCCTCTTAAAAGCTTTAGCCCCACCCATCACTTTAAGGATTCACATGTGAGGCTATGTACTAAACAACCAAAGATTTCAAGTCTGAAAGCTGGATATACTACTGGTGTGTTCATGAATTTAATCTGGAGTGCCAAAGTGTGCTCTGGGCGTTCGTCATCTCAGAGCGTTTCGCTCTCGGGGGTTTCAGAGAGCACACTGGGTTGATCCGAGCGCTCTGACCTAACAGCAGTCAAGCACCCAAGCTAACAGGCTTTGACTAGCTTGCTAGATACTTCCAGACACAAATGAGAGAACAGCTCACTCTGACCATTTTACTCGCCCTAGCAGAGCTGGTTAGGCTGTTTTTATGTTGGCTAGCTTGCTAGATACTTCCAGACACAAATGAGAGAACAGCTCACTCTGACCATTTTACTCGCCCTAGCAAAGCTGGTTAGGCTGTTTTTATGTTATCCAGAGTGTTGGTGACTGCAACTGTGCTGCTGGCAACAATTTCATTACACTTTTTGCCAACGTTTATTGACACCAGCCATATTCAACGGGTGTTGAGCGTTTGTAAATTAATAAATTATTCTGCGCTCTGGCACACTCAGACGAGAGTGCTCTGAAATCGAGGTAGATAGCCAGAGCAAATTTACCAGCTACGTCTATCGACAGTTGTCGCAGTGACATCATAAACATTCTATTAAAATAGTTACTTGCATAATGAAGTCTTTTGTTTAGACATGTAGCTAGCTAGTTAAACAATTAACCATAATCCCAACTCATAACGTTACTACCCTGCATGAATCTGCAGGTAGCTAACCAACCAGGTTCAATGTTAGCTCGCTAACGTTAGGCTATAACTAGCAATGCAAATGGCCCTGAGATACGAATAATATTACTACACAGATCATACACGTAACGTTAGCAAGCTAGCTAACAGTACAATTTAACTTGAAAAGAAAACAACTTTCTGACAAAATTAGAAACGTGTAATATCTGAAAATGTAGCTAGCTAGACTATCTTACCCGTATACATGGATGGACGCTTCTCCCTCTCTGTCACGGATGCCATGGTTGCCCTTAGTTTGAAGATGTCATCCAGAGACAGGTGTTTTATACAACAGCCTTCTGTGTGTTCTCTTTTCGACTCCGTCTGCATATTTGCAATCAAACGTCAGAATATTTCTCCATCTCCTTAGCTATCATACTCTAATTCCATTGATTTCAAAACTCAGTCCTCCAGAAAGTGGAGAGCAACACTTTTGCAGTTCTACTATGTGATATCTTCCAAAAAAGCTGTGTTAGAAAGGATTACCTACATATACTGACCAGCTCATATTATAGACAGAAGCGCGCTACATGGGAGACCAATCCGAACTCATCTCTCGGCATGTCCAGCCCACTCATTATCTCAGCCAATCATGGCTAGCAGGAAGGTTGCTGTCTTTTTCCATGGCTAAACCAACTAGGCGTAATTGTATTTACAGATGGCATACAAGTTTGTTATTAAGGCACATGAATGTTCACATGTTCCAGAAGGCATTTCTGCCAAAAAACGCATTTAGATTTTTAAAAAATAGTTTATGTTCAAATGGCGCTCCTGTGAAGTAGTGACACGCGACATACGCCTAGTTTCCTGAAACGAGTCACATATTACTTCAACAGTATTTAACATGAGTTCCTCTCTAAGCTTTACAGGAATGTAGTTCTGAATATAGACCGCAACACCGCCCCCATTGGCATTTCTGTATTTTCTTTGAGGGCACTATGGTGTTGAATGTTGAGCTGTAGTCAATGAACAGCATTCTCACGAAGGTGTTCCTTTTGTCCAAGTGGGAAAGGGTAGTGTCGAGTGCAATTGAGATTGCGTCATTTCTGTGGATCTGTTGGGGCGGTATGCGAATTGGAGTGGGTCCAAGGTGTCTAGGATGATGTTGTTGATGTGAGCCATGACCAGCCTTTCAAAGCATTTCATGGCTACAGATGTGAGAGCTACTGGGCGATAGTCATTTAGACAGGTTACCTTGGCGTTCTCGGGCACAGGGACTATGGTGGTCTGCTTGAAACATATAGGTATTACAGACTGAGTCAGGGAGAGGTTGAAAATGTCAGTGAAGACACTTGCCAGCTGGTCAGCTCATGCTGTGAGTATGTGTCCTGGTAATCCATCTGGCCCTGCAGCCTTGTGAATGTTAACATGTTTAAAGGTCTTACTCACATCGGCTACGGAGAGCATGATCACACAGTCGTCTGGAACAGCTGGTGCTCTCACGCATGGTTCAATGTTGCTTGCCTCAAAGCGAGTATAGAAAGTATTTAGCTAATCTGTTAGGTCCAACAAACAATCAAACTAAGGCCATTTGCATTTATAGGTGACAAAATGATTCTCTTACCTCTTCAGCGATTGTCTTCCCCACAGGGCTTGATTAGCTTGAAATTGGTTGTGCTCTGTGTTAATTATCGTAGGCTACACATACTAATAAGGCAATCAGGTCAATCGGGTTCAGCTGTCAGACGACGTCACAAAACATCATATGGCAACTTAACCTTATAAATAGAAAGCCAAATGCATGATATTAAAATAATAAACATTTACATTTGGAAATTGTCTTATCCATATATATTATGAATAACATATTTAGAAAAGACAATATCCAAAGGTAAAAGTGTATTACTACTATCATGATTTTTGCATCCAATTTATGGATGGTAATGGTAATGGTAACTACTTTGAGAGAAAAAAAGACACAACTAAATAAAAAGTTGGTCATTACTCTTAAACTTCTAAAGATCAATCATGAATGAATGATAGTATACCTAGCTACACATTGAAATGATGGTGTCCTTTGGGCAAATCTGAGATCAATGTGCTACATTGGATGTAACCTACATAAACCCAACCTCACTCCAAATTTACTTTCACATAGCTTGTGTAAAACAATTTAGAGGAGTTACTTTCAACTATTCAATGTTATTAAGGTAGAGCATAGCTACGCAAATGAGTATGGAAGCTGCTCAATATCCATATGTGTTGACATGATAGCGGAAACAAACACAGCTTGTTTGCAAAGCTAAGCAGGGTTCAACCAAATTTCAACCACCCCAATATATATTGAATATGGGATGAAAAACGGTGAGAATATGCAAAAATGTCAACATCTAAAATATGATGAAAATGTGACATGGATCTGATGTTGCATGTTCAAAGTATTTACAACACCAAGTGACATGAATTGTGTTGCAGTTTTCACGTAGATTCTATGTGAGAGTTTTAACCATATTACATGACATTTTCAATGCAATTTCAATGTATAAATCGTTTTGATAACTGATCTAACAACCTGTTAGTTAGGTAAAGTCATTGTCTTTAAGTTGAAGTTTTACCTTAATTTCAAAGCTTGCAACGTTGGTTGAAATTATAAGAAACAGTACTGGTTGATTACTTTTTGCAAATCCAAATGTGTTTCAAACATAGATTCAACGTCACAATATGTTGACAAATTAAGTTGAAACAACGTTGATTCAACCAATTTGTACCCAGTGGGATCCTAGAATGATCCAAGGTAGCATTAGAACAGAGTTTGGATGACATTAAACACTGTGGCCCCAGAACGCCCAATTGGATCAAACCACCATTTGCAGGCTTATTCATCATTCATTTTGTTGTCCCGCCTGAACATTAGAGACGCTGGATTGGATTAAACAGGAGAAACAGACGCACACCCCTGCCGAGAGCGATGTCTCTGGGCCAGCAAGGGGAGCTCATATCCCAGTCTCTAATGTAGTTAGCTGGGGATGGCAGACAAGCGATGGATTACTCTGCAAATTATTCAATTTGACCAAAGGAGCAAAGCGTATGTCAAGTTAACATCTGGAATCACACCTGGATGATGCATGGCAGCCATTTTGCACCTTAATAGTCCAACCACACCACAAATTGACTTAGCCACTTTGAAACCGGAGGGTAATTTGCCACACAGAGGTGGGGGGATGGGATTATATGCTGCCCGAATCCAATACAAGGATAGATGGACAGAGGGACACTGACAGTGTGGATGTGTTAAGTGGTCAACTAGACCCGCAGCTGCCACTATCAACCCTCTTTAAACAAACACACCTGGAGAACCAAACAGATTAGCCCTAGCCTCTAATCAAGAAAGGTTACGATTCCAATCCCCAAGGAAACGAAAGTAATACTCTACATCTATGACCCAACGTAGACTCAAAAGTCCCCCACCTCCACAATCCCTGTTAAATTGTCAGTCTGACTCAGGTTCTCCTGAATGCTTTCCTCAACCTAATAAAGGGACAGAGGTCTGATATAAATGTTGAACAGAGCCTCTGTCATTGCCATTTTCAGATCAGAGAGATCCTTTCCCACAGCAGCAGCAGGCAGTCACTTCAGCTGAGCCCTGATGAATAGGGTAGTGATTGGGGATTTGGATTCAAATCTACAGCACCTCTCAGATGGAAACAAGGGGGAATCAAGGAATCCAGACAGCTTCGTTCTCTGTGTAATATACAGTATGATACAGGTTCCATTGGGAAACACTGAATTATGTTACATTAATGCCACAGGGCTAAGCCGTCTCAAAAACATCATGACATCAGACCTGTGTAGTGTAGTGCTGCTCACATAATCCGTACATCCACGCACTTTATTACATTTTTTGTTTGAAGTCGGGAAAGGCTTACCGGCTAGTGGCCGCTGTTTTTTGACAGATCACTATAGTCTGAATGGACATTGTCTGGGACATTCATTGAGAGGAGTCCAGCTGCAGACCTCATCTCTCAGGCCCCTCTCTATACTGCCACCTACTGGAGAGCTCATCTCTCAGGCCCCCTCATCTCTCAGCCCCCTCCCCCTGAACTCTCTACATGTCAGACAGGATTCTTGTCATCATCCAACATAATTTATAATATTTCAACAATCCAAAATATGATTTAATTCGTTGTCTCTCAAATAGAATGAAATAAACAAGTCAATTAAACAATTGGGATAGCGACACAGGCAGCATTCCATGCACTAAAATACATAAATAAGTATATAAAGCAGGAACAATTGGCTGTTTCGATTCAGGCAGGAAAATCAAAATGAAGTTTAAAAGATGGCTGCTACTGCTTCCAATTGGCTCATTCATCCCCCCTCCTCTCTCCTGTAACTACTCCCCAAGTCGTTGCTGTAAATGACAATGTGTTCTCAGTCAACTTACCTGGTAAAATAAGGGTAAAATAAAATAAATACAATCCTGCTAATACTAGGAAGTAGACAAGAGCCAATAGAAAGAGAAGCATCCAGGAGCCAATTGAAAGAGGGAGCCAATTGAAATTGTTTTCCCTGGGTGGTTCGTCACTGATGGGCCTGAGAGATGAGAGCGACAGTGTGTGATTGCGGCAAGCAATTTGGGGCGTTCCAGCAGCTGCAGGAACGCCCCCCTACAAACATCCCATTGGTCCGTCTGAAAAAAGGTGTGACACATTCATGTCTAATGGTCTGTAGTAATTGACAAGTGATAAGCTATTCTTAGAACTATGTGTGTACTAGCTAGCTCAGGGATAGGCAACATTTGTTAAACATTTTTGGGAACAGTCAGGGTATCAACTTACTGTTGCAAGTTAGAATAGTAGAATTCACAAGGTGCAATTTCGAAATTTGGTTGTGCATTATCAGTTTTTCTCTTCTTACAGTGGGGGAAAAAAGTATTTAGTCAGCCATCAATTGTGCAAGTTCTCCCACTTAAAAAGATGAGAGAGGCCTGTAATTTTCATCATAGGTACATGTCAACTATGACAGACAAATTGAGAAAACAAAATCCAGAAAATCACATTGTAGGATTTTTAATTTATTTATTTGCAAATTATGGTGGAAAATAAGTATTTGGTCACCTACAAACAAGCAAGATTTCTGGCTCTCACAGACCTGTAACTTCTTCTTTAAGAGGCTCCTCTGTCCTCCACTCGTTACCTGTATTAATGGCACCTGTTTTAACTTGTTATCAGTATAAAAGACACCTGTCCACAACCTCAAACAGTCACACTCCAAACTCCACTATGGCCAAGACCAAAGAGCTGTCAAATGACGCCAAAAACAAAATTGTAGACCTGCACCAGGCTGGGAAGACTGAATATGCAATAGGTAAGCAGCTTGGTTTGAAGAAATCAACTGTGGGAGCAATTATTAGGAAATGGAAGACATACAAGACCACTGATAATCTCCCTCGATCTGGGGCTTCACGCAAGATCTCACCCCGTGGGGTCAAAATGATCACAAGAACGGTGAGCAAAAATCCCAGAACCACACGGGGGGACCTAGTGAATGACCTGCAGAGAGCTGGGACCAAAGTAACAAAGCCTACCATCAGTAACACACTACGCCGCCAGGGACTCAAATCCTGCAGTGCCAGACGTGTCCCCCTGCTTAAGACAGTACATGTCCAGGCCCGTCTGAAGTTTGCTAGAGTGCATTTGGATGATCCAGAAGAGGATTGGGAGAATGTCATATGGTCAGATGAAACCAAAATATAACTTTTTGGTAAAAACTCAACTCATCGTGTTTGGAGGACAAAGAATGCTGAGTTGCATCCAAAGAACACCATACCTACTGTGAAGCATGGGGGTGGAAACACCATGCTTTGGGGCTGTTTTTCTGCAAAGGGACCAGGACGACTGATCCGTGTAAAGGAAAGAATGAATGGGACCATGTATCGTGAGATTTTGAGTGAAAACCTCCTTCCATCAGCAAGGGCATTGAAGATGAAACGTGGCTGGGTCTTTCAGCATGACAATGATCCCAAACACACCTCCCGGGCAACGAAGGAGTGGCTTCGTAAGAAGCATTTCAAGGTCCTGGAGTGGCCTAGCCAGTCTCCAGATCTCAACCCCATAGAAAATATTTGGAGGGAGTTGAAAGTCCGTGTTGCCCAGCGACAGCCCCAAAACATCACTGCTCTAGAGGAGATCTGCATGGAGGAAAATACCAGCAACAGTGTGTGAAAACCTTGTGAAGACTTACAGAAAACGTTTGACCTGTGTCATTGCCAACAAACGGTATATAACAAAGTATTGAGAAACTTATGTTATTGACCAAATACTTATTTTCCACCATAATTTGCAAATAAATTCATTAAAAATCCTATAATGTGATTTTCTGGAGAAAAAAAATCTCATTTTGTCTGTCATAGTTGACGTGTACCTATTATGAAAATTACAGGCCTCTCTAATTTTTTTAAGTGGGAGAACTTGCACAATTGGTGGCTGACTAAATACTTTTTTTCCCCACTGTATGTCAGTCACTGTGTCACGGATTCTGCCGAGACTGCTCCTCCTCCTGGTTCGGGCAGGCTTCGGCGTTCACCGTCCCCGGAGTACTAGCTGCCACCGCTCTATGTTTCTTGGTGTGATTGCTTTCGTCTGTCTTTTACACCTGTGTCCATTTGTGTGTTGATTACTTGTTCCTTGTTTTGCTTAGGCTAGATTGTGTGTTGTTTTTCGCCTGTCCGTTGTGCTGCGTGTTTTGTACCTGTTTTCGTGTTTATTTGTTTTACGCACTGTTTGCGTATTTCGCTCGCCTCTGTTTTTTGTTGAGGCAGTTCTCTGTATGTTCGCCTTTTGGTTTACTTTAGTAAACTTTGTTGGACTAGCTTCGGTGTCCTGCGCCTGACTTCCACACACCTTACACCTCAGCCCTTGACACACTGATAGTCAATTAGCCCATGTCAGCAAATATTTTTTAGATTACTAAGTTAGTTTAGCAGCCAGCTGTCTAAACTTGTTATCATGGTCGAGGTACCGGCCGGGGGGCATTGATTTAGTTAGTCAGTCTCACTTCAACATAGCCCTTTCCTACAGTCAAATTATGGTTTTGTTATATTTCAGTCTTCTGTGATGTATATAAAGTGTAATATTGGGATGCAAACTCAAAATTGAATACATTTCAACTCTATATCTGACATGGTACAGGTGTTTTATTTTATTTAAGCCCATAACCATGTGTCTGAGGTGTATACTTTTGTTTCAAAGTAGATTTGTTTAAGTCCTCCGTTTAGCCCAATGCAGTAAAAGGTTAAATACAATTATATCATATTAAAAACTGCAAACATTTCTCTACGCCCTATGGCAAAATGTGTAGAATTGCAGGAAATTATCTGTAAAACAGCTTATTGTCCTCTCTGCCCCATGGCAAAAATGTGTAGAATTGCACAAAATTAACTCTAAAACGTAGGAACACCCCAAATTGCAGGACGTCACTAGTTAACACAGCCACAAAGTCATTAACCCAACCTATTTTTACAATTTATCTTTGTTAAATCTTATTTTAAACCTAACCCTAACCTTAAACACACTGCTAACCTTATGCCTTAAATTAAGAAAAAAAAGCACATCTCTGTTTTCATGAATTTTTACAACATAAAACATTTTTTATTTGTGGATGTGTTATCTAGTGGAAACCTGAATTGCAGACCGCAATCACACCCTTCTCAATGAGAGGGGCCTGAGAGATGAGGTCTGCAGCTATAGTCTATTGGGATTCATTCGGCCCAAGAGCGAGAAGGGGGTAGCTGCAGCCTAATATGGTGATCAGAATATGGGCGTGTGGAAAGGAGTGGGCGTTTCGAAAGCAAGCAGCGAATTGGTCTATTACTGCTCCGCATAACCCTTTCTACATTTTATCTAACCCTTACCCTAACCTGTGTTTTGTGTTTGCTTTACATGTATTGTGTAATTGATGTGTATATAGATACACTGTATGTATAGTGTAATTGTTGTTTATTGATGTGTTCATTCAGGGCTCATCTGTGAAATAGACCGTGTTCTCACCATGACTCCATGCTTAAATAAAGGTTAAATAAAATAAAATAAAACCCTTTTCCTAACCTTAAGCTAATTCTCCTAACCTGCTACGTTAATTCTCTTAACCTGCTACGATTATTTTTTTATTTTTACATAAGCTGTATACCATCTAGTCAAAACCTCTAACCTATAGCAGAGTGCTTTTGACACACCCAGTCCTTCCTTTCAACACACCCACATGCCCACTACTCCGGGGTGCAGCTACCCATAGTTGCTTTGAGCTAGCGGGTACATCAAACATGCGCCATTCAGACTGCCTTGGTGTAGGCTCCCGAGTGGTGCAGCGGTCTAAGGCACTGCATCTCAGTGCTTGAGGCGTCACTACAGACCCCCTGGTTCGATTCCAGGCTGTATCACAACCGGCCGTGATTGGGAGTCCCATAGGGTGGCGCACAATTGGCCCAGCGTCGTCCGGGTTTGGCCGCCATTGTAAATAAGAATTTGTTCTTAACTGACTTGCCTAGTTAAATAAATAAATAAAAGGTTTATTCCCTTAACTTGCAAGGGGAGCAGGTTTTTAAAAAAACGGGGAAAATATGCCTACAGTAAAACAACATTTCCACCACCATGCCAGTGCTACACCAGGAAGTAGCGTTTGGCATTCAGCCAATCATTTTTCATATCGTATATAGGGACCAGGACTTGACTCTGTTTGTTAGGAGCCATCAGATTGGCTGAACAATGTTAGCTACACCTAGCATAGTGGTGGATTATTGAATTTTTTTAAACCGCAGGCATATTTTCCCAGTTGTGCTTAAGCCTGCTCACCTTTAAAGTTGGTAAGGAGGAAACCGACGCCATCGCAATCTGAATGGCAGACCATGGTGAACCTTTGGCGCGGAAGCATGTAATTTTTAGGGCCCAAGCCATATAGGCATAGCCTAGAAACTATGTCTAAGTCTAGCCTCATCCCACTTGGCAAAAACTGGTTGAATCAACATTGTTTCCACGTCATTTCAACCAAAACATTCAACGGAATTTCGTCATTTTTTCACCCAACTTTGAACCTAAATCCAATGACATGGTGACATTTTTTTGTTGAATACGAAATAAAAGTAACAAATAATTAAAGAGCAGCAGTAAAAATATCAATAGCGAGGCTATATACAGGGGGTACCGGTACCAAGTCAATGTGCGGGGGCACCGGTTAGTCGAGGTAATTGAGGTAAACCAAATGTAAAGCAATGACAGTGTGTGTTGTTGTCATGGGTCTTTCATTTTTCTGCTGAATGAATTCACAGATAGAGATCTCATATGCAATGGGTTTTTAATTAAACTTTTACCAAATAAGTTTGTACAATTGTCATTATCAGTCTTACTCAATGTAGTGCACAATTAAAGGTGCTATGAAGTTTAGGTGAGGGGAGTGCATAGTGAAATATGGGCTCCATTTCCTGGGTATTTAATTACAAAAGTCTAGATGCAGACCTGAGTGGATTATATTAGAGTTTATCAAATAAAACTGCACTGACTGAAAATGTCACACAAACAGGTGGTGCCATATACTATACAGATATTTCCACTGTTTACAAACACAGTATAAGAGAATCAAAAAATTGATATTTGTCACAAACACTAAACAAACTTACCAATTATTTTATAACAATAAAGAAAAGGGTGAATACTTTATAAAGCATAAATTGCAATAGATGTTGTATACCCATCCAATAGAAACCATACAAACTGGGTATTTATTACAATGCATGAAAAAAATTACAAGTACTTATAATGTTTAAAAAGTACTATATCATGTATTATCTTGAATCACTCCAGCACGGGTTTCATCATTGTAACTCTTATGTAACTCTCAGTATGATAAATAATAACACTAAATATTTTGCTATACAAAATAATAACCCTGAAGAAGGCAATATGATGCTGAAACGTTGGTGGTTTACCCAAAACATTTCTGCGAGCTTATGCATAGTGTGTGACTCTATTTATTATGGATAACAACCTTTTTGAATTTCAACTTGTGCAAACCTGAGGAAGAAAAAAGATTTAAAGGAATATTCCAATGTTTGCACACAAAATCCTTTCGACAACGTTGGACTTGCTAGAGTACTGCCCAGTCTGTGCTGTCATTTTGAAGCCCATATGTAATCAAATCTCAACTAAATGAGACAGGAACCATCTGTGCTATTATCATTTGGCTGTTAGTTCCATTCTGGGTTCTGCTATGATAATTCAGAACCCAGAATGGAACAAACAGCCAAATGATAATAGCACAGATGGTTCCCATCTCCTGGTGTTCTTGAGAGGAACATTGAGTTCTGGGCTTTTCAAACAGCGAGTGCTGTTTAAGGATCAGGTCCCCCCTTTCATTCATTATATGATTTCAAATGCAAAACTGATCCAAGAGCAGCAATCCTACTCTGAGACGCTTTATGAATACAAGCTGTGATTTATAGGAGTTGACGAGAACTACTGAAGAGGTTGTGATAAAACCCTGTAGGGGGGAGTGGGGTTAGTTGAGCCAAAGGGGTAAGTTAAGCCAATCTTGTTTCTAGGAAACCATACACAAAATTAATTATTTGACCAAATATTTAGGACGAGGTCATCATTTCATGGAGTCTGTGAATTAAGAAACCACATGGAAAAAGTGGTAAGCAAGTTAGGTCCAAAAAAATGAATTTATTGTGTTAGAGTTTTCATGAAGCTCGTACTGTATCTAAACAAAAGTAGATCATTTTAAGATTGTTCTATACATCAGTTGTGGGTCTCTATAAGCTTCAACATGAGGTCTTAAACCTAGCATGAAAGTGCATCCTTGTAGCTTTGTGGGCTAATATAGTCAAAATGTTTGCCTTGGGGTGAAAGTTGAGCCAATGGCCATGGGGTAAGTTGAGCCAATGGTTGAGCAAATGTAAGTGTTTTCTCCGCATTATCGCTGGGATAAGAGGTGACAACGGGGCCTGGCCTATGTTAAAATTGTTTTTAAAAAGTACCAAGTGTTTGTTAGGTATTAAGCCTGTGTTAAAATATGCTTTAAATGATTAAAACACAAAAAAGTGATTGTGATTGTGTTGATTTGTGTTTGGGAAATAAAAATAGACATGGTTTGAATATGGTAGTGGTAATATTTCATTCAGTACAGAAATGTGTAATAGGCGGCTTAACTCACCCTGTCCCACAAAACTGTAATATTTACATGAATCTGATTATTTCCAGGGATACACAACATCCTGAAATATATGTAGATATCTTTGTTAGAAAGAATACTATATTTCCCTTGACGGAGTGATGCTGAATGTAAAAAATGGCTCAACTTACCCCACTCTCCCCTATCATTAAGTATTTGAATGTCCTTGATGATGAAGACCATGGGTAATTAAAGTACTATGGGTCCTGCAGTAATAAACACCATGTGAAAAAGTACTGTACGTTAAAATTATGTTACACATATAGCCTAAAATCTGAAATGTCTGTGTGGAGTTACACATGACATGACATGGTGAAGTTCACCTTCTTGCTCTCTTCCACACAGACACCCAGTCACACACACACACTCTCTCGCTCGCTCACTCTATTCTCTTTCAACTGTATTCCTTATGTTTCTCTCTTCTCTCACTTGGTTTTCTGTTATTTTAATGCCCTCTTCTTGCCAAAGACATGCTCTACATTATGCAACACTTCCTTCTGTACCTTCACTCTCCTGTCCCTCCCCTGCTCCTCCTCTTCCCCCTCTTCCTCCATCTCTGATTGAGCCCCCACTGTTCCCAGCCTAGTGTGTCTGAATCCCTGGAGTGTCCACTAGTAGCCCGTGCTGCACAAGTACTATCCTCTCCTCTCCTCTCCCAGCCCCAGCCTCTGGCTCTCCATGTCCCCAGACTCCTGCTCCCTCTCCTGGGTTAGATGAAGCACCTGTAGAGGGGTCCCCACCCCTGACTCTGTGGTAGTGTTGAGCACAGTCACCCTGGAGGCTGCATGGAGAGCCACAGACCCGGCACTGCCTCTCTTTCCTGCAGAGGTGTTGCCAGTGGTGAAGTAAGTGAAGAGCTGGGAGCTGGTGGGGAATTGGGCCAGTGTGCCCACAGGCAGGCCGGCCACATTGAGAGGCTGACCCACTGGGGATGTGGTGATGGGGGATAAGACGATGGACGATCGGGTGGTCTGGTTCTGAGGCTGGGTGGTGGAAGAGCTGGAGCGATGCAGCCGCGGGCACTTTGAGGGGATGGCCTTGGAGAAGCTTCCCACGTAGAGGTGACCAGGGCTGGGTGGGGGCTCATCCTGCCTCGGCTTTCTCTGGTCCTCCAAATAGTCCTCCAGCACTGACGAAGGATACATGGTAGTACTGGTATAACATCGGGTAATGAACAGTGAAATAAGGAAACCTAACATAGTAATAGTCTGTTTACATATCAGGTAAGGAAAAATAACTTAAGCAATGGTGTTACTTTTAGTGCAAGGAGCCAAATCTAGCTATTGTAAGTACAGTCCAAATGGTGTTGCCTCTGATATAGAGTATTGTATATGACAATGTTTATGTTACACTCTTATAAAAAAAGGTGCTATCTAGAACCTAAAAGGGTTCTTCGGCTGTCCCCATAGGAGAACCCCTTTTGGTTCCAGTTAGAACCCATTTGAGTTCCATGTAGAACCCTTTACATGGAACCCAAAAGAGTTCTACCTAGAACCAAAAAGTGTTCTACCTGGAACCAAAAAGGGTTATCATATGGGGACAGCCGAAGAACCCTTTTGGAACTCTTTTTTCTAAGTGTACTGTATATTTGCCCATTCCAAGCTCACATCCAAGCTTACATTCTCTCACCATTAAGAGCATTGTGGACCTGCTGCTGGTTGTCATCAGTCTTACTGCGTCTCAGGTCCAGAACCCTCCTAACTGAGTCCAGCAGCCCAAACATCTCAGAAAGGGAGTTCAGTACAACAGCATCTGACACAACAAAACACATTACAGTTACAACAAATAGACAGGCAATTAAAATAAATCAGTCAAACAAATTAACCAATCCCACCCCCCCAAAAAAATCTAGGAAACTCTTGCCAATTCACCTCCCTTTATATAAACCTGCTAAATACACTGAGTACAGGCGCTCAACAGTTTCCCGTGTGTATCAAGAATGGTCCACCACCCAAAGGACATCCAGCCAACTTGACACAACTGTGGGAAGCATCGGGGTTAACATGGGCCAACATCCCTGTGGAACGCTTTCGACACCTTGTAGAGTGCATGCCTCGACAAATTGAGGCTGTCTGAGGGCAAAAGGGGGGGGTGCAACTCAATATTAGGAAGGTGTTCTTAATGTTTTGTACACTCAGTGTACATGTTACCCACATAATTTTTTTAAACTCTCTGATATTTCATACATGTAAGTATTATGTAAGTATTTGTGGGAAGCTGTCTCCCAGTGTGTAAGCTCACCGGCCTCTTGCAAAATGGCCTTCTCACTGCGGACCTCCACTCCTCTCAACATGGCCACCAGTTCTGTGCGGAAACTGGATAACACCTCCCCCATCAGGCCAACTTCTGCTATGCCTCTCCAAAAGCTTAGACTGCCATCTAGAGAAAGGCAAGAGGCGTGGTATGATTAGGAAAGAGGAATGGTGTGGGGGGAATGTGTGTGTGTGTATGTCAAGACGTCAGATGTGACCAAGATGTCTTTTTAGTCATCAAAGTGACTTGTTCATTGTACTGTATGTCCCTAAGAAACACGTGTGTGTGTGCGTGTGTGTGTGTGTGTGTGTGTGTGTGTGTGTGTGTGTGTGTGTGTGTGTGTGTGTGTGTGTGTGTGTGTGTGTGCGTGTGTGCGTGTGTGTGTGTGTGCGTGTGTGCGTGTGTGAGTGTGTGTGTGCCACCATGCGTGATTGAGCGTGTGTGTTTATACAGTATGTGTGTGTGAATGTGTGTGCGTATGCGCGTGCCTGTTTGCGTGTGTTTACATTAAGATAACTATCAATTTATAACTCCCTGTAGCTGCTATGCTGACCAGGGATGATATCACCCCTTTTCCTCTTGACATGTCCATTGGCTGTGCTGGGGATGGGAGGGGCTGGCCCAGGGCTCCACTCCACTGTAATGTAGTCCTTCTCCTCTAGCCTCTCATCTGACACTGCAGCATGGCCTCCATCTACTATACACAGAGAGCCACCAACACACATCAAATCACGCCAACAACATCTCATGTCATCACTCATATCACTAGCTCAAATTCTGATACAGTTCTGTTGTAGACATTTGGTTGTAAGCAGTGGTAACAACTGTGTGACTCTGCAAGTGCCTTCATAGCACAGGGTTTTCTATCCAAGTTCTATGGGCTGCTGGGGAGACCATTGAGGCCCCTAAATCTAATTGTTTTCCCACTTCTAGATTCCAATCACTGCCCTCTGCAGTGATAAAATAGGTGCCACACCAAAGAATGCTGAGGGCAATTATTCATTGAAGTTTTGATGTAGTCCATTTCAAAATATGAGTGGTACAGTTTATGACGGGGAAGTGTAGTTTGTGCAGGGATAAAAACAGCAGTATAATAAATGTCAGCAGCCACGGGATATGAGAGATAAATGCCCATAGTAAAAGTGTACTGTAGTTAGGTATGCCCTTGGCTGATAGGCTCACTGGGCAGAGGGGAAGGGGGGGGCTGCATGGCGCTGCCCGGAAGGAAGCGGGTGCTGTTGATCAACACGTCAAACTTGGTGCTGCGGCAGGTGTTGGTGCACACTGTGTCATGCTGGTAGAAGTCAATCTGACCTGAGTCCATCATTTTCCTGCATAGAGGACATAAGAGAGGAGTTGGAGAATGGTTCAGTATATTTATTTTATGATTAGTTATATAATAATAAACAGTGTTATCACTATATCTAATCCAGTCAGAAAATAGCTAACACTTCTGGTTGTGTAATATGTGTATTCAATGTTTTTTCAAAGTTTTGCTTGTAACAAAAGCTTCTGATCTGATATGTAGGGCTGAATGCAGCAGACTAAACCACCGTTAGACAGAGAACAAGTGCAAACACGAAGATGGGGTGAGAAATGCATCACTCAGCAATTTGACAGCGTGATATGTGATCCTACCACCACAAGAACGCTGCTTACTAACTGCTAGTGGAATGTATTGGCAAAAAACTCCAGGTGCCCCAATGCAGGCAAAACAAGAAGATCCCAGACACATATTGACCCCAACCTGCACTTGTCTTTTTTGTACTAGCACTGATTCTGCTGATAGCTGCTTTATTCAATAAAGTTTTTACTTGTGATATGTGTGGTTGTCTTACCTACTTTAGTTGAATGCACTGACTGTAAGTATCTCTGGATAAGAGTGTCTGCTAAATGACCAAAATGTAAATGTAAACCCTGTCCTCCACCCAGTATGACGCAGCCTACCTGAGCATCACCCCTCCCAGTCGGATGGCCCTCTTCCAGTCCTTCAGCGTGGCTTTCCCTGCCATGTGAACAAACTGCTTGGGGCTGATCAGCTGGTCATTGAACTGCAGGGAGGAGGGAAAGCAACACAGAGAATCACAGGCACAGAAAGAGTTAAATAAGAATTACAAATCTCACATGCTTTCATATTGACAGTGGGAAGCAAAATTATCTATGAACACGAACACACACACACACACACACACACACACACAACCCCCCCCCCCCCCCCCCCCCCACAAAAACAGCACACACACACGTACACACATACACACACCAGCATGTTTCTTAGTGACATTCAGTACTTATGAACAAGTTACTTGATGACTAAAGAGGCATCCTGGTACCTTGACACATCTGATGTTGATGCCAGGACAGACAAACTTCTTAAACAGGAGGACTGCTTTGCTTTCGCCACAGGTGATGGGGTATCCATACTCAACCTCCTCACCCTCCGTAAGATTGTCTTCTAACATTCATAATGGTAAAACACAATATAAACACGCAGTACATAACACACACAATATCACAAGCAAGCATCCATACATCAAAAACACAACAAAACAAATACAAATGATTTATCCCGTTTTTAAAAATGACTAGATGATGTATACAATACAAATCTAATCTCTACGTTGAATGTAGTAATGAATTAAAATACTGGTCATATAAATAAGGAATAGAAACAAAGCGTCTTGTGGAATCTTACCATTGTGTGTCTCTATGGCTAGGACAGAGGAGCCAGTGTTAGCGTTGTCCTCATTTGCCCTGTAGGAGGCGACAAAGTCCACTATTTCACACAATATTCACCACTCCCACTAAGGCAGCTGTTACAATGTACAGTATATAACAGAACCTGCTGTCAGAATTCTACACTTCAACAACAGTTTTATCTTACTCTTGATCTTATAACTGACAACTTGGATGTCTAGAAAAGCACACTTATGTACATTTTGTAAAAAAAACTTTTTTGTTACATTTGTAATTTCTTAGTGTAATTACATTATCGTTACTGTGTAAAGTAAATTAGTTACTAATTGCATACAGAATTTTTAGACTTTTGCATTTTGTCCAAATGGTAACTCAAACCCTCCACCCTGTTGTGTCCAGTGCCCCCTCTTTGCATTGTAGCTGTGGTTTAAAGTCTTACCCCTGTATGATGGGCTGCAGGTGGAGGATGACCTGAGTCTTATGGCTCTCACAGGGCTCCCCTTCCTCCTCCTCTTCCTTCACCATCACTATATTCCTTGAGGACACTGTGACCTCAGCACCTGCCATGACCACTCCGTGGACTGCTGTAGGGACAGGCATCAGACTTTAGTTCTCACATACACATGCACACACAAACACAAACACACACACATAAACTCGCACGCAATCACACACACACATGCATAAACACACACACGCACACACACTGATGCTTTTCAGCATGCTTTGCAGCATACTGTATAGAGGTCCATGCTACGCTAGTCCTAAATAGTACTGTAGGTCCTGACATGCAATAGTAGCTATTGAGAATAGATCTATATTGAATTTATGGCACAAATGGTTCTGACTGGGCATTCTTGTCATGTAATCGAATAATTTCTCATCTGACAAAAAGTATTTTGCATGAAGGTTATGAGCCATTACTAGTATAGGTTACCCCCTTTCAAATATATATTTGTTAAATAGGGGTTAACAAAAAAAGACTGACAGGCTTCAACAAGTCAGATGAGACTAAAATTGAGCTTTTGGCCATCAAGGAAAACGCTATGTCTGGCGCAAACCCAACACCTCTCATCACCCCGAGAACACCATCCCAGCATCATGCTGTGGGGATGTCTTTCATCAGCAGGGACTGGGAAACTGGTCAGAATTGAAGGAATGATGGATGGCGCTAAATACAGGGAACTTCTTGAGGGAAACCTGTTTCAGTCTTCCAGAGATTTGAGACTGGGACGGAGATTCACCTTCCAGCAGGACAATGACCCTAAGCATACTGCTAAAGCAACACTTTAGTGGTTTAAGGGGAAACATTTAAATGTCTTGGAATGGCCTAGTCAAAGCCCAGACCTCAATCCAATTGAGAATCTGTGGTTGGACTTAAAGATTGCTGTACACCAGCAGAACCCATCCAATGTGAAGGAGCTGGAGCAGTTTTGCATTGAAGAATGGGCAAATATCCCAGTGTCTAGATGTTCCAAGCTTATAGAGACATACCCCAAGAGACTTGCAGCTGTAATTGCTGCAAAAGCACGCACCCCCTGACGGGCCGCCCCCAGGTGGTAAGGGTAGGTAACAACACATAACACGGGGCCCCCTCAGGGGTGCGTGCTCAGTCCCCTCCTGTACTCCCTGTTCACCCATGACTGCATGGCCAGGCACGACTCCAACACCTTCATTAAGTTTGCCGTCGACACAACAGTGGTAGGCCTGATCACCGACAATGATGAGACAGCCTATAGGGAGGAGGTCAGAGACCTGGCCGTGTGGTGCCAGGATAACAACCTCTCCCTCAACGTGATCAAGACGAAGGAGATGATCGTGGACTACAGGAAGAAAAAAAAAGAGGACTGAGCACACCCCCATTCTCATCAAAGGGGCTGTAGAGGAACAGGTTGAGAGCTTCAAGTTCCTTGGTGTCCACATCACCAACAAACTATCATGGTCCAAACACACCAAGAAAGTCGTGAAGAGGGCACGACAAAGCCTATTCCCCCTCAGGAGACTGAAAACATTTGGCATGGGTCCTCAGATCCTCAAAAAGTTATACAGCTGCACCATCGAGAGCATCCTGACTGGTTACATCACCGCCTGGTATGGCAACTGCTCAGCCTCCTACCGCAAGGCACTACAGAGGGTAGTGCGTACGGCCTAGTACATCACTGGGGCCAAGCTTCCTGCCATCCAGGACCTCTATACCAGGCGGTGTCAGAGGAAGGCCCTCAAAATTGTCAAATACTCCAGCCACCCTAGTCATAGACTGTTCTCTCTGCTACCGCACGGCAAGCGGTACCGGAGTGCCAAGTCTAGGTCCAAAAGGATTCTCAACAGCTTCTAACCCCAAGCCATAAGACACCCCGTCCCCCTTTTTTACTCTGCTGCTACTCTGTTTATTATTTATGCATAGTCACTTTAACTCTACCCACATGTACATATTACCTCAATTACCTCGACTAGACGGTGCCCCATTGACTCTGCACCAGTACCCCCTTGTATGCTGCCTCCCTACTGTTATTTTATTTTACTGCTGCTCTTTAGTTATTTGCTTTCATTTTTTTTTGCTTAACACTTTTTTATTCTTTTTTTTCTTTGCATTGTTGGTTAAGGGCTTGTAAGCAAGCATTTCACTGTAATGTCTACACCTGTTGTATTCGGCGCATGTGGCAAATACATTTTGATTTGATTTGAAAAGGTGGCTCTACAAAGTATTGACTTTGGGGGGGTGAATAGTTATTCATGCTCAAGTTTTTTCTGTTTTTTTGTCTTATTTCTTGTTTGTTTCACACACAAAAAAATGTTTTTGCATCTTCAAAGTGGTAGGCATGTTGTGTAAATCAAATGATACAAACCCCCCCAGAAATCCATTTAAATACCAGGTTGTAAGGCAACAAAATAGAAAAAATGCCAAGGGGGGTGAATACTTTCGCAAGCCACTGGAACTCAGTAAAATCTTTGAAATTGTTGCATGTTGCGTTTATATTTTTGTTCAGATGATAACTTAATTACAGATAATGAAAACATAAAAATAAAACTTTCCAGCTGCAGGTGAAGGGCAATATTCTTCCACAATTGATTTGTAGTAATGGAGGCTACATAATAAACAATGTTTACACTGCATTGATCGGCCTACATACAATATTTTCACTTGTAGTGAAGATATGCTTTTACTGTTGATATTACCTGTTATCATGGTTGCAATATGCTTCCAATTGTCAGCTTTTGAGATAAGAGGAATTGCTCTATCAGCAACTATCACCTTCTACCACAAGACAATTTCTCCCAGGGGGTTGTTTGGTTCAACCCTCTTTAGTGATTGAGATTCCACATAACTATGATTGCATTTGGATGTCATGAAATAGGTCAGAAATAGTCTTGCAGCAAAGAAACATCTAAGCACTTTATAAAGGCACAGATCTGATTAAAATCGTATACTGAATAATAAAGCCATGATTAGATTTTTATAATGATTATAACCTATTGTCAAATATGATAATAAAAAATATGAATAGTTATGACTTAAATTGAAGAGCTCATTCAAATGGATTGCAATTGCAAGTAATTACTAAGTTAGTTTCATTTTATATTCCATAAGATATACAGTATATCCCATATTGGAGAATCAATGAAAGTTTAACATACTGTTTCAAATACGTACCATTTTGAAAATGCACATATACACATGGTAATAATGGCAGTTGAACTCAATGGATTAATAGAGAACAACTACTCCCCTATCTATGTTATGGACTGGGAGCTATTTTACTGTACCATTTTGAAATTGCAAAGATAAAAGGAAGCTCTTTGCCACCTTCTCCTCCCTGCTGAATCCCCCTCCCTCATCCCTCTCTGTGGACGACTTCGTCAACCATTTTGAAAAGAAGGTTGACGACATCCGATCCTCATTTATTAAGTCAAATGACACCGCTGGTCCTGCTCACACTGCCCTACCCTATGCTTTGACTTCTTTCTCCCCTCTCTCTCCAGATGAAATCTGGCGACTTGTGACGGCCGGCCGCCCAACAACCTGCCCGCTTGACCCTATCCCCTCCTCTCTTCTCCAGACCATTTCTGGAGACCTTCTCCCTTACCTCACCTCGCTCATCAACTCATCCTTGACCACTGGCTATGTCCCTTCCGTCTTCAAGAGAGCGAGAGTTGCACCCCTTCTCAAAAAACCTACACTCGATCCCTCCGATGTCAACAACTACAGACCAGTATCCCTTCTTTCTTTTCTCTCCAAAACTCTTGAGCGTGCCGTCTTTAGCCAACTCTCTTGCTATCTCTCTCAGAATGACCTTCTTGATCCAAACCAGTCAGGTTTCAAGACTGGTCATTCAACTGAGACTGCTCTTCTCTGTGTCATGGAGGCTCTCCGCACTGCTAAAGCTAACTCTCTCTCCTTTGCTCTCATCATTCTAGACATATCTGCTGCCTTTGATACTGTGAACTATCAGATCCTCCTCTCGACACTCTCCGAGTTGGGCATCTCCGGCGCGTCTCACTCTTGGATTGCGTCCTACCTCACAGGTCGCTCCTACCAGGTGGCATGGCGAGAATCTGTCTCCGCACCACGTGCTCTCACCACTGGTGTCCCCCAGGGCTCAGTTCTAGGCCCTCTCCTATTCTCTCTATACACCAAGTCACTTGGCTCTGTCATATCCTCACATGGTCTCTCCTATCATTGCTACGCAGACGACACACAATTCATCTTCTCCTTTCCCCCTTCTGATAACCAGGTGGCGAATCGCATCTCTGCATGTCTGGCAGACATATCAGTATGGATGACGGATCACCACCTCAAGCTGAACCTCGGCAAGATGGAGCTGCTCTTCCTCCCAGGGAAGGACTGCCCGCTCCATGATCTCGCCATCACTGTTGACAACTCCGTTGTGTCCTCCTCCCAGAGTGCAAAGAACCTTGGCGTGACCCTGGACAACACCCTGTCCTTCTCCGCTAACATCAAAGCGGTGACCCGATCCTGTAGGTTCATGCTCTACAACATTCGCAGAGTACGACCCTACCTTACACAGGAAGCGGCACAGGTCCTAATCCAGGCACTTGTCATCTCCCATCTGGATTACTGCAACTCACTGTTCGCTGGGCTCCCTGCCTGTGCCATTGCTTGTGTATCTTGGCCCAAGCAAGTCTCTTCTTCTTATTGGTGTCCTTAAGTAGTGGTTTCTTTGCAGCAATTCGACCAGAAAGGCCTGATTCACGCAATCTCCTCTGAACAGTTGATGTTGAGATGTGTCTGTTACTTGAACTCTGTGAAGCATTTATTTGGGCTGTAATCTGAGGTGCAGTTAACTCTAATGAACTTATCCTCTGCAGCAGAGGTAACTCTGGGTCTTCCTTTCCTGTGGCAGTCCTCATGAGAGCCAGTTTCATCATAGCGCTTGATGATTTTTGCGACTGCACTTGAATAAACTTTCAAAGTTCTTGAAATGTTCCGTATTGACTGACCTTCATGTCTTAAAGTAATGATGGACTGTCGTTTCTCTTTGCTTATTTGAGCTGTTCTTGCCAGAATATGGACTTGGTATTTTACCAAATAGGGCTATCTTCTGTATACCACCTCTTCCTTGTCACAACACAACTGACTGGCTCAAACACATGAATTAACTTTTAAGAAGGCATACCTGTTAATTGAAATGTATTCCAGGTGACCACCTCATGAAGCTGGTTGTGAGAATTCCAAGAGTGTGCAAAGCTGTTATCAAGGCAAAGAGTGGCTATTTGAAGAATCTCAAATATAACATATATTTTGATTTGTTTAACACTTTTTTGGTTACTACATGATTCCATTTGTGTTATTTCATAGTTTTGATGTCTTCACTATTATTCTACAATGTAGAAAATAGTATAAATAAAGAAAAACCTTTGAATGAGTAGGTGTGTCCAAACTTTTCACTGGTACTGTATATTTAAACCTCTTAAGGATCGGACCCTTTTTTTCAATTTTTGCCTAAAATGACATACCCAAATCTAACTACCTGTAGCTCAGGACCTGAAGCAAGTAAATGCATATTCTTGATATAATTTGAAAGGAAACACTTTGAAGTTTGTGGAAATGTGAAATGAATGTAGAAGAATATAACACATTAGATCTGGTAAAATATAATACAAACAAAAAAACATGCGTTTTCTATTTTATTTTTTGGGCATCATCTTTGAAATGCAAGAGAAAGGCCAGACAGTGATGTAGGATTCAAGGTGTAATTTAGATGTTGTCCACAAGATGGCAGCAGTGTGTGTATAAATGTTTCAGACTGATCCAGTGAAGAATTACATCACTACAAAATATTTTGTACAACCTGCCAGGAGTTTTCCCAAATGTGGTAAATGTATACATTTTCAAGTACATAAAAATAGAGAACATACAAAAATGCTATGGTAATAAAAAGGTAATGTGTACACACTCCCAGGAATGTCATTAGCTTCCCTGCAGAAAATACACTAACCTTCACACCTCTAGATGGCCGGGCGGGGGTGGGAGTGGAGCCAGAGACAGCAGTGGGGTCAAACTGTAGAACCCAGTTCCTACTTTTGAGTATAAAAATGGATTTTTCAAACAACACTACACTACATTTTATCTCTGGGACCCTCAGGATGACAAATCAGAACAAGATTACTGAATGTAAGTACATTATTTACCTTTAGAAGTGAATGTATCAAACCATTGCCGTGATAAAAGTGTCTTGTTGTTGTGCACTATCCTCAAACAATAGCATGGTATAGCTCCTGTAAATTGGACACTGCATTTAGATTAACAATCATTTAAGCTTTCTGCCCATACAAGACATGTCTATGTCCCGGGAAGTTGGCTGTTGTTTACAATGCCATTATAGTCACATATCGCATATTAAGCAGCAATTGTCCGGTATAGGGACACCGATCCAGTAGTTAAGCAATAATGCACGAGGAGGTGTGGTATTTGGCAATATACCACGGCTAAGGGCTGTTCTTAAGCACGACACAATGCGGAGTGCCTGGATACAGCCCTTAGCTGTAAGCCCCGTGTAGCCAGTTGGTAGAGCATGGCGTTTACAACGCCAGGGTTGTGGGTTCGATTCCCACGGGGGGCCAGTATGAAAACATTTATAATGTATGCACTCACTAAATGTAAGTCACTCTGGATAAGAGCATCTGCTAAATGACTAAAATGTAAAATAAAAATGTATATTGGCCATATACCACAAACCCCAGAGGTGCCTTATTGCTATTATAAACTGATTACCAACGTAATTAGAGCAGTAAAAATAAATGTTTTGTCATACCTGTGGTACACGGTCTGATGTACCACGGCTGTCAGCCAATCAGCATTCAGGCCTTGAACCACCCAGTTTATAATTTATTTTATATCTACAGGGGTCTTAAAATTCTAAATCAAATAGCTAAATTACCCTTGGTATGACCATCTTAAAACAATTCCATATGTTAGCTTAGTAGTAGTCCCGCGTTGGCATACCTCCAAAATCACGTCGCTGTCAGAATTTTGTTTTGCAAAAACGGTTTGAATGGTCCGCAAGATTTTGATTGGATGTTATATTTCAAGAACCCTCCCCCCACATGCCCGTTGGTGCTATGAAGCTGGATGTGGAGGTCCTGGGCTGGCATGGTTATACATGGTCTGCGGTTGTGAGGCCAGTTTGACCTAATGCCAAATTCTCTAAAATGACATTGCTTATGGTAGCGAAATGAACATTACATTCTCTGGCAACAGCTCTGGTGGACATTCCTACAGTCAGCATGCCAATTGCACGCTCCCTCAAAACTTGAGGAATCTGTGGCATGGCATTGTGTGACAAAACTGCACATTTTAGAGTGGTCTTTTATTGTCCCCAGCACAAGGTGCACCTGTGTAATGATCATGCTGTTTAATCAGCTTCTTGATATGCCACACCTGGATGGATTATCTTGGAAAAGGAGAAATGCACACTAACAGTGATGTAAACTAATTTGTGCAATTTTTTTTTTGAGAAATAAGCTTTTTGTGCGTATGGAAAATGTCTGGGATCTTTTATTTCAGCTCATGAAACATGAGACAAACACTTTACATGTTGCGTTTAGATTTTTGTTCAGTATAGTTAGCAATATTGCAGAAAATTGAAGAAGACCTGAAGGAAAAACGTAATTCAGTTTTGTCCGAAGTGTGCTCTATACACAGAATTGACATACATCAACATATTTTGATGGCGTTTTAATCTGCAATTTCCTAGCCATCCTCAACATAAACTGTAAAAATAATTGTCACGCACTGTTGCACCTATGACACTAATCTAGTGAACACTATTGTAGCTCCGCCCAAGCAAGGTATTTGAAAGTTGGCAGGAGCACAGTGCACTGTTCAGATTTAGGAATTTTTTTGGATGAATGTGTGAAGGTAAACTACTTTTTGAAGTGATTTGTTTGACAATCAGATGCAAACATCATGACTAGTTGTGTTCATGGCACATTAAAAGGTAATACATTTAAATAATACAGTTAAATTACGTCTTTGGAGGCCTGGGGCCTCCAAATCACAAAATCTGCCCTTGATGATGGTTCCAAGGGAACTTTCTCTTGGGGACCTTTGTCTAGTTCCCTGTAAGTTCCCAGGACATCACTGAGGACCATGCCAGCCAGGACCTTTTTAGGATGCACATTTTACTAGGCCTTGGGACATTGTGTGATGGTCCCAAGGGAACGTTCTCTGGGACGTTTTTAGGATGTTCTTGGGACGTTGTCGTCCCCCCCCCCCCACCACCACCACACACACCTACATACAACAAAACTGTCTCATGCATGTCTGCCATTCATGAGACTAGAATTAAACTCCCCGGTGGTCACACTGGTGCATTGACACAGATTGTTCTCTGCAAGACTAAAATCAAATCAAATCAAATTGTATTTGTCACATACGCCGAATACAACAGGTGTAGACCTTACCGTGAAATGCTTACTTACAAGCCCTTAACCAACTGGGCCGTACGCACTACTCTCTGTAGATGCCGAGCAGTTGCCATACCAGGCGGTGATGCTACCGGTCAGGATGCTCTCGATGGTGCAGCTGTAGCACTTTTTGAGGATCTGGGGACCCATGCCAAATCCTTTCAGTCTCCTGAGGGGGAAAAGGTGTTGTCGTGCCCTCTTCACAACTGTCTTGGTGTGTTTGGACCATGATAGTTTGTTGGTGATGTGGACACCAAGGAACTTCAAACTCTCGACCCGCTCCACTTCAGCCCCGTCGATGTTAATAGGGGCCTGTTCGGCCCTCCTTTTCCTATAGTCCACGATCAGCTCCTTTGTCTTGCTCACATTGAGGGAGAGGTTTTTGCCAGGTCTCTGACACTGCCAGGTCTCTGACCTCCTCCCTATAGGCTGTTGTGTCGTCAGCAAACTTGATGATGATGTTGGAGTCGTGCTTGGCCACGCAGTCGTGGGTGAACAGGGAGTACAGGAGGGGACTAAGCACGCACCCCTGAGGGGCCCCAGTGTTGAGGATCAGTGTGGCAGATGTGTTGTTGCCTACCCTCACCACCTGGGGGCGGCCTGTCAGGAAGTCCAGGATCCAGTTGCAGTGGGAGGTGTTTAGTCCCAGGGCCCTTAACTTAGTGATGAGCTTTGTGGGCACTATGGTGTTGAACGCTGAGCTGTAGTCAATGAACAGCATCCGCGTCATCTGACCACTTCCGTATTGAATGAGTCACTGGTACTTCCTACTTTAGTTTTTGATTGTAAGCAGGAATCAGGAGGATAGAATTACGGTCAGATTTGCCAAATGGTGGGCGAGGGAGAGCTTTGTATGTGTCTCTGTGTGTGGAGTAAAGGTGGTCTAGAGTTTATTTTTTTCTGGTTGCACATGTAACATGCTGGTAGAAATTTGGTAAAACGGATTTAAGTTTGCCTGCATTAAAGTCCCCGGCCACTAGGAGCGCCACTTCTGGATGAGCATTTTCTTATTTGCTTATGGCCTTATACAGCTCGTTGAGTGCAGTCTTAGTGTCAGCATCGGTTTGTGGTGGTAAATAGACGGCTACGAAAAATATAGATGAGAACTCTCTTGGTAGAAAGTGTGGTCTACAGCTTATCATGAGCTTTCTACCGGAGGCGAGCAATACCTCGAGATTTCTTTAATATTAGACATCACGCACCAGCAGTTATTGACAAATAAACACACACCCCCGCCCCTCGTCTTACCAGACGTAGCTGCTCTGTCCTGCCGAAACACGGAGAAGCCAGCCAGCTCTATATTATCCGTGTCGTCGTTCAGCCACGTCTCGGTGAAACATAAGATATTACAGTTTTTAATGTCCCGTTGGTAGGATATTCTTAATCGTAGATCGTCCAGTTTGTTTTCCAATGATTGCACGTTGGCCAATAATACGGAGGGAAGTGGTGGTTTACCTACTCGTCGGCGAGTTCTTACAAGGCACCCCGCCCTCCTCCCCCCTCCTCCCCCTTTTCCTCCATCCTTTCTTCACGCTGATGACGGGGATTTGGGCCTTGTCTTGACAAAGCAGTATATCCTTCGCGTCGGACTCATTAAAGAAAAAACCTTTGTCCAGTTTGAGGTGAGTAATCGCTGTTCTGATGTCCAGAAGCTATTTTCGGTCATAAGAGACCGTAGTAACAACATACAATGCGAAAAAACTAACAAAATAGCACAGTTGGTTAGGAGCCCGTAAAACGGCAGCATTCCCCTCCATTATTAATAAGGGTCAAATTTAACGGTAACTATGAGAATGAGAATGTCAACATATTATTAAGGTCCATCAGACCGTCCAAAACTCTTTTTTTTCTAATGAACTTCGCAATACAAAGAATAATCCTGCCACACCAGCATCGTGAACATAAAAAAAAAGAACTGTCAAAGGGCAAGAAACATCCTTCCTTCCAATGGCAGTGAGGGCATTAGATTCAGGAGTATTGGAGAAGTAGAGTACTTGGAACATGGAAGCCATTGAGCAGGAGTCATGGGAGGGTGTTACAGGAGTTGCACAGGATGGGTAATGATGGTGGGTCGTTGGTGTGTTAACAATTCACATATCCAAGCAGTCCAAAGGTAGCTGTCAGTGCTTATGGTGAAGGTTTAGAATATAAAGTATTTAATCTTTGATTTAATCTCAGCAAAGACTACATTTTCTAAATGGTACATAAAAAATACTTCTAATCCATAATATGGATAGAAGAGTACATTAATCCATTGAGTTTGCTGAGTAAGTATTTGAAACAGTCCATTAATTGAGTCTTTAATATGGGATACACTACCTTCAGAAAGTATTCACATTCCTTTCACTTTTTCCACATTTTGTTGTGTTACAGCCTGAATTTAAAATTGATTGAATTGAGAGTTTTTGTCACTGGTGTACACACAATACAGCATAATGTCAAAGTGGAATTATGTTTTTCGAAATATTTACAAATTCATGAGAAATGGCTTGAGTCAATAAGTATTTAAACCCTTTGTTATGGCAAGCCGAAATAAGTTCAGGAGTAAAAATGTGCTTAACAAGTCACATATTGAGTTGCATGGACTCACTCTGTGTGCAATAATAGTGTTTAACATGATTTTCTTATGACTGTACCCCACACATACAATTATCTGTAAGGTCCCTCAGTCGGAGCAGTGAATTTCAAACACAGATTCAACCACAAACACCAGGGAGGTTTTCCAATGTCTCGCAAAGAAGGGCACCTATTGGTAGATGGGTAAAAATAAAAGAAGCAGACATTGAATATCCCTTTGAGCATTGTGAAGTTATTAATTACACATTGGATGGTGTATCAATACATCCAGTCACTACAAAGATACAGGCGTCCTTCCTAACTCCGTTGCCGGAGAGGAAGGAAACCACTCAGGGATTTCAACATGAGGCCAATTGTGACTAAAACAGTTACAGAGTTTAATGGCTGTGATAGCAGAACACTGAGGATGGATCCACAACATCATAGTTACTCCACAATACTAACCTAATTGACAGAGTAAAAAAAAAGGAAGTCTGTACGGAATAAAATTATTCCAAAACATGGATCCTGTTTGCAACAAGGCACTAAAGTATTACAGCAAAAAATGTGTTATGTTTGGGGCAAATCCAATAAAACATATTACTGAGTACCACTCTCCATATTTTCAAGCATAGTGGCAGCTGCATCATGTTATGGGTATGCTTGTTATCGTTAAGAATTGGGTAGTTTTTCAGGATAAAAAAGAAACGGAATGGAGCGAAGCACAGGCAACATCCTAGAGGAAAACTTGGTTCAGTCTGCTTTCCACCAGACACTGGGAGATTAATTCACCTTTCAGCGGGACAATAACCTAAAACACAAGGCCAAATCTACACTGGAGTTGCTTATCAAGAAGACAATAAATGTTCCTGAGTGGCCAAGTTACAGTTTTGACTTAAATCTACTTGAAAATCTATCGCAAGACCTGAAAATAGTTGTCTGGCAATGACCAACAACCAATTTGACATACCTTGAAGAATGTTTTAAAGAATAATGTGCAAATGTTGCACAATCCAGGTGTGGAATGCTCTTAGAGACTTTTCCAGAAAGACACACAGCTGTAATTGCTGCCAAAGGTGCTTCTACAAAGTACTAGCTCAGGGGTGTGAATACTTATGTAAATTAGATATTTCTGTATTTCATTTTCAATAAATGTGCAAACATAAAAAATAAAAAATAAATTCACTATTTCATTATGGGGTCTTGTGTATAGATGGGTGAGTTTTTTATTGATTTAATCCATTTTGAATTCAGGCTGTAACAACAAAATGTGGAATAAGTTAAGGTGTATGAAAACTTTCTGAAGGCACTGTAAATGCCATTATCGTGTATGGGTAGTTTGGAGGGGTGCATTTTCAAAATGGTACAGTAAGAATTACTCTATATCATAACATAGATAGTGGAGTAGTTGTACTACATTAATCCATTGAGTTTGATGACAAAGTATTTAAAACAGTCCTTTAATTAATTATTTAATATGGGATAAATGCCATTATTGTGTATGTGATGTAATTAGGTTTGGAGGAGTGGATTTTCTAAATGGTACAGTAAAAATGCTTCTAAAACATAACTTGATAAAAGAGTAGTTGTACTACATTAATCCAGTGAGTTTGCTGACAAAGTATTAGAAACAGTCCTTTAATTGAGTCTTTAATATGGGATACAGTAAATTCCATTATCACATACGTATGTGATGTAAGTACGTTTGGAGGGGTGCATTTTCCAAATGGTACAGTAAAGATGCTTCCAATCCATAACATAGATAGTGGAGTAGTTGTAAAACATTAATCCATTGAGTTTGCTGACAAAGTATTTGAAACAGTCCTTTAATTGAGTCTCCAATATAAGATAAATGGCAATATCACTTATGCGATGTAGGTAGGTTTGGAGGGGTGCATTATTCAAATGGTACAGTAAAGATGCTTCCAATCCATAACATAGATAGTGGAGTAGTTGTACTACATTAATCCAATGAGTTTGCTGAAAAGTATTAGAAACAGTCCTTTAATTGAGTCTTTAATATGGGATAAAAACTATGGATGGAAACGTGGTTTATGTGAAGTGGTAAAAGGAATTAAACCCTCTCAGAAAAAGACACCAAGTTATTCAAAACTGAGGAAAATCTGAAGTAGATCTACTATAAAATACCAACAAATGTTTCAGAGATATTATAGCCAGTATTTTAAGCGCATAAACCACTTGGGCACTTGCGTGCCTCTCTACCTCCTTCATCCACTCAAACTGACGTATGTTGGCGCGGCGGCACGCAGACCACCAACAACAACAGTGCGACGACGCGTCCAACCCAACCATTGTGTACACGGTACACACCATTCCAGAGTAGGCAATCGAAAACCCAACACACCAGAAATGATAAAATATTATTTTAACTCAATAGTCGGTGTTTTTCTTACCGTTTTACTGCAGAGAATTCATCCTTTGCTTGCAGAGAGTTCTCGGAGCATGCGCTGTACTGCTGCTTCGCTACACTTCCTGCAATGAAGGCAGAATTTGCCTGAGAAGCGTCTGTCCTACTGTCACGAGAAGCGGTTTGTTCGCACGCGATGTGTAAATCGGTCAAACTGCTCTACTAGGAGTGCACGGCTTACTTCAGGACCACAGAATGGCATGGTTTAGAAAAGCTTAAGGCTAAATTATTAGAATAGCTCACAACAACGACAAATATACTTTTTTATTTGACAGCAAGGATCATCATTAGGCCACGAAAGGAGTGTTGTTATAATACACATATATAATTTGCATGCAATAAGTGATGTTTGTTGAGCGTGTAAAATTATTTACCATAATAAATAGGTAGAAATCATTGCTCCAAGTTTGGTTGTACCAAAGGGTGGCGGACTTTTACAATTGTGTACAGTAGGCATAGAGCGCACATAGTTTTATTAGGCTATGGGCTCAACCATCTATTTATAGTAGCACTCAATTAAACTCAGAAAATGTAGGGATGGGAATGTATTCTCACCTGCTCTAATGAATTTTGCACAACTCCAGTCATTTCCAGCTATAGGGGGTGGTTGTCACTAAGCACATATCTAGGACCTGTGGACCCCTCTCAATCGACAAGAAATAACAAGTTATGTTGACCTTAGAGCAGCATTTATGGGTCCACATCTAGCAAGACCCAATCCACCCTTATTTGGGAAAGCAATTCTTAAAGTGATTTAATTGACACATCTGGAAGCCAATGAGATCTCACTTCATCTCCCTGTGCCCAATCGTAAGTATTCAATGCCTCGTATTATAGTATTTTCTGCAGAAGCGTACTGAGAAGTGTTATCCCGGAGTTTGAGGGATTGCTCCTTGCTTTTATCCGTGGAAATCATGTTCTTGAAGCCTGGACAGATTAGAGATGCTGTGAATTATTTTGGCCGTTTTTGGATCATCTTTAGTGTCGTGTTTATAATTGTCAACGGACAGGAGGGTAAGCTATTTATTCCCTTGTATATGTCCTCGTCAATGTATAGAAAAGTATAAGAGCAATAGACAACCAAATATACATTAGACTAGCTATCTTTTTCATAAATCGATTATTATATTTTTATTGAGATAATTACTGAGGCTTGACTGGATAATTTTCAAATAACTATACATTGTAGGCTATTATATTTATATAATAAAAGTTGTGGAATTGAGTTGGGACTGTAAACTGACATGAATTGCTTACATAAATGAGCATATTCACAGATTATCTTCATGTCATTTTAATGTTGTGTGGTGCTTACTTTATTGAAGATATTATCATCACTTTCTATGTAATGTATTTTTTGTTGGCTGAGGGCTACACACATTGTCCACATTTGAAACCGTTTGACATTTTCTATAGTGGCTATTGGTGACATAAATAGACAATGTGTTCCTGCTGCAATTTCCAGTTTTCAGAAGGTATATAACATAGATTATAGATCAATCAGATGATGCATGAGTTTAATTCAGTTTCTTATAAAAGTCCTCATAAACAAGGTAGCAGTTGTATTGGTAAATTAAAGGTACACTGCCCTTCTTTGGTAAGTCACTCTTATTGGCAAAGGGTGAGGTGTGTGTACCAATCCTCGTTTGGAGCTGTTCTGCTTGTGTTAGCCATTCCAAGTATTTACGACAAACTGAGCATCCTTTCAAGTCATGTCAAAGATTAAATATTGTATGCAAAAACCCTGTCACACATACAGTTGACTTCAGCAAAAGGAGTGCATGCAAGTAGTCAACAACACTAGCTTTGATAGGGTTTAAATTAATATAGGGGTACAGTTATAGCCTAGTTGTAACAACACTGGCTCAGTGCTCCAGTGACTAACTCTCTTCCACACATGGGGTGGATCAAACCAAAGCCACAAATATCTTTAAGTCTGTCTGGAGCAAACAATCCCGATAGTTCAAAAGTCATCTTTGATGTCATGGCGGCATTCCATTGCTGGTCCAGAGGCAGATAGTGAACTCTCATCTGTGTTTACCTTAGGGGTCCAGGTGGCAGGTATCCTAGTGGTTAGTGCGTTGGTCCAGTAACCGAAAGGTTGCTGGTTCGAATACCCAAGCCAACAAGGTGAAAAATCTGTCGATGTGCCCTTGAGCAAGGAACATAACTCTAGTTTGCTCCAGGGGTGCTGTACTACTATGGCTGACCTTATAATAAACACATTTAATTGCACCTATCTGGTGTATGTGACAAAACATAAATACATCTATTTTTTTTACCCACTATTCCCCACAGGAAGACTAGTAGGAAGACATGCAACAATAAGAGAGTGTACCCTGTGTGTTGACACAGTATTTCACAATCAGACAGGGGTCAACATGAATCACTGTAGCCATGTCCACACATATATGGAAACTTACTGTGAATCTTCACGCAGATCTGGGCTCTCTTGACGCATTTTGTTTTGCTGTTGGGGATTTAGTATCGTCACAGAGGAAGATGACCAATTCATGGTAAATGGCTTCCTCTGAATCACTTTGGCACCAGAGAGAAGCAAGAGACAAATGTACAGGAAAAAAACATATCAATCCTCTCCTGGTCTATTAATAACTCAGTGTGTGTTGTCATGCTCTGATTGACACAGTAGTATTTAGTGACAGATTACACAGCTAAACAATTCCCAATCATCTGTCCAGCTGATATTACTATGTTATTACTCTGTTGTCTACTATTCTTGGTATATCTGCCCCTGAAAGTGAGGGTTTTAAGAAGGATATCCATCATAATTTGAATGTTTGATTATATGCCTGAGACAGTTAGCCCAGTCTGTCTAGAGAGACATAAAAGCAGGAAGTATGGGCCAGTAGCAGGAATGCCAGGGTGTAGGCTTTTCACTCCATGGAACAACCAACAGCTATAACACGAGTTAAAGCCTAGCTTAGGTTGATCCCAAGCACTGAGGAAAGAGAGAGAGAGCCCCACTAGACAAGACCTTCATGAGACAGGCCAGGTCAAAGACGGGGTGAAAGGGGAGGAGTGCAGGGGGGAAGACTGGCCCGCCAACCCCAAAACATCCCCAGAATACTGCTCCCAAGCTTGAGGCCTCAGACTGGCTGGTGACACAGATCCACCCTCTGTTGCCCACGGCTACAGCTTGTCGCTCTGGCATTTCCAGGGAATCCTAGGGGACATGAAAAGGGGCAGTAGCGGTGAGAAGTTCTGGGAGTTAGAGAGAGAAAGAGAGAGAGAGAGAGAGAGAGAGAGAGAGAGAGAGAGAGAGAGAGAGAGAGAGAGAGAGAGAGAGAGAGAGAGAGAGAGAGAGAGAGAGAGAGAGAGAGAGAGAGAGCGAGAGAGAGAGAGAGAGAGAGAGAGAGAGAAGAGAGAAAGAGAGAGAGAGAGAGAGAGCGAGAGAGAGAGAGAGAGAGAGAGAGGAGTACGAAAGAAAGATAGAAGGGGCCCAGTGGAAGAGTCTCTTAGCCGGACCGGAAAGGCTAACCAGTGTGACGTGTATGTGACATGTGAGTGGAAAGTAACAGAGACCACCAACTCTTCACCCAAAGTTAATTTTGAACCCAAGGGAGAACTGCGCTTCTTTCTGTCTGCCCTGGGAGCGTGGGTGTCCTTGGTTAGACCACAGTGCAAGTTTAAGCCAGCCAACCCCACAGCACTTACCTCTATGACCTGACACACTGAAACAGTCACATTAAGAATGTGTCTAGCTAAATATTTGAGTTCTTTCCGGTACAATAAAGAGTTAGTCATAGCCACAGAGGTTAGGAAGATTTAAGGATAGGGCATGAATAAGAGGTATGACACAGAGAGCTAGCAGGAAAACATTGATCAAGATGAAATACAAACAGAATGGAAGGGTGATGAGTTTGCTCAACAGTCTCTAGAATTAGGGAATAGTCCCTATAAGGGCTTTGTTCAATCAAACATGTTAACCCGTTAAAGAGTTATGATTGCAGTTTTGGATTAATGACACACTACTTCAAATCAAACACACTTTCTCATTGCCTTTGAATAATATTATTTTCCACTTCAATAGTTTTGATTGCATATGGCCTGCAATCTCTTTTTACTGTAAGCAGTGTCCTACAGTGTTGAGGAGGACTGCTTCAGCTGTTGGTTGTTTTTGGGGCATCTCGCGGTTATGATCTCAGGAGTGTAAACATCTCCTGCTCTACTGCGCACTCTCAGTGCTCCGTCCCTGGGGACTCCTATTACTCACCTTGTCTGGGAAAGGAGCCCTATAATTAACAAAGCTCTAAATAGTGTCTTTACCATATTAACATAATTAATGAAAGTCCCTGTTATGTACTGTGACTAAACAGTGGTGAACTTGGCTGTTCCTTCTGCTAACAAGCCCCAGCTGCCCCTCCGTACCGCCTACACTGCTAGTCATGCATTAATTAATGTCTCACACTTACACTCCAAGCATGTTTTTCTGTCTCTCATCCAAGTGGTCAAGGATTTCCTGGAAATAGCCATTATCGTATTCATGTGGACATTTGACATAACTGAGGATTTACGCTGGATGCCAAAGCAACATGACTTTCCTACCCTTCCCAGTCCAAAACATGTATTGAAGGAACTGTGAATTGTTATTACCATAAACAATGTCATGAAAGATAATTTGCCTGGAATTAGGCACCAAACCATTGCATATACGGCAGATGTATTATGTACAAGTACAATAACTGTTATAACTGTAAGTTTGGTTGTCTTCATATTTCAGGCAATGGCTGCGGGCACACTGTGATGGGCACAGAGAGTGGCACTCTAGCCTCTCAGAACTACCCAGGCACCTACCCTGTTGATTCCTGGTGTAAGTGGAGACTGCGAGTGCCAAAGGGACGTACACTACGGCTCCTCTTCGGGGACTTTGACGTGGAAAGGAGTCCCGGCTGCAGGAATGGCTCCCTCACCATCACATCTAACAACGGAGCTCCCAGCCTGGGTAAGACTCTCCAGTGCACACTGGGCCACTGACCTGACTGGCCGTGTGCTTGTCTCTACTTTTACAAGGAATTTACTGTATATGCTATTGACAAACTATTTTCATAGTGAGATTCAGAATTCTCACTCAAGTTCTGACTGACTGAATTAATGCTTGTCATTAAGACAAATCCACCCACTTCTGATGGACCACTTGATCTGTCTCCTTTGTTATGTAGTTCATTCAAAACCACTCTTTGTTACTAGTAAAAGCCATACAGTGTAGCCTGAATTCCATTGCAAAGGCAGAGAGCACATTAACACAATTTCACTGCCAATGCATCTCTGCCAATTCTACACCACTATGGTGCATCCAGCCATACCTTGCGGGCACAAGGGTATGACGTCCTTCCTAGATATTTGAGGACAGTTCCAGAGGCTGTATGTAACTATTCAGCTTATTATATTGTTTTTATTAGCGGATTCCACAGGGGCAACTTCATGCTGTTCTGGAGCTCACTCCATGTCATTTGTTCTGCAGCACTACACAAACATGACTAGGAGACCACACACTAGCCTAGCGGTTTTGCTTGTTCCATGCTCTCTGTATTTGTGTGTGTTTTGCATCCACCACAGTCTGACATGTGGTGTGTGTGTGTGTATGTGTGTGTGTGTGGGTGTGTGTGTGTGTGTGTGTGGGTGTGCATTCATGCATTCGTCCATGTATGTCTGCATGCATGCGTGCATCTGGGAGTCCTTGTGTGTGTGCTTGCATGTGTGGTGTATGCGTTCTTGCGTGCATGCCTGTGTGTCTGTCATCCACAGGCCCCCTGTGTGGACAGCTTGAAGCCTCAGAGAAAAATGTGACCGTAAACAGCAATGAGGTGACAATAGTATTCAACTCTGGCCCCCATCACTCAGGCCGAGGGTTCCTGTTCTCCTACACCACAGACCAACACTCAGGTATGGCCCAATTCATCACACACTGCTCACACGTTTACTTTCTATAGATTCTTTGTTTATACAACTGTACTACATATGGAAATGATTAATCTAATTTCATTAATTCATCAACAATCACATTACACACAGAATGCTGATGATAAGATATTATTTTCCCACGTGTACAGTAGCTCTGCTGTGGAACTTTCTCAGTGAAAGCAATGACCCACACTGTGAAAAAAAGTTGATTCAACGTACAATTGTCAGGCAACCGGCAGCAATAGGATTGTGTTTGCTCAACATTGCTCAGCATATAGCTGAACCAACATACATTCTCAAGTTGAATTGTATGTTCACTCAACATTGAATTATAGGTTGAGTGAACATACAATTCAACTTGACAATTTATTCTACCTTCTTGGCATATTTTCCCGGTGTAAAATGTTACTATTTATGACAATACATTTCATAAGGCCTTTCTTTGAAGGCCTAGTTACACCCTAACTCAGTGGTCTGAAACTCCTGGTTTACACGCCACATCAAGCCTGCAAGTCACATTATGCTGGCTTGCAAAGTGATGTGCAATTCCTATTGGAACCCAGACAGTGTGAAGATGCTATTTGTGTTTGTGTAGCAATCGATGTACATGCAGAAATACAGGTATTGAAACAAACAATTCTGAAAATCAAGCTGCAATAGAGCATGCTGGGAAATATGATAATGATGGGACGAAAAAGTAAGAAAAAGTACAGTACGAAAAAGTATGAAAATGTATGCACTCACTACTGTAAGTCGCACTGGATAAGAGTGTCTGCTAAATTACTAAAATGTAAAATGTAAATGAGAGTGGTTTTGAGCAAACATTTGTAATTTTACTCAACAAGCTTGTTTGTCAACCTATAATTGTAAGACAACCAGCTGCAATAGAATTGTGAGTTTTCTCAACATTTGGGCATATACAGTAGCAGAACCAACATACAGTGTTGCCTTCCAAAGGCAAACATGAATTTGTAATTTTACTCAACAAGCTTTTTCAAATTCACTCACTTTGAGCAGAGTTTGTTGAGTGGACAAATTTGAACACATTAGCTCAAATTCTTGTCCATTTGAAGTCCACTCAACTCACAGAATAACGCTGACTAAGCAATTGTTTAAGATGTCTTTTTTACAGTGCCCCTGACTCAGTAACATTGATAATAATATAATAATATGCCATTTAGCAGACGCTTTTATCCAAAGCGACTTACAGTCATGCGTGCATACATTTTTGTGTATGGGTGGTCCCGGGGATCGAACCCACTACCTTGGCGTTACAAGCGCCGTGCTCTACCAGCTGAGCTGAAGAGCACCCACTGTGATCATAATTGTTGTTTTTCTGCCCATCACCTACATCACTGGTAACCCCAAAGTGCTGCTAAGCAAGTTGAAAGGCATAAACAGGCATTACTGAGGTGTCAAAGAGACTGGAAACATGCTGTAATTTCATACCCAACCGCATTTAAGTCCAGCATTAGAGTTGATGGAGTCACTGGCATGAAGTCAGTTTAATGTATGTATGCACACACGTTTACGCCAATGAAATTTGTACGCTAACATTTGTGTGTGTTGGAGTGCCTTGTGAGTGTGTATTGGTGTGTGTGTCTATTGGAATGCAGCTCCTATCCCTATCTAAGCATCCAGGGTGATTGCTCAGTAGGCAGAAGAGTAAGGACCCTTCTCCTGGGCTGAATGAAGAGGCCTCAAGGCTTTAGACTGCCACTCTGAGTGGGTGGACAGCTATGTGTTCACTCCTCCTCCTCAGGTCAGCTTAGTCAAATCAGCAACACGGTAACGGTTGCCAACCCACTCTCAAGCTGGTGGTGGCCGATGAGAGGATCTCACAAACAGATGCACTGGACTGGACATCTGGTGAAATGTGTTGTTTGCAAGGCGAGATATCATTGTTTGTGATACTACAGTACTACAATAGGTTATTATTACAGTTTTTTTTCAATCACTTTGGCACATTTTTCAAATGTAAGTGGCATATTTTCAAAACTCTTAAGAACAAAACTCTAAATTGATAACTCTTGTAATGCCCCCTATCTTATGTTTAGAACCTTTGATTGTGCATTCATTGGGGTTTTACACATCTTTCACCCCTGAGTGATTCATGCTAAATCAAAGTTTTCCGTGAAATACCATGAGAACATTTAAGTTTATTCACCAATACATCAGATAATGATAGACTAATAATTTAGTCATTTTAACTACCATTTAATCCAATATCAAAAATACAAGATACACATGTCAAAACTGTTCTTTTTACATTTACATTTTGCAGACGCTCTTATCCAGAGCGACTTACATGAGCAATTAGGGTTAAGTGCCTTGCTTAAGGGCACATCGACAGATTTTTCACCTAGTCGGCTCGGGGATTAGAACCAGCGACCTTTCGGTTACTGGCACAACGCTCTTACCCACTACGCTACCTGCTGAATAGAAACAATACTAGATGGTAAATATAATTTTCCATACAGTATGTCACTACAACTTGACATGCAATTTTTGTATCTAATTTATATCCAATGGCAGGTTGTGAGCATCTTGAGAAATAGGACAGTCTTACAGTTGAATTATCCTTATACAGTACATACTGTCACAAGTGTAGAGAGGAGTAGGCAGTCGCAGGTTTAGAACTACTGAATTTATTAACGCACCATAGCTTAAAGTGGGACGAAACCGACAGTGCAAAATATAAAGTACTCAGGAAATAGTAGGAGAGATCCCTCTCAGGAAAACAAGCAACATATACAATGACCGACAAAGACAAATGACAGAGGGAGTATATACAGTGGGGAAAAAAGTATTTAGTCAGCCACCAATTGTGCAAGTTCTCCCACTTAAAAAGATGAGAGAGGCCTGTAATTTTCATCATAGGTACACGTCAACTATGACAGACAAAATGAGAAAAAAAATACCAGAAAATCACATTGTAGGATTTTTTATGAATTTATTTGCAAATTATGGTGGAAAATAAGTATTTGGTCACCTACAAACAAGCAAGATTTCTGGCTCTCACAGACCTTTCTGGCTCTTTCCACCATAATTTGCAAATACATTCATTAAAAATCCTACAATGTGATTTTCTGGATTTTTTTTTCTCAATTTGTCTGTCATAGTTGACGTGTACCTATGATGACAATTACAGGCCTCTCTCATCTTTTTAAGTGGGAGAACTTGCACAATTGGTGGCTGACTAAATACTTTTTTCCCCCACTGTATATGAGGGTGAGATACGATAATTGACAGGGAGCTCTTCTTCACGAAAAAGGAATCCTTGGGCCTCCTGGATGTAGACCTCCATGGCTTCAGTCTCTGCATGTGAGAGAGGGTAGATGTTCCCCCGCGGGAGGGTAGAACCAGGCAGTAGGTTGATAGTGCAGTCCCATGGGTGATGAGTGGGCAGGCATGTGGCACGAGTCTTCAAAAAATCCACTTGTAGGTCCCGGTATTCCTCCGGGATAGGGACGTGGGTGGCATGGTCCGGACTTTTCACGGAGGTGGCACAGATAGACACCGAGAGACCTCCTCTTACACTCCTGTGACCAAACCAACAACCTCCTCTCTATCCACGATATACTGGGGTTATGCAACTGTGTGTGCAGGAGAGTCTAAGATGAGGAACGTGATGCGTTCATGGTTGTTATAATCAACTGTGAGTGAAATGGGAATCGTGGTCTGGCTCACCAGTCCTGTTCCTAGTTGTCTAGGGCATGGACTGGGATAGGGGGTTGTAAAGGGACTAGAAGAATGCGTAATGATAAGGCCACTGACTGGTCTAGGAAATTGCCTGCAGCACCTGAGTCCACTAGGGCAGGACTCAGTGGGGGACCAGGAGAGTCAGGGAAGGTGACAGGGAGGAGGACGGGCTGGGTGGACAGAGAGGAGAAAGGCACATCCACGCCTACCTGGGAAGGTGCAGGAGCGCTCCTTGGCCTGTCGCTTCCTCAACTGGTTCTCCTTCTGGGACAGGTGTTCCAGGGGTGGTCCGACTCCCCGCAGTAGGAGCAGAGACCCTGTTGACGGGGGAGTTGACGTTCCTCTGGGGGAAGGTGCATCGTGCCCACCTCCATGGGCTCAGTCTCGCTGGAGGTTCCTGGGAGAGACCCGAACCCCTGGGATGGGCGACGATTGGCGGAGATTATCCAGGTGGATGGCTATGGCGATGAGCTGGTCCAGCGTGAGGTCCTCATCGCGACAGGCCAGCTCGGTCTGGACGTCCGCCTGTAGCCCACTGCGGAAAACCATCAACAGGGCCTGGTCGTTCCAGCCAGTGGAAGCAGCCACTGTCCAGAAATCCAGAGCGTACTCAGATGCTGTCCTGGACCCCTGGCGCAGATGGAGGAGATACTCACCTCCCTCTCGGCCCTCTGTTGGGTGGTCGAAAACGGCATGGAAGAGTTGATGAAAGCGCTCATAGGACTGTACTTCTGGACCGTCCCTCTCCCAGACGGCGTGCGCCCACTCCAGAGCCCGGCCTGTCAGCACTGAAATCACCAAGGCTACCTTGTCCCTCTCGGAGGCCATCCCGGCATGACATGCAAGGTGGAGGTCACACTGCAGGAGAAATCTCCTACAGTGAGCTGGGGTGCCGTCAAACCACTCCGGGAGGGGCAGGTGGACGTTGCTGATCGGACCGGGTGATGTAGATGGTGGTGGCTTGGCTGGAACGACCGTGAGGAGCTGGGAAGGTGGAGGTGTAGCCTGCAGTTGGCGCACGGTCCGGATCACCTTGTCCATGGCAGTCCCGAGGTGCACCAGGCACGAGTCGTTCGCTCCTACAGAGGAGAGGTCGAGATGTCCTGCTGCCTCCTGTTTTCTTGGGTCGGTCATTCTGTCACAAGTGTAGAGAGGAGTAGGCAGGAGGCAGTCGCAGGTTTAGAACTACTGAATTTATTAAAGCGGGACGAAACCCACAGTGCAAGATATAAAGTACTCAGGAAATAGTAGGAGAGATCCCTCTCAGGAAAACAAGCAACATATACAATGACCGACAAAGACAAATGGCAGAGGGAGTATATATACACTGATAGAGTGGGGATTGGAACCAGGTGTGTGTAATGATGATGAGACAAGTCCGGGGTTGATGAGTGAAGGGCGTTTGCCAGCAGCAGGTTCGGCAGCAGCTAGAAGGGAGCCAAAGCGAAGGCTGGTGTGACACATACGTAGGACAAATCATCAGAAATAGAGGTATTGTAAAGCAGTTGGCTACTTTTAAAATGTGGTACGGTGTGTTGTATGTCATTTCTGCCCCATGCAACATTGTACAAGATCACTTTTTCTACGTGACTTGTCAACTCATATACAATAGTATCACCTGTATCTCTGCTTGAAATTTATCAGCTTACTGTGTATCAATGAAATTCAGAAAATTAGTGTAATATATTGTTAGATACAACCCAGGTATTTCAGCAGTGCATTGTACACTACAGTATAATTCCAAATGGTAGCACATAGTGTGACTCTTTGCACTTTGTCCTACGTATTGAAGCACACTGGCTGATGGAGAATGATAATGTAGTATTTACAGCCACATCCATATATAATTAGGTTTTACCTTCCAACATAAATTGATGTAAAATGTATACATTTATGAGGTAAAAATATATATTATTCAGTGTTCAGCCATTATCAAACTATATACGTTAACAAGGCAATACATCATTTTGGTTCAGTAGTTATCAGATTTGAGCAGTTTGATTAGTGATTGTTCAATTTTTGGGCAAAAAGGCAGACTCAGCTCCATCATTCATTGAATCATCACAAAAACCCACTGATATTGCCAACTACTTTAATTATTTTTTTCATTGGCAAGATTATCAAAATTAGGCATGACATGCCAGCAACAAACGTTGACACTACACATCCAAGTATATCTGACAAAATTATGAAAGACAGGCATTGTAACTTTGAATTCCGTAAAGTGAGTGTGGAAGAGGTGAAACAATTATTGTTGTCTATCAACAATGACAAGCCACCGGGATCTGACAACTTGTATGGAAAATTACTGAGGATAATAGTGGACGATATTGCCACTCCTATTTGCCATATCTTCAATTTAAGCCTACTAGAAAGTGTGTGCCCTCAGGCATAGAGGGAAGCAAAAGTCATTCCGCTACCTAAGAATAGTAAAGCCCCCTTTACTGGCTCAAATAGCCGACCAATCAGCGTGTTACCAACCCTTAGTAAACTTTTGGAAAAAATGGTGTTTGACTAGATACAATGCTATTTTACAGTAAACAAATTGACAACAGACTTTCAGCACGTTTATACATTCAACAAGCACAGCACTTACACAAATGACTGTTGATTGGCTGAGAGAAATTGATGATAAAAAGATTGTGGGGGCTGTTTTCTTAGACTTCAGTGTGACTTTTGACATTATCGATCATCGTCTGTTGCTGGAAAAATGTATGTGTTATGGCTTTACACCCCCTGCTATATTTTGGATAAACAGATACCTGTCTAACAAAACACAGAGGGTGTTCTTTAATGGAAGTGTCTCCAACATAATCCAGGTAAAATCAGGAATTCCCCAGGGTAGCTGTCTAGGCCCCTTACTTTTTGCAATCTTTACTAACGACATGCCACTGGCTTTGACTAAAGCCAATGTCTATGTATGCAGATGACTCAACACTATACATGTCAGCTACTACAGCGACTGAAGTGACTGCAACACTTAACAAAGAGCTGCTGTTAGTTTCAGAATGGGTGGCAAGGAATAAGCTAGTCCTAAATATTTCAAAAACTAAAAGCATTGTATTTGGGAGTAATCATTCACTAAACCCTAAACTTCAACTAAATCTTCTAATGAATAATTTGGAAATTGAGCAAGTTGAGGTGACTAAACTGCTTCGAGTAACCCTGGATTGTAAACTGTCATGGTCAAAACATATTGATACAACAGTAGCTAAGATGGGGAGAAGTCTGTCCATAATAAAGCGCTGCTCTGCCTTCTTAACAGCACTATCAACAAGGCAGGTCCTACAGGCCCTAGTTTTGTCACACCTGGACTACTTTTCAGCCGTGTGGTCAGGTGCCACAAAGAGGGACTTAGGAAAATTACAATTGGCTCAGAACAGGGCAGCACGGCTGGCCCTTGGATGTACACAGAGAGCTAACATTAATAATATGCATGTCAATCTCTCCTGACTCAAAGTGGAGGAGAGATTGACCTCATCACTACTTGTATTTGTGAGAGGTATTGACATGTTGAATGCACCGAATGCAGCTCGGACACCAATGCATACCCCACAAGACATGTCACCAGAGGTCTCTTCACAGTCCAGAACAGACTATGGGAGGTGCACAGTACCACATAGAGCCATGACTACATGGAACTCTATTCCACATCAAGTAACTCATGCAAGCAGTAAAATTAGATTTTTAAAAACAGATAAAAATACACCTTATGGAACAGCGTGGACTGTGAAGTGACACAAACACAGGCACAGACACATGCATACACAGACATGATAACATACACACAAGTACACATGGATTTTGTGTTGTAGATATGTGGTAATAGAGTAGTGGCCTGAGGGCACACACTTAAGGTGTTGTGAAAACTGTTGTGAATGTATTGAAATGTTTTTTAAAATTGTATAACTGCCTTCATTTTGCTGGACCCTAGGAAGAGTAGCTGCTGTATTGTATTGTTAACAAATGACAAGAAATTCATATCAAATGTAAAGTGAATATTGCATTTTGAAAAGCAGATGCAGTACTTAGGTTGAATATGTATCCAAACTAAATGAGTGATTTGGTGCAGTAAACAAGTGACTTTGTGAATGTATCTGTTGTACTCAGTCAATTGAAAATGTGCTTAGAGTTTTGAAACACGAGCCTTTTTGATTATCTGTTTAGATTTTTGTGCTTCAAATTGTAAAAATGTACCACATACTTGTGAAAATCATTCCCAAAAGAAGGAGATGTTTTTGACTAGACATTGTTGCCTCATTGATAGTAGAATTAGCGATAGAACCAATGTGTGCACCGTGCACTGATCTTTTTTTGGGTCATAAAATGACCTTTTACCCAATTTACAGCCACAAATAGTGTACTTGTAAATAGTTTTTTTCTCCAATTCAAGCTAAAGTGGTTTGTATATCCCTGTTTCCTGTTATTTACTCAGTTGTTTATGAAATGCAGCTATGTCTGGAGCCAGTACCACAAATTGCACTCTGTCACATGTTAACACACAAGAGGCACAAAATACTTAGTCACATCTGCAGTAACAATCACAAGACCCCTGTACGTTCATTACATTTCAGTCATTTAGCAGACGCTTTTATCCAGAGCGACTTACAGTCAGTGAGTGCATAATTATTTTGTTCATACGTGCGTGCATGTGTGTGTGTATACTGTATGTGCTTCTGTATACGTGTCTGTATATGTGTGTGTATGTGTGTGCCTGTCTGTTTGTGTTACACACCCGTCCATTGCGAAGTTCCTTAGAATTATCCTCAAGAGTGGACAGATGTTTTTTGTGTTGTTTGTTTATGAACCCATTTTCCATTTGAATTCAATCCCAGGTCTCATTTCGTGTCGACAGAGAGGAACACATTTTATCTCTCAGCAGTTTAGGTAAGTGGACAACTCTGGCTATTTCAGTAGTCACTTCTCAGCGTTGTTTTTGCTGTGAACCAAATGTAGTCATAGACTGTTCTCTCTGCTTCCGCACGGCAAGCGGTACAGGAGCACAAAGTCTAGGTCCAAAAGGATTCTTAACAGCTTCTACCCCCAAGCCATAAGACTCCTGAACAGCTAATCATGGCTATCTGGACTATTTGCATTGCACCCCCCCCCCCCCCCCCCCCCCCCCCTCTTTTACGCTGCTACTACTCTGTTTATTATCTATACATAGTCACAATAACTCTACCCACATGTACATATTACCTCAATTACCTCGACTAACCGGTGCCCCCGCACATTGACTCTGTACCTGTACCTCCTGTATATAGCCTCCCTACTGTTATTTTATTTTACTGCTGCTCTTTAATTATTTGCTCTTTTTTTTTTTCTTAAACTGCATTGTTGGTTATGGGCTTGTAAGTAAGCATTTCACTGTAATGTCTACACCTGTTGTATTTGGCGCATGTGGCAAATAAAATTAGATTTGATTTGATTTAATTTGAGAACTTATTTTTTACTTATCTATATTTTACTTAACACTTATTTTTCTTAAAACTGCATTGTTGGTTAAGGGCTTGTAAGCATTTCACTATAAGGTCTACACCTGTTGTTTTCGGCGCATGTGGCAAATAACATTTGATTTGATACAGGCTTGTTGAGGAATTATTAAGGTATGGATATAGAGAAACTGTGTGTGAAATGGTGGACCTCTGTGACACGTGACTCCTCTTGTCCAGTGTGTACTGTCCTGCTGGGTGTAAGGATGTGACAGGGGACATCTGTGGTCACTCTGAGCAGGGTTACAGAGATGTGAGTATACTGCCTCAGCTCCATTCTCACTCCCTCATCAACTCAGCCTTGTGATAATGACATCGGTTGCACTGGTCACTTGAGGAAGGCTAAACAGTGGAGAGATGCAAATGTTTATTGAAACTATTTGTTCTCTCTCTCTTTCTCTCATTCTCTCTCTCATTCTCTCTCTCAATCTCTCTCTCTCTCTCTCTCTCTCTCTCTCTCTCTCTCTCTCTCTCTCTCTCTCTCTCTCTCTCTCTCTCTCTCTCTCTCTCTCTCTCTCACAAACACACATTCCCCCACCTCACCCAGACGTCAGTGTTGTGCAAAGCTGCGGTCCATGCCGGGGTGGTGTCAGACAACGTAGGAGGACAGATCACTGTGACCCGTGGGAGGAGCCTCACGCTTTATGAGTCCAGCTTTGCCAACGGCATTCTGTCCAAGATGTATGTTTCCATCCACATCATATTGAAAGGGGTTTGGGAGGAAGGGATGCGTATTCATTATTCATGATGACATACTGTGTTAATATTTGCTGTATTCAGAAAGGTAACATTTCATGTAACTCTCCAGGACCACTGTAGGGGTTATTGGGGAGCTGAAATGTGGGCCACTTACTGTAAATGGATCCGCTCTTGCTTATGGTATATAGGGATGCCATTCATGAACATTGTTGTTTTGACAGGGGATCACTGTCTGAAAAGAAACTGGTCTTCAGCAAAGGTAAGCGGAACCAGGAGATATAACGTCAGACTGAATTAGCTGTTCAAGTCATTATTGCAAGTTATTTTATTGCAGTTTTTATTTTGTTATGTCAGTCAGACAATCACTCAATTAGCCATGTCAGCTAACATTTTTTTCAATTGGCAGTTAGTCTAGCCAGCTAACTAAACTTGTAGTAATCATGTCCGAATACCGACCAGGCACGCAGGGGGCCCCCATTTATTTTGTTAGTCATTCTCACTCAGATTCAATATTAACATGGCATAAATCATAAAAAAATGTGTAGAATTGCAGGAAATGTGCTTTAAAACTGCAACGTTTTCTCTACGCCCCATAGCAAAATGTGCAGAATTGCAGGAAATGAACTTTAAAACATACATTTTTCTCTCCACCGTCAAGAGGGGTGCCACTAAAATGTTTTGCCGTGAGATGCTTAGGGCCCCCAAAAATCTAGAGCTGGCCCTATTCCTCTGTTAATCCAACTCTCTTCTTGCCTCTCCACTCCCAACAGACTGTAATGAGGAACTGACTGTTTCTGGTTTCAATGCATCTTCCATCTGGAGAGAAGTGAACAAACTGGGGCAGCTTGTATTATGGTCCCCTAAGAACATGGATGCCGAGGGACAGTTACTACCCTGGGCATCGGACGGTAGTGACCGGGAGCCCTGGCTGGAGCTAGAGCTTACAGACAAGGGCAGTGTCACAGGTCAGTGAAAGGTTATGAGGTGATGTTCTTCTCCTCTCATGGTCAAAATAGGAGTTTAATTTACTACATCCACTATAATTAGCTTTGAGTGGTTATTAAAATGAAAATATGAAGATAGAAACCACAGCTTTTTCATTGAACTCAAAATACAATTTTGCTGATTTCAAATCTCTATTGAGTGGATGAAAAAAACGTCCAGTTCCATCTGTGATGTTGATAGGCTAACTTCTAGTTAGATTTGCCAAACAATCAGTGTGTAGCCTATTATGAATGTGGTCTGGAGTGTTGAAAACGACACGCTGTGTTTTCCCAGGAATAATAACAAGGGGATCGGCTGACTTCTACATCGAATCTTACGTTCTCCTTTTTAGCAAAGACCGCCGCAACTGGAAGGTTTACAAAGCTGCTCTCAGCAGAGAGAAAAAGGTACGCTGCCTGCAATGTTTTCTTCGACATTTACTTATCAATTTCCTATCTGTGCTAAGTTTTCCTAGCTGCTCTGAGCAAACAGAGACTGTGGGAGGCCGTAGAACAGGGAAGTGCTGTTAGTCATTTAAGAGAACTAGCTGAGTTAATGTCACACTTCTTGGCCTGTAGGTGTTTGAAGCCCACTCTGATGGTCATCTGAGGGTTCTCAATAGCCTGTTTCCTCCGGTGGTGGTCCGGTACCTCCGGCTGCAGCCCCAGAGCTGGCAAGGTAGGGCCTCAGCACACGTCCAAGTCCTGGGCTGCCCTCTCCCCAAGATCCACCCCAGGCCTCGCTCCGCTGGGGGTAAGGCTCAACCATACATTCCAGATAAAAACAGTCTAGAAAATGTGAATACTACATGCTCTTAGCAACTGAGCCACTAGAATAAACGTTCCATTGTATTGTACGGCAAATTGCAATTGTGGCATCAGCAAGAGAGAATGTAGCTTGTATGCTGGATGCCATTCATATCATATCCTCCAACTCTCTCTATAGGATCTCCATCCTTAAAAGTTGATGTTAGCACAACACCTCTCCCCAATCCAGTCCCCACAGAGGACCCTGTTATCATAAAGGACTCAAGCCTGAGTATGTACCTAATGTGTTCAAACCCCTAAAAGTCTAAGCCTTTCAGGGATCATTTTGCTATTTAAATTTTAATTTTAGGAGATTAGGTATCCATTAAAAATTATATATACAGTGAGGGAAAAAAGTATTTGATCCCCTGCTGATTTTGTACGTTTGCCCACTGACAAAGACATGATCAGTCTATAATTTTAATGGTAGGTTTATTTTATTGGCGGTACCGACTTCAGACGAGTCTCATAACGCTTGTGGGGGTCGTAGAGCAAAATGGAGAACACCATCGTGTGAGTCTCATCTTTCCATATATTAGTTTGTAGTCCAAACAGACATTTTTGTGAAAAGACAGATTTTTGGGATGTCTCCTGGTCTGACAAATACTGCTGTAGCTCTGCCAACTTCCATCGCAGATGTGGAAGGCTGACATCGGTGGATGTGGTGGATTGAGATGCAGCCCATGCAAAACTGATATCTCTAGCTTAAACAGATGGATTTTGATGGGGATTTGTGTATTATGTTAATTCGATTTACACACGGACGCAGGCATTGACTCAAGGGTTTTTTAAAGTACTTCACATTTTTCAATTTGAACTGCCGCAGTTTTTGAGGAGTTTAATTTGTATTTTATTGATCGGAATAAGCCTTGGGGCCACCATGCCTTTTTTAACACCTGTAAAAATTGTTGTACGACAATATCGATTTTGATGTTAGAGTGGTTATTTGCTTGACACTGGACTTCCTTCACATTGTTATAAAGTACATAGCTGTTAAAAGATAGATGGGAGGTGTTGAATGGAATTGAAGGATGGGACTAATAACAACTAACAACAAACAATAACAAGATAACTAATAATGTAGGCACGCTGTGTCCATAATAAGTGTATGGGTTGTAGGTTGAGAGCTTTTGTGAAAGAGCACAGTTAGAAAGATATGGCATATAAGCAAACCGGATGGACATCATGAAAATGATCGGAGAGGTTGAGAGTAGAAGAAGTTCAGGAGAAAGAACAAACAAAATGTAATTATTGTAAAATTGACTGTGTCCATAAAATGTAGATAGTGGGTATGGGTTGGAAGTAGAGGCCTAGGCGTTGTTGTTCACTAGTTTAGTCCAAGTGGGGAAAGGGTGGCGGGGTTGGAAAGTAATAAAGGGGAATATATTATATATTTTTTAAAGGATATGTATGTGTATGTATGTATGTGTGTGTGTATGTGTGTGTGTGTATGTGTGTATATGTATATCTATATGTGTATGTATGTGTATGTGTATGTATGTGGTCCTCTGTAGCTCAGCTGGTAGAGCACGGCGCTAGTAACGCCAAGGTAGTGGGTTCGATCCCCGGGACCACCCATACACACAAAAAAAATATGTATGCACGCATGACTGTAAGTCGCTTTGGATAAAAGCGTCTGCTAAATGGCATATTATTATATTATATATATATATATATATATATATATAAACATGGGGGATTGGAAGTGATGCAGACAATTACATTGATGGAAGTTACAATCTATCTGCAATACTAAGCTGATCTACCCCCCAAAAAACACAAAAATAAATAAATAAATAAATAAATAAAGCAAATACAGTGAGGGGGAAAAGTATTTGATCCCCTGCTGATTTTGTACCTTTGCCCACTGACAAAGACATGATCCGTCTATAATTTTAATGGTATGTTTATTTGAACAGTGAGAGACAGAATAACAACTAAAAAATCCTAAAAAATGCATGTCAAAAATGTTATAAATTGATTAGCATTTTAATGAGGGAAATACGTATTTGACCCCTCTGCAAAACATGACTTAGTACTTTGGTGGCAAAACCCTTGTTGGCAATCACAGAGGTCAGACGTTTCTTGTAGTTGGCCACCAGGTTTGCACAGATCTCAGGAGGGATTTTGTTCCACTCCTCTTTGCAGATCTTCTCCAAGTCATTAAGGTTTCGAGGCTGACGTTTGGCAACTCAAACCTTCAGCTCCCTCCACAGATTTTCTATGGGATTAAGGTCTGGAGACTGGCTAGGCGACTCCAGGACCTTAATGTGCTTCTTCTTGAGCCACTCCTTTGTTGCCTTGGCCGTGTGTTTTGGGTCATTGTCATGCTGGAATACCATCCACGACCCATTTTCAATGCCCTGGCTGAGGGAAGGAGGTTCTCACCCAAGATTTGACGGTACATGGCCCCGTCCATCATCCCTTTGATGCGGTGAAGTTGTCCTGTCCCTTTAGCAGAAAAACACCCCCAAAAGCATAATGTTTCCACCTCCATGTTTGATGGTGGGGATGGTGTTCTTGGGGTCATAGGCAGCATTCCTCCTCCTCCAAACACGGCGAGTTGAGTTGATGCCAAAGAGCTAGATTTTGGTCTCATCTGACCACAACACTTTCACAACACTTTCACCCAGTTCTCCTCTGAATCATTCAAATGTTCATTGGCAAACTTCAGATGGCCCTGTATATGTGCTTTCTTGAGCAGGGGGACCTTGCGGGCGCTGCAGGATTTCAGTCCTTCACGGCGTAGTGTGTTACCAATTGTTTTCTTGGTGACTATGGTCCCAGCTGCCTTGAGATCATTGACAAGATCCTCCTGTGTAGTTCTGGGCTGATTCCTCACCGTTCTCATGATCATTGTAACTCCACGAGGTGACATCTTGCATGGAGCCCCAGGCAGAGGGAGATTGACAGTTATTTTGTGTTTCTTCCATTTGCGAATAATCGCACCAACTGTTGTCACCTTCTCACCAAGCTGCTTGGCGATGGTCTTGTAGCCCATTCTAGCCTTGTGTAGGTCTACAATCTTGTCCCTGACATCCTTGGTGAGCTCTTTGGTCTTGGTCATGTTGGAGAGTTTGGAATCTGATTGATTGATTGCTTCTGTGGACAGGTGTCTTTTATACAGGTAACAAACTGAGATTATGAGCACTCCCTTTAAGAGTGTGCTCCTAATCTCATCTCGTTACCTCTATAAAAGACACCTGGGAGCCAGAAATCTTTCTGATTGAGAGGGGGTCAAATACTTATTTCCCTCATTAAAATGCAAATCAATTCATAACATTGTTGATATTCTGTCTCTCACTGTTTAAATAAACCTACCATTAAAAGTATAGACTGATCATTTCTTTGTCAGTGGGCAAACGTACAAAATCAGCAGGGGATCAAATATTTTTTTCCCTCACTGTAGCTAATTAATAGTTTAAAGCTGGCCTTTCTTCAGCAGCGGCTGTTTGTTGTATTGACCGTTCAACCTAGCATACTGATTGGTCCTCCTGTGCCCTGCAGGCTCCAATCAGCCAGTGATAGTGGTGGTGGGCGTGATCCTCGGACTGATCCTGTGTGTTAGTTGTCTGTTGGCTGGAGTCTGGTGGAATAGAAGGTATTGTAACACCATATGTAGGGAGCAGTCCAACACCCCCTCACTGGCTATCCTCCCAATGCTTGATATTTTAATTTAGGCCTAGATTCAATCAGATCAAGTGTTAACCGGCGATAGCTCACACCCACATAGCTGTTGTTTTGGCGGTGTCGAAGGTGTAACTGCGTTAAAGCTGTCAAAACGGTGAGCGGCTGCTAGTGTGGTCATTGTTACGAAGCCACACCCATTAAATTCAGAACAAGAAAGTTGTCCACCTCCGACACCGCTGTCCGGTGTCGGCTAGCGCGGATCTCAGATAATCTAGCCCTTAGCTGCCAACAAACGCCCAGATAACACAAAAGTGTCCATATACTTTACAATGTTATTCTGACACAATATGGCAATGTTATGATATATAATTATGGTGTAGTTCGATTAATTACATTTGTTGTCTTGTTGTCTTTTAAAGGAAAAAACCTGCACACATGAAGAAGTATTCCTTACCCAAAGGTATTCTTGCACATTGCTCACTGTTGTTTTACTCTTACTACTTTTCCAGGACCTCTCTGAGAGTGTTTTTGTCTCTGTCTGTCCAGTAGCCTCTCAGAGCTTCCAGGGGAAGAGCCTCCCCTGCTCCGACTCTGAGCTTATCTCCTACCCTCTAGAGCGGGGTGTCCATGACGCTTTACCCAACCCTCCTCTCAATGGTAAGAATGCACAAACAACCCAGCCTTTTCAACAGAGCATGCCAGTGAGGCTGGGTATATAACCTCAAGCTTTTCTTCATGATATGTATTACTCTGACCTTTCCTCTATCAGCTGCATGCCTGACCCTGAATTAGCTCTAGAATTGTTCTCATCTATTTTTATCTCTCTGGCAGACAAACACTCTCCCTTTAAATGCCTTAGAGTAAAAAATAGAACAAATCATTGGTTCTCTATTTAACTTTCAGATCTTGTTATGATGATAAATCAGGGGCCAAGGCTAGAAAAACGGACTGTAGCTGATCGGTAGCTTTTCAAGGCAATTGAGAAATTGATGCAATTCCTCAATCGAGAAAGCTAAATCTAGGTACTAAGTTATCAAATCAAATCAAATCAAATTGTATTTGCCACATGCGCCGAATACAACAGGTGTAGACATTACAGTGAAATGCTTACTTACAAGCCCATAACCAACAATGCAGTTTAAGAAAAAAATAGCAAATAATTAAAGAGCAGCAGTAAAATAAAATAACAGTAGGGAGGTTATATACAGGGGGTACCGGTACAGAGTCAATGTGCGGGGGCACCGGTTAGTCGAGGTAATTGAGGTAATATGTACATGTGGGTAGAGTTAAAGTGACTATGTATAGATAATAAACAGAGTAGCAGCAGCGTAAAAGAGGGGGTTGGGTTGGGGTGGGGGGGCAATGCAAATAGTCCGGATAGCCATGATTAGCTGTTCAGGAGTCTTATGGTTTAGGGGTAGAAGCTGTTAAGAATCCTTTTGGACCTAGACTTTGTGCTCCGGTACTGCTTGCCATGCGGTAGCAGAAAGAACAGTCTATGACTAGGGTGGCTGGAGTCTTTGATAATTTGTAGGGCCTTCCTCTGACACCGCCTGGTATAGAGGTCCTGGATGGCAGGAAGCTTGGCCCCAGTGATGTACTGGGCCGTACGCACTACCCTCTGTAGTGCCTTGCGGTCGGAAGCCGAGCAGTTGCCATACCAGGCGGTGATGCAACCAGTCAGGATGCTCTCAATGGTGCAGCTGTATAACTTTTTGAGGATCTGAGGACCCATGCCAAATCGTTTCAGTCTCCTGAGGGGGAATAGGCTTTGTCGTGCCCTCTTCACGACTGTCTTGGTGTGTTTGGATCATGATAGTTTTTTGGTGATGTGGACACCAAGGAACTTGAAGCTCTCAACCTGTTCCACTACAGCCACGTCGATGAGAATGGGGGCGTGCTCAGTCCTCTTCTTTTTCCCGTAGTCCACAATCATCTCCTTTGTCTTCAGCACGTTGAGGGAGAGGTTGTTATTCTGGCACCACACGGCCAGGTCTCTGACCTCCTCCCTATAGGCTGTCTCATCATTGTCGGTGATCAGGCCTACCACTGTTGTGTCGTCAGCAAACTTAATGATGGTGTTGGAGTCGTGCCTGGCCATGCAGTCATGGTTGAACAGGGAGTACAGGAGGGGACTGAGCACGCACCCCTGAGGGGCCCCCTAGTTGAAGATCAGCGTGGCAGATGTGTTGTTACCTACCCTTACCACCTGGGGGCGGCCCGTCAGGAAGACCAGGATCCAATTGCAGAGGGAGGTGTTTAGTCCCAGGGTCCTTAGCTTAGTGATGAGCTTTCAGGGCACTATGGCGCTGAGCTGTAGTCAATGAATAGCATTCTCATATAGGTGTTCCTCTTGTCCAGGTGGGAAAGGGCAGTGTGGAGTGCAATAGAGATTGCATCATCTGTGGATCTGTTGGGTCGGTATGCAAATTGGAGTGGGTCTAGGGTTTCAGGGATAATGGTGTTGATGTGAGCCATGACCAGCCTTTCAAAGCACTTCATGGCTACAGACGTGAGTGCTAAGGGTCGATAGTCATTTAGGCAGGTTATCTTAGTGTTCTTAGGCACAGGGAATATGGTGGTCTACTTGAAACATGTTGGTATTACAGACTCAGTCAGGGACATGTTGAAAATGTTAGTGAAGACACTTGCCAGATGGTCAGCGCATGCTCGGAGTACACGTCCTGGTAATCCGTCTGGATCTGCTGCCTTGGGAATGTTGACCTGTTTAAAGGTCTTACTCACATCGGCTACAGAGAGCTTGATCACATAGTCATCTGGAACAGCTGATGCTCTCATGCATGCTTCAGTGTTGCTTACCTCAAAGCGAGCATAGAAGTGATTTAGCTCGTCTGGTGGGCTTGTGTCACTGGGCATCTCGTGGCTGTGCTTCCCTTTGTAGTCTGTAATAGTTTTCAAGCCCTGCCACACCGACGAGCGTCAGAGCCGGTATAGTACAATTCAATCTTAGTCCTGTATTGACTCTTTGCCTGTTTGATGGCTCGTCAGAGGGCATAGCGGGATTTCTTATAAGTGTCCGGGTTAGAGTCCCGCTCTTTGAAGGCGGCAGCTCTACCCTTTAGCTCAGTGCGGATGTTGCCTGTGGGGACGTCGTCATCGATGCACTTATTGATGAAGCCAATGACTGATGTGGTGTACTCCTCAATGCTATCGGAAGAATACCGGAACATATTCCAGTCTGTGCTAGCAAAACAGTCCTGTAGCTTAGCATCTGTGTCAGAGTCACTTATTAACCGAGTCACTGGTGCTTCCTGCTTTAGTTTTTGCTTATAAGCAGGAATCAAGAGGATCGAGTTATGGTCAGATTTGCCAAATGGAGGGCAAGGGAGAGCTTTGTACACGTCTCTGTGTGTGGAGTAAAGGTGGTCTAGAGTTTTTTTCCCTCTGGTTGCACATTTAACATGCTGGTAGAAATGAGGTAGAACGGTTAATGCACTGAAGCGTGGAAATTCCTCTCCTTCCCTGCCTAAGCAAGTTGTGTCAGCATTTTATCTCAGCAGGCTTTTTATTTGAACAAAATGGTGGTTTAATTGACCCTAGTCAGCCAGTTTACTGCCTGCCCCTCTCCCAGCCTCTAGTTGGCTCGAAGGAAGTACCGTCAACTTCTAGTGAATCTTCAATCAGCCTTTATTGTCCTGCAGAAAGCCTTTGTTGAACTGAAATTGGAAATTAATTCTGGTAAAACCAAGTATATATTATTTTACAAATCATGTAAAAAAAAAAACTTATGATTTATGCATACGTCCTTTGGATGGTGCCCTTGTTTATGGTGTCCCCATTTATAAATATCTGGGTATCTGGATTGATGAAAAGCTATCTTTCAAAAAGGATGTTGATGAGTTAGTTAAGAAATTAAGAATTCAAAATAGGCTTCTTCTATAGGAGCAGGTCCTTTCGTTAGATAGCAGAAAACAAATAATTCAGTCAACATTCATTCCGGTTATTGACTATGGCAGCTGCCACTGTATTAAAGCCTTTGGACGCATGTTATTATCATAGCGCATTGTGCTTTAATACGGGCGATAGGTTCAGTACACAAAGTCTCATAGATCGATGCATTGCACTCTTTTAGTCTATAAAGCCCTCTTTGTTAAACTTCCGCCATACCTTACCCCATTGTTAACCTTCAGACACATAAATTACCAGACCCAGACTCAGGGATGGCCAACCCTGGAGATCCCTTCAATCTCCACCGAGTTAGGTAAATCTGCTTTTAGTTTTTTTGCGTGTGGAATGATCTCCAAAAGTCCTTAAAGTCCTTAAAGTCGTTAAATGTTAGAGGGCCTTTTTACTGACGAATGTGTGTGTTGCATATGATTGTGTTTTGCTTTTCGTGTTTTGTGTCTGCTTTTAATGTATTGTGTAATTGATGTGTATATACAGTTGAAGTCGGAAGTTTACATACACTTAGGTTGGAGTCATTAAAACTTATTTTTCAAACACTCCACAGATTTCTTGTTAACAAACTATAGTTTTGGCAAGTCGGTTAGGACATCTACTTTGTGCTTGACACATTTCATTTTTCCAACAATTGTTTACAGAGATTATTTCTCTTATAATTCACTGTATCACAATTCCAGTGGGTCAGAAGTTTACATACACTAAGTTGACTGTGCCTTTAAACAGCTTGGAAAATTCCAGAAAATGATGTCATGGCTTTAGAAGCTTCTGATAGGCTAATTGACATCATTTGAGTCAATTGGAGGTGTACCTGTGGATGTATTTCAAGGCCTGCCTTCAAACTTAGTGCCTCTTTGCTTGACATCTTGGGAAAATCAAAAGAAATCAGCCAAGACCTCAGAAAAAATGTTTAGACCTCCACAAGTCTGGTTCATCCTTGGGAGCAATTTCCAAACGCCTGAAGGTACCACGTTCATCTGTACAAACAATAGTACGCAAGTATAAACACCATGGGACCACGCAGCCATCATACCGCTCAGGAAGGAGACGCATTCTGTCTCCTAGAGATGAACGTACTTTGGTGCGAAAAGTGCAAATAAATCCCAGAACAACAGCAAAGGACCTTGTGAAGATACTGGAGGAAACAGGTACAAAAGTATCTATATCCACAGTCAAACGAGTCCTATATCGACATAACCTGAAAGGCCGCTCAGTAAGGAAGAAGCCACTGCTCCAAAACCGCCATAAAAAAGCCACACTACGGTTTGCAACTGCACATGAAGACAAAGACTGTACTTTTTGGAGAAATGTCCTCTGGTCTGATGAAACAAAAATATAACTGTTTGGACATAATGACCATCGTTATGTTTGGAGGAAAAAGGGGGACGCTTGCAAGCCGAAGAACACCATCCCAACCGTGAAGCACGGGGGTGGCAGCATCATGCTGTGGGGTTGCTTTGCTGCAGGAGGGACTGGTGCACTTCACAAAATAGATGGCATGAGGAAGGAAAATGATGTGGATATATTGAAGCAACATCTCAAGACATCAGTCAGGAAGTTAAAGCTTGGTCGCAAATGGGTCTTCCAAATGGACAATGACCCCAAGCATACTTGCAAAGTTGTGGCAAAATGGCTTAAGGACAACAAAGTCAAGGTATTGGAGTGGCCATCACAAAGCCCTGACCTCAATCCTATAGAAAATGTGTGGGCAGAACTGAAAAAGCGTGTGCGAGCAAGGAGGCCTTCAAACCTGACTCAGTTACACCAGCTCTGTCAGGAGGAATGGGCCAAAATTCACCCAACTTATTGTGGGAAGCTTGTGGAAGGCTATCTGAAACGTTTGACCCAAGTTAAACAATTTAAAGGCAATACTACCAAATAGTAATTGAGTGTATGTAAACTTCTGACCCACTGGGAATGAGATGAAATAAATAAAAGCTTAAATAAATCATTCTCTCTACTATTATTCTGACATTTCACATTCTTAAAATAAAGTGGTGATCCTAACTGACCTAAGAAAGGGAATTTTTACTAGGATTAAATGTCAGGAATTGTGAGTGCCAAATGAATTTGGCTAAGGTGTATGTAAACTTCCGACTTCAACTGTAGATATGTATAGTGTAATTGTTGTTTATTGATGTGTTCATTCAGGGCTCATCTGCGAAAGACAGTAGTCTCACTATGACTCCCTGCTTAAATAAAGGTTAAATAAAATAGAAAATAGAAAGCAGACATGCAGTTGTCAGATGTTATCTTTTGCTATTTGCCAGATGATGTATTCACTGTAGACCAGGAGCCAGAGAGATAGGAGTTCCTTCTTCATAATCCTGAAATGAGAGAACCATGTCAAGCCTAGCCTAGTCCCATGTCTGTTTGTGCAGTAAGCCAACTCCTACGCTATACAGCACAAACAGATCCGGTACCAGGCTATCCTGCCCGGGCAACAGGATAACACATACACATCTCCCCCCGCTTACAATTGCTAGGCCAATGAATATTCACGTGGACTCATCTCATTGCTGTTCTGGACTGTTTCAATATTACTCAACATGTCAATTTTCCCACTCACATCAAGGGACACATATTTGATCTCGTCTGCTCTGTTGGCCTCAACCTAACTCATATTTCCCCTTCACAGTTCCCACTGTTTGACCACAAGATCCTTAATTTCTCTCTTCCCTCATACACACCCCACAACACTGACAAAAGCCTCATCTCCTTCTGCAACATCAAAACTGTTAACCCCCTCCAACTCTCTGATGCCATCTGTTCTGCCCTGCCCCTTGACCACGCCCCTAACTCACCTGATGAACTAGCTGCCTAATTCAACACTGCTCTATCCGCCTCCCTCAACTCTCTGGCCCCTCCTTCCCCTCCTCGCCCCCTGGGTTACCCCTAAACTCCGCGCCCTGAAGCAAACTGGCCGCCTGGAGTGCCTGAGCAGGAAGTCTGGGCTCACTGTCCACACTAAAGCCTACAAACTCCCCCTCTCCACCTCCAGAGATGCCCTCAGTGCTGCCAGGTCCGCCTACTTCTCCAACATCATCAACAGCTCCAATAAGAACTCCCGGACTCTGTTCTCCACTGTCAGCAAACTACTTCAGCCCCGTGACGACACCTTCTCTACTCCCTCCACTGAACTCTGCAACTCCTTCCTTCAGTTTTGCAAGGACAAGATCACCAAAATAAACTCATCACTGACTGATCAATCTCCCTCAGCCGCCCCTACCCCTGTCAACCTCCCAACTGTCACCCCTGAAACCCGGTTCTCCGAATTCACCCCCCATTGACTCTCCCTATATCTCAAAACTCATCATGTTATCCAAGACTACAACCTGCTCCCTGGATCCCCTCCCCACGGTTCACATCAAAGCCTGCCTGCCTGCTCTCTGTCCATATATCACACACATCGTCTACCTCTCCCTCGTCCACGGAACTGTCCTCTCCATCTACAAAACCCCCATCTTAAAAAAGCCCCAACTGGACACCACCATTCTCAATAACTTCCGGCCCATTTCCAACCTCCCTTCAGGGCCTAAAATTAACACCCGCCACCTGCCAAATGCATTGGTGGGTAAGAGGTTTATTTCACCAGCCACGTTGGCGGGTGGTCAGGGTTCAACAGTGCGAGCATTTCACTCGCATTTGTGTATAAAAATAGTAAAGTTTGATCACATTTAAAGTAAAATAAATGCTGCAGTATCTGTTTTCAAAGTATTTCTGCCATTTTGTTTCATAGCTGGTAAATTAATCGCACAAGGTCAAAGAACTGGCTGGGGGCTGTGCACACGTGAAAAGCTGGTTTAATTTTTTGAAACGAAAGTCTACTGAAGTGAGACTTTGTCCTTGTGTTTACATTTTAGTCATTTAGCAGATGCTCTTATCCAGAGCGACTTACAGTTAGTGAATGCATACATGTTTTTTTTTATTTTATTTTTTTTATACTGGCCCCCCGTGGGAAACGAACCCATATCCCTGCCGGCCAAACCCTCCCCTACCTTGGACCAATTGTGCGCCGCCCATGGGTCTCCCGGTTGCGGCCAGCTGCGACAGAGCCTGGACTCGAACCAGGATCTCTAGTGGCACAGCTAGCACTGCGATGCAGTGCCTTAGACCACTGTGCCACTCGGGAGTCATCTTGGCTATTTACATTGTTTTGTTCACAAGTTAGGTTGTTTTTGTATGTTTGAGTTTCAACTGTTAGGGAAGAGAAGACAACGCTTCTACTAGTCAGACTCAATCTCACAGTCACAAACATGACTGGAGTCCGCTACCATGTAACCTCCCGCCCTTAAAGGGGCAGGGGAAAAATGATGTCTCATCTGTGGTATTTGGTTAAAAGACTTGGGTCACAAAAAATGAAATTAAACAATATACCACATTATTTCTTACTAGTAATACATTTATTGTTTTAGAAACAATACAAAGCATGCTCATCCATTTTTTTGTGTTTTGTCAGTGTAATTTTAGCAAAAGAAATCATATTTTGGGTGGTAAAAAATCTGAGTGGCTGGTATATTTTTTTATCTACCTACCACAGTGGCTGGTGGACCAAAAAGTTAATTTTATGCCCTGCTCCCCTTCCTTGCCAAGACTCTGGAATGGACTGCTGCCTCCCAATTACAAACCCACCTGCTAATCGAGCCCTTCCAGTCTGGTTTCCGCCACCTCCGCAGTACTGAAACTGCACTCCTCAAAGTTGTCAATGACCTCCTCACCTCTGCTGATGCTGGTGCCCTCAACATCCTGATTCTTCTTGACCTAAGTGCCGCTTTTGACACAGTGAGCCATCAGATCCTCCTCACCAGGCTTCAGGGTCTGGGTGTTGAGGGCACCGCACTCATGGCTACAATCATACCTCACAAACCGGATCCTCAAAGGCCACACCTCAGACTCAGCTGAAGTTAAAGAGGGTGTCCTCCAGGGCTCTGTGCTGGGCCCCTTACTCTTCATCATCTACATCCTCCCTCTTGGTCAGATCCTCCGTCACTTCAACCTTGACTTCCACTGCTATGCCGACGCCACCCAGATCTACCTCAGCACCAAATCCTTCCTCAACCCACATCTGACCCACATTGAATCCTGCCTCTCTGCAATAAAAACATGGATGCAACAAAACTTCCTCAAGTTCAACAGTGATAAAACGGATCTCCTCATCATAGGCACCAAATCCACCCTCACCAAAGCTGGCAACATCCCCATTGATGACACCACTGTCTCTCCCTCCCCCCACGCATGTAACCTTGGCGTCATCCTGGACTCCATCCTCTTCCACCTCCGCAACATTGCCAAAGTCAAGTCCTCCCTCTCCCGTCCTGCCGCTGAAACCCTCATACATGCATTCATCTCCTCCCGTCTTGACTATTGCAACTCACTACTCTCCGGCATCAACTCAAGCTCCCTCCTTAAGCTCCAAATGGTTCAAAACACTGCAGCCGTTCATCACATCCCCCCCTGTCCTCCATGAGCTCCACTGGCTCCCTGTCTCCCAACACATTGATTACAAGATCCTCCTTCTGACCTACAATGCCCTCCACCACCTTACCTCTCAGACCTTCTTCTCCTCTACCAGATTAAGATCGCTTTATTGATCAATTGCACACAAGGTCCAACCGAAATTTGACTTCCGCTTTTAACCCAACCCCTCCAAAAGACACACATACATAAACAGGTTTTGGAGAGGTGCAGGGGGCTGCCATGTGAGCTGTCATAGTGGGGGGTTAAGTGCCTTGCTCAAGGGCACAAGGGCCTCTAGGATTTGATACCAGCAACCCTTTGGTTGCCAGCTCACTTCCCACCAGATTTTTCCGATTAGACCCGGGATTCGAACCGGCAACCCTCAGATTGCTGGCTCGCCTCTAACCACTAGTCCACCTGCCGCACCAACCTCCAGCCATCCGTGACTCTGAGTCCATCACCATCTTTCAGTCCCACCTCCTCCAAACTCCTCTGCTCACTCCCACTCTCTTTATTTCTCTCACTCTCACTCTCATACACTCTCACTCTCACACACTCACACACTCACACTCACACTCACACTCACGTCCTCTCACTTGGCTGGCCAGTTTGCAGAGCTCAGACCAGACTTGACAAGCAAACAGCTTTCTCCATGGGCTGCCCATTCTTCCCCTTGGCTTGGTCCGTCTCCCAGTTGCAGTATAAACATTCCTTTCTTTAGTCGGCGGAGCCCGCTCTGAAAGAGACCATTTCATTGGAGCTGGATAAAGGGCACTCATGCCAGGGAAGCACAGCCTCCCCCTCCCTCCCACAGATGAGGGGGCCCTACTCTGAGAAGGCCAGTGATAAACAGGACAGAGGGTCAGTCGCTAAGACAATTATAGGCCTCTCTAATTAAAATAGCTCCCCCTTGGAGGTTGGGTGAGGGATAAGGGTCTGAGGCCTCCCCTGTCAGCCCTCATCCCAGTCACTAGAGAGAAGCCATTGTTGGTGGCCACAGAGCTCTTGTATGGGCTCAACAATGCCCATGATATGAGCTCTACTGAGTATGAGGGAGGCCGTTTCAAGTCATGGCTGGAGAGAGTACAGAGCAACACTTGAATTCGACTGTATTTTTCCCTTAATTTGAAGGGGCTTGTACAGTACTAGGGTATGTTGTCATGACAAGTCCGTAACCCCCGTTACCCTTTCTGAAATTAAGGATGTTACATTTAAACTGTACTTCAGCTATATGTTTCTGGTGCTTCATAGAACTAAAAATAATATGTGAGCTCTATGACACATTAATGTTTGTTTCTGCTTGCCTAGACTATGCAGAGCCAGATGTGGTGGCTGGGGGACAGAAGCTTGGCTCCACCTTCCGGCCCACAGTGGAGGTGGGCTACACCGTCCCCTTCACTTTCAACCACTATGACACCCCTGGAAAGCTCCTAGAGCACACTGAGCCCCTGCCCCTGGAGTCCGAGTATGCCACCCCATTCAGTGACCAGCCCCCAGATCCCAATCTGGCAACTCCACAGGGGAAACTACACAACAACAAACATGTGCTGCCTATGGTTAATACAAGGACAAGGACCACAATAACCCAGGCCCAGTATGACTGCCCCTCTCACAGAGAGTTGCCCAATGGCTATTGCACTACGTCTCTCCATGCCAATGGCCCATGCCCGGCCAGTGTGGTCTACACTGAGCCTGAGCCCTTATCTTCTAACTCCCTACTACAGCACACATATGAGGAGCCTTTCTGAATACAGCAAGCTCAACCAGGGACGGAACAGACTTAGGTCTCTATTCAACCTGTATCGCGGAAGCGTTACATATTGCGCACTATAAATGTAAAGGTAATTTCCGATTGAGTCGACACGTGCAGCGTTTACTGTGAATGCAGTCTCCGCTAACACAGGAACATTGCATTTAAATTTAAATCACGCTGTATCTCTGAATTTCCGCGATACGGATTGAATAGAGCCCAACCTGGTACACACAGCCTTACTCTTTTCATTGGCTGTATGTACTAGGTTGCACTTGGTGGCACCATTGGCTGCTCTCTGCTTTGCACTCTCACCCCTTGGGCCACCCTAATGGGCAAAGCAGGGACCATTCATGACCAGTACCGTCCAACATTGATGACCTGTTATTTACAAGAAAATGTGTCTAATGGCTTAGCATTGGATGGCTATAGGCTATATATTGATTCCAATTAACTAATATATTTCGTAAATAAAACGGCACAAAAAGTAAAATTACAAATCAAAGTTGAACATATTTGAAAGCTGAAATGCTCATTGAAGTGTCATATGAACTTGTTATACAGTTTAAATATTTGTCTTACGGGAGCTGTACGAAAAAAAGCATGTATTGGAAGCAGCAAAATGACTGATTACAGTGTATTATCTTGTATCAAGTTGTGACACCATTTGACTCATCTGTTTAGATAATGCTTACTATTTTTCATTTTTTACTGTGATATTTTTGTTAAGAATTTTCATGAGAACTTCATGTTCACAGAGTGAACTGAATGACACTGAAATGTGAATATTTTTGTACTGGAAAAATAAATACAGTGAAGAATATATTTATTTCTATTATATTTAACACTATTTTATCTGGGGCTCAAATGTTTGTGTACAGATATAAAAGTGTGTGTTGTGGTTGAAAAAAACAGACACACAAATGTGCTTTCTTGACATCTTGTGGTAAAGAAATGATGTGTGAAGAAAAGTAAGACCAATCATTTTTATTAGGTATTAAATTACATGTTATGCCTAAATGTACCCATACACAATCACATTGACCAGATGTGGGGTTATTGACTAGGCTACACGTGATATCATTTTTTTGGGGATTGCGTTCATATTGTGGAACATTTCCCTCACTGGGGGCAGGAGTACGTCCATTTGGGTGGACCGGAAATACAGTTATTCAAAACGGAAGATCAGAAAGAAACCAAGACTTTCTAGCCAGAGACGGGTTTGTGTTGTGTGGACTTAAATTAGCTAGTACAAAACATGGGGAGATAGTGTTTGTTTTGTCGGGTAAGTATTTTTAAAAAAATATATATATATATATTTGGGAGATTACATGTACATTTTGCCAGCTCGCTTGCACAGCATAATGATTATGGGAAGATCTCAATTGTAATCCTCGCGTCCTCTCTCCTTCTCAAAAACCCATTGGATGAGAAAGCCTGAGGTCCCGCCCTTCTGACCCTCTCCTCCAATGGGTTTTTGAGAAGGAGGCAAAGCGAGGACGTAAACAATTGAGATTCTTCCCATGTTGTTGTGTTAGCATGTATCTAGCTGGCTAAAAACTAGCTAGCAAGACGGCTAAGGTTAAGCTAGCTGCATTTATGGCTTGCCATTCAAATGTAACTTTCAAGTGAAATATAAAGGTATTTATTTGCTATATGTAGATACGCTTGCTTGGACCATTCCATGGAAAATGTGACCGTTGTGTCTTCAAGCTGAATCTTTGCTAAATCTGTAACGTTGGCCAGCTAACTAACGTTACCTAGCTAAACCATGTTAGCCTGCTAACTAACTGATGTTAACTGAAATTAGCTGTGGTTGTGATACATTTGTTACTAGTTTTTCAACATGATCACGGATTCCTCCAGTTAAATTCAACGCTTGTCTCATAATCAATTTTTATCCAGAGTCGGCCGGCTAGCTAGTCAACAAACATAGCCAGCTAGCTAGCTGTCACTTGAGAGTTGATATGCCCATATGCAATAATGTAACACTGACAGACGGTGTAATGTTATTGGTTTGCCAGCTGCAATGTGTGATATTTGTTTTTTAACTAGCCAGTAAATATCCATATAAATATCATGCCAGGTTTTGTAACCTAGATTTTAGTTAGTTAGTCTGACATTTAAATAGCTAACTACCTAGATGTCATGTCATGATAAGATCTGTTGACATTTTTCCCAAATTATGTTTTCTCTTTAGTTTTTCCAGGTTTCTGTTTTTCCAAGGTTTTACAGGGTTTCAAGGTCAAAAATCACACTTTTAATATTGTAGTCCACAACAATGCTTAAGCTACATCAGGAGACCACTTTTGAGGTCTGGGGAAAAATAGAAGAAATAAGGGTTTTGGGGTGTAGTTATCCTTTAATGCAAGTGTGCACCAGCAAGAGACCCTTGTTTGGTTGGCTATGTTTCTGTAGCGCTCATGTGATTGCATTGATGCAAATAATCATGATATCATTCTGCGAGGCAGGCATAGGCTATTTTGTAGTTAACATTTTAATTGAGAAGGTTTTTGAGAAAGCCTTTCCATCTCTACCAGAAGAAGGGTAACAGCTACACAAAGTGTAGACATACGCCAGCACCGCACACACACAGACAGGGGCATTCCTGTGCCGTTTCCAAAAGTTGCAGGAAAATACAAATCACTGATGCATGTTGCTCATGTCTTATGATTAACTTGGGCAAATTATTGCATTTTCTAATATGTTCCATACATTTAGTACATTCCTACTAAGTTCAATACATTCTGTGATTCCGTCCACGTTCTCCGCAACGCAGATTTTATAGGGACCTAGTCATATCCCATGTTCCAGTCTACCATCACCCTGGCATTCTGTGTGCTTGTTGATTGAGGGCACAAGGAGCTTTTTTCTCTCACACTTTTCCCTTCTGATTCCAGTTTCACGGACCTGGTCCTTACGACGACAGTGCAGACCCAGAGAGAGGCCCCACCATCTGACATCCTAGGTCTGGCAGATTATGACCCAGTACCAACCACAGTCCAACCGCTCCAACTTCTTCACTGTGAAAACAGAGGCCTCCTCAACACCACCTCTCGCCACCAGCATGGCCAATAGCAGCGCCGCCGCCCCTGGGAAGGTGATGGGCACACCTGGCCCTGCCGGCAGAATCAGCCCAGAAGGAAGTCAGGTGAGTCCTCCTGTCCATCTCCTCATCACCAACCTGGGTCATGTTGGAAAAAGTTTTGTGACAGAAAATGAATGTTTCTTATTAGACAGGAAGGCCCTCCCTGTTTCAGTTCGGATTCTTCCATTTGGTGGTTAATAAACACGACCCTGGTATACTCCAGCTGGGTGATGTTTTTCAATAGAATTGTTCATAACAGAAATCAAAGAATTAACTAAAACTGTAAGGTCCAGTTCCTACTTGGCTTTGCATACATTGACACCAATCCTTCAGTTTCATGTGCTGGTTGGTTCTGTCAAAACATGTTTTCTATGTTCATATCCCTAGCCAGATGCCAAGTTTCAGGGTGTACAATGAGTATATAGCCTCTCTGCTTGACTGCACCGGCCTGCTTCTAGTGCACCATTGACTATGACTAACAACCTGTTTGCCCTCCACTCAGGTGTTGAGTAAAAAGAAGCTGCAGGACCTAGTAAGAGAGATTGACCCCAATGAGCAGCTCGATGAGGATGTGGAGGAGGTATGTTTCCTAGTTCAGAAGTGTCATTCACTGAAGCTTGCAAAAAACCCACAATGCAAGACTAGTGCATGCAATGTTTTGGAGCCTCACCACTTGTGACCTGAGGTCCCCCATCTGTCTTCCTCTCAGATGCTGCTGCAGATTGCAGATGACTTCATTGACAGTGTGGTGACGGCTGCCTGTCAGCTGGCCCGCCATCGCAAGTCCAACACCTTAGAAGTGAAGGACGTCCAGCTACACCTGGGTGAGTAAAAGTACAGGCTGATACTGGCTGATGGTTGGAGCAGCAGCCGCTGCAGTCAGGGCTCTACACTGACCTTTTTTACAAGGAGCATGTGTGCGCATAAGTTGAAAAATGTTGGCGCACACAAAGAAATTTAGGAGCACAATATTAGAGGTAATAAAGGTAGAATCTTTAATTTTTCTAGGTCACTGGTGCTTCTACATAGAAATTCCAGGTCGCACAGCGAAATGTTTTGGTGCATATGCGAGTAAAGTGGTCGCACTGTAGAGCCCTGTGTTTGTCTCCATTACTGGAATGATTAATTTACTATGGCAAAAATGAACAGCGTCTGAGAGCCTTGGGTGTAGCAGCTTAGAGTTTTAAAGATATGTATATAAAAAGGTGGATGAAGTTAATGGACCATTTCCTGTTGAGTGTATTTTCTCTTTGATTTTTATTCTCACTCCCTGTGTTGTCTGCCACTCCTCAACAGAGCGCCAATGGAACATGTGGATTCCTGGCTATGGTTCAGATGAGATTCGGCCATATAAGAAGGCTTGTACCACAGAGGCCCACAAACAGGTTTGTTTGTCACTCTTTCTTCTTGATCACACCCAGGGTTCACATTTATACTAATGAATTGTGCTTTCAATAATTGAAATGTACAGTGTCGTGAAAAAGTATTTTCCCGCTTTCTGAATTTCTTTATTTTTGCATATTTTTGATACTGAATGTTATCAGATCTTCAACCAAAATCTAATATTAGATAAAGGGAACCTGAGTTTACAAATAACAAAAAAATATATACTTATTTTATTTATTTAATGAACAAAGTTATGCAACACCCAATGCCCCTGTGTGAAAAAGTAATTGCCCCGTTACACTCAATAACTGGTTGTGCCACCTTTAGCTGCAATGACTGCAACCAAATCTCATCTAAAAGGTTTACTCAAGTTTGCCAAAAAGCACCTGGAAGCACCTGGAAGATCATCAAGACTCTTGGAAGGATGATAATGGACAGATGAGTCAAAAGTTAAACTTTTGGATGACATGGGTCCCATTATGCCTGGTGAAAACCAAACACTGCATTCCACAGTAAGAACCTGTCAAGCATGGTGGTGGGTGGTAGTGTGATAGTTTCAGGATGCTTTGCTGCCTTGGGACCTGGACGACTTGCCTTAATAGAAGGAACCATGAATTCTGCTCTGTATCAGATAATTCTACTGGAGAATGTCAGGCCCTCCGTCTTTGAGCTGAAGCTGAAGCGCAGCTGAGTCATGCAGCAAGACAATGATCAAAAACACACAATCAAGTCTACATGTAAATGGATAAAAAGCAACACATTTGAAGTTTTGGAATGGCCTAGTCAAAGTCCAGACCTAATCCCAATTGAGATGTTTTGGCAGGACTTGAAATTAGCAGTTCATACTTGAAAACCCACAAATGTTGCTGAGTTAAAGCAGTTCTGCATGGAAGAGTGGGCCAAAATTCCTCCACAGCAATGTGAGACTGATCAACAACTACAGGAAGCATTTGGTTGCAGCTGGAGGTGGCACAACCAGTTAATGAGTGTAAGGGGGCAATTACTTTTTCACACAGGGGCATTGGGTGTTGCATAACTTTGTTTATGAAATAAATATGTAATTGTTTTGCTGTTTGTTCACTCAGGTTCCCTTTGTCTAATACTACGTTTTTGTTGAAGATATGATAACATTCAGTATCAAAAATATGCAAAAGTAGAGAAAATTAGAAAGGGGGCAAATACTTTCACAGCACTGTACATGTATTATATAATTATTATTTTTGGTGTATTGTGTTTGTTTAGGAAGTATTGAAAATAATTTCAATAATGCAATATGCGATTGTGATATGTGGTTGTCTTACCTACCTTAGTTGAATGCACTGACGGTAAGGCGCTCTGAATAAGAATGTCTACTAAATCAGTCCAAAAATCGAATCAAACTTTATTTGTCACATGCGCCGAATACAACAGGTGTTCACCTTACCGTGAAATGCTTACTTACAAGCCCTTAACTGTGTACTGTTGGGGGTACTTGAGGACCAGGGTTGGGAAACACTGTACTAAATGACCTAAATGCAATAGTGATTGAGCATGTTTTTCATTTGTCTCATCCAGAGAATGGCATTGATCCGCAAAACAACCAAAAAGTAGCAAGACCTGGAACCAGCCTCGCACAAACCCTCTGAAGATAATGAAAGTGTGGGTTTTGCATCAGGCTATCGAAAACTGTGTATATTTCTAATAATGGGGGACATTCTTTCACCCACGTCTTCATCTCCTCCAGGTTCTGTGTGTGATTTGTCAGTGCCATCATCACACAAGTATTTTGATCTACTTTTCACCACAGACTGGCCAAAATCAAACACTCTTCATTCTGTGGAAATGTACACTCAGGTATAGAGTGTTGTTTTGGGACAGTGTTTTGTTTTTGGAATTATCTATTCAACTTTACGTTTTCGTTCAAGGGGTAACCACCAAACACATACACTTTCAAAATGGGGGTGGCTACCAGACTCTTTCCCACTTTTTTCCCTTTCTTTTGTCTGGCATGCGTTTGCTGTTGTGTGTTTAGTTTTTGTGTTTAGTTGTTGTCACATAAACAAACCCCTTTCATCGAACATCAGAAATGTACACCATTTGCATTTAGTTCGTTTCCAGAATACTGTCATGGCACTATGTTTTTGTGTGCTGTAGGGATCTGATGTCATCTCCATAGTTCATTAGAAAATTACCCAGGACATTGTTTTTCATAAGATGTCACCAATTAACAACAAATGACTGATTATTATTCCAAAACAATAAGGATGTGAAATATGGCTTGTATCGCCAGACTGCAGTGAGATGGCGTTGGGTAATGGTCCTTATTTGGGGATGTGTGGGGAAGCAGTAACATTTGTTTTACTTTATATGGCAGTGTTTTAGTTTATTTTTAATCCATAAATAAAACAAGATTCATATTTCACTTGGCATTTGATTTGTGTGTTTATTTCACTGTTCAGTCATGTTCTTTCTCATTTGTTGGAACCTTGAGTTTTTCTGAGTTCACTTTCTACATGAATGGATTACATCAGTATATCACTATTCAGGGTAAAGAGATTTGACTAGATTTACATAACTGTAATAGCACTGGTATAGAGTTTCTTGATTCTGGAGAACAAACTAATGACCTCCTTCAGTAAGTCCCTGTACACGCACTTGCAAGTATTTTACATGTGTTATGTCTATTTCCATGTTCTGGCAAATTGGCACAATAGGTCATGCCCATCTTGTAACATTTCTTCTCATCCGGTGAAGAGCAAGTGAAGTTTTTCAAGGGCAGCATTGTGACTTGGCATACATGACAATACAGCACATTGACAAGTCCATATCACGAGTCCAAAGACCCAACTCAGGAACAGCACTTCTTTCTGTTGTTGGGTCTATTGATCCTGGGCTTCTGTAGCTGTACTAGTGAAGCACGTGGAGCCAAGCACTTCACCCCGTCCCAGCCCTCTTGTAGCTGCACCTCCCCGCTCAACAGGCCCTGGTACACCCGGCGGGTCAGCAGTTCGAAGGCCTCCGTCACACACTGACCCGTCTTAGCCGACGCCTCGATGTAGGGCATCCCCAGCTGGCCTGCCAGTTTCTCTGCCTCGTTATGGCCCACCACCCGCTCTCCCTGGGCCACCCGGTCATTCTTGTGGCCCACAAGTACAAACAGCACAGTATGGGGCTTCACATGTTCACACACCTCTGCGTGCCACTCCTGCACATGCTCAAAGGAGGCGCGGTTAGTCAGGTCAAACACCAGCAGGCCCCCCACTGAGTTACGGTAGTAGGACCGAGTCACTGACCTGAGAGAAAATAAAAACAAATAATCCAAAAGTTAAAGGAATTGTGTAAATTGTTTAAAAAAAATTGAATGAATTCATGGATGTGAATCAATGATCAGCAGATATGTTGTGATAATTACTATGAACTTATACACATTGGTAAATGTTAACCTACATTAGGCTAATGTTGACTATGTATGGAGGAACTTAGTTGACCTCTGTCTATTACATCTACAAAAGAGGATGTGGTATTCATTGAAGGGAGGTTTCACCAGAATAGGCATCATCTTTGAACAACCCCTAGTAGTTTTTCAGTAGAGGTAGTCAGACGCAGTGTAGACAGATCTGGACAGAGAAACCATTATTATTCCACTGTCTAAAATCATTGACAGGTGGCACCATTGACTGATTGCATCAATATGTGTCTTACAATAAATAAATACTGTATTATTTTGAAAGAATAGCTGTGAAATCGTTTTATTGCTAGCTTGAGTTACCTGGGGTGGCAGAGAGTTCCATTTAGTCATGGCTCTTTTTTATATTGTGTGTTTCCCGGCCTCTGTTCTGGACCTGGGGACTGTGAAGAGACCTCTGATTGCATGTCTTGTGTGATATCAATGAGTGTCCGAACTGTGACCAATAGTGACGCAATCATTATCTCCTCAACTTTGAGCCAGGAGAGATTGACATAATATAAAATAATATAATAATTTGCCATTTAGCAGACGCTTTTATCCAAAGCGACATACAGTCATGTGTGCATACATTTTTATGTATGGGTGGTCCCGGGGATCGAACCAACTACCCTGGCTTTACAAGCGCCATGCTCTACCAATTGAGCTACAGAGGAACATATACACTATATATACACTATATATGCAAAAGTATGTGGACACCCCTTCAAATTAGTGGATTCGGCTATTTCAGCCATACCTGTTGCTGACAGGTGTATAAAATCGAGCACACAGCCATGCAATCTCCATTGACAAACATTGGCAGTAGAATGGCCTTACTGAAGAGCTCAGTGACGTTCAACGTGGCACCGTCACAGGATGCCACCTTTCCAACAACTCAGTTCGTGAAATGTCTGCCCCGGTCAACTGTAAGTTCTGTTATTGTGAAGTGGAAACGTCTAGGAGCAATAACGGCTCAGCCGCTAAGCGGTAGGCCACACAAGCTCACAGAATGGGACCGCCAAGTGCTGAAGCGCGTAGAGCATAAAGATCGTCTGTCCTCGGTTGCAACACTCACTACCGAGTTCCAAACTACCTCTGGAAGCAACATTAGCACAATAACTTTTCATCGGGAGCTTCATGAAATGGGTTTCCATGGACGAGCAGCCGCACACAAGCCTAAGATCACCATACCCAATGCCAAGCGTCGGCTGGAGTGGTGTAAAGCCCGCCTCCATTGGACTCTGGAGCATTGGAAACACATTCTCTGGAGTGATGAATCACACTTCACCATCTGGCAGTCTGACTGACATTTCTGGGTTTGGCGGATGCCAGGAGAACGCTACCTGCCCCAATGCATAGTGCCAACTGTAAAGTTTGGTGGAGAAGGAATAATGTTCTGGGGCTGTTTTTCATGGTTCGGGCTAGGCCCCTTAGTTTCAGTGAAGGGACATCTTAACGCTACAGCATACATTCTAGACCATTCTGTGCTTCCGCTTCCAACTTTGTGGCAACAGTTTGGGGAAGGCCCTTTCCTGTTTCAGCATGACAATGCCCCGTGTACAAAGCGAGGTCCATACAGAAATGGTTTGTCGAGATCAGTGTGGAAGAACTTGAATGGCCTGCACAGAGCCCTGACCTCAACCCCATCGAAAAGCCTTTGGGATGAATTGGAACGCCAACTGTGAGCCAGACCTAATCTCCCAACATCAGTGCCCGACCTCACTAATGCTCTTGTGGCTGAATGGAAGCAAGTCCCCGCAGCAATGATCCAACATCTAGTGGAAAGCCTTCCCAGAAGAGTGGAGGCTGTTATAGCAGCAAAGGGGGGACCAACTCCATATTAATGCCCAGGATTTTGGAATGAGATGTAATAATACATGTGCCATTTAGCAGATGCAACTTACAGTCATGCGTACATACATTTTCCGTATGGGTAGCCCCGAGAATCCGAACCCACAATGCTGAGCCACCACAATAACATGCATGTGCGATATGTGACCGAGGTAAAGACAGTTTCAGGTTGGATATTCGGCAGCTATTCGCGCTTCAAACCTCAATAGCTTTCAAACCACTTGAGCCACAGGCTCCAAATAAGTGTCATGATGTTGGAAAAACTGCGCACAACATTGCACAGGTCTTATTTTCACAATTTGGATATGAATTTGCTTTCCAAAGCTAATAAACGTGGAAATGTTAGCAGCATTCCGTATTCCTAGTTGAATTAGTTAGGGAGCGTAAACAAAGTACATACATTTTATTACTCACTATGCCTTCATATCGCACACTCTGTTGTTTGTCTACTTTCATCTCACACTATTAGACTTCAATCTGTAAGCCCGAGACCCAGTAGGTGTGGACATTGCTGCACAGTGGACACTCACACTCAGAAGTCATTTGGGGAAAAAGAGAGTATATGCTACTTGTATTATTCTCCTGTGAATGGTTCAGTGCCTATAATTTAGGCTGTGTAGAATGGGGCATAAAAAAAGAGAATACTTCCAAATGAGAAGATCCCGCCATGGAAAAGACGACTGGGTGGACATAGAGTGGAAAGGAGGGGAAATAACTCCCACCATGCAGCAGGACACCTTCAGCTGTGGGGTCTTTGGAATACAGGTTTGATAGTTATATTTTCAATAATGAGTGGTTAGCTGTTATGTGACAATTAGGTCAAAAACTGTATTTTCCTTTTTGGTGTAGATTGCCAAGTAAGTTGCACAGAACTTCCCCAACATCCCCTCCCAAATGGATATAGAACCTTCACAAAAACAAATGGAGCAACTGCGAAAAGAAATGATTACTTTTCACCCGGTTCAAACTCCTCCCACCGTGGTAATCCGGGCCAGATAAATGAACCCCCTCATTGAATGGGGCTCCGTTGTTTCATCACCCCCAACGCGTTCAAAGGATCACAGCCGTTTGAGACCGAAAAGCCCTATACGGTGTCGTGACGTGACTCTCATTATTATGATGACTATTATTTATCGCATAATTACCTACTATGTTTAATTGTTACTAGATTCAATTAAATCATATAACAATTAACTCATTAGGAATTTGGGGCACCACCGGAAAAGTTGTTTAACGAGTTACCATTTCCCGAATTAACTCTAAAGATATCTAGATATCTCTTATCATTTAACAGTCATTTATTAATCATTTACCTCATATCAGTCTCATTCTGAAAGTCGTAGACTCTTTAAGTCTGCACGAACCCGGGTCTTACTTATCATTCCGTACTACACAAATTGATTTAATTATTTATTTACTAACTATTTAAAAATGATAACACAAGATACAAACACATACACGGTATAGGTAGGGATTAGAAACTTAATACATTGAAAACGGGTCCCTAGCGGACTAACACAATATGACACTTGTTACTAAAGATGGCGAGTTAAAGATGAGAGAGATAGAAAACACTTGGATACACATGGACCTATGCTCACAGTAATCCTAAAAGAAAAGTAATGCATGTATTTACGTGTTGGAGGTCTTCGTCGTGTATCTTTGTTGGACCCAGGCCTTCGTGGGAAGGGGTCGATTGGGCCTTCTCTTTCGGATGGCCTTTTAGATGTAAGGCTCAGATGTAAGGCTCAGATTGTCCACAAGAGGTCACAATGTCCTTCTTAGTCGTCTGTTTACGTTCACTTGTTCTGGAAGTGGTCTTCTGAGGACAGCTAATCAGCCGTGTCGATGATCCCCTGTGTGGTGATGAGAGCAGTGTAGTAGACGATGGTTTGAAGAGAGTAAAAGAATGGTCCCACTTAAATTCACCTTCTTAGATACAGTCCTTAGAACAGTTACTCAGCCGTAACATTGATTGTTAGTGGAGGCAACTTTGTCGTCTTCACCTCGTGTTGATTTTCAGGGTCGGGACCAATATGGACAAAAGCTGCAGCTTGAGGTCCGTCTAGTCTGATCTGATCATTCTTAACTCAATCTTTTATGCACTCTGGTAAAGAGGTGTGTTTCCATCATACTGACATGCTCTCTGAGCTCCGTCGGGCGTGGCTAGTTACGAGGCAAAAGTATTATCATCACTATGATCTTGTTAGAAAGCTAAAATCACATTCTTATCTTCACGAAAACATTGTCTTCCTCCTTGATATTTTCTACATAATGTAAAGCTAATGTAAAGGATGTATACCTGATATACACAGTGTAAAAGCTCTTCAAGTCACACTGTTTTCGTTATAACGCCAGAGAATCTTGTTTCTCATGGTCTGAGAGTCCTTTAGGTGCCTTTTGGCAAACTCCAAGCGGGCTGTCATGTGCCTTTTACTGAGGAGTGGCTTCCATCTGGCCACTCTACCATAAAGGCCTGAATGGTGGAGTGCTACAGAGATGGTTGTCCTTCTGGAAGGTTCTCCCATTTCCACAGAGGAACTCTGGAGCTCTGTTAGAGTGACCATCGGGTTCTTGGTCACCTCCCTGACCAAGGCCCTTCTCCCCCGATTGCTCAGTTTGGCTGGTGGTCAAATGATCAATGGAAGCAGGATGCACCTGAGCTCAATTTCAAGTCTCATAGCAAAGGGTCTGAATACTTATTAAAATAAGGTATTTCTGTTTTTAATTTTTTATAAATTTGCTAAAGAAATCTAAAAACCTGTTTTTGCTTTGTCATTATGGGGTATTTATTGTGTGCAGATTGATGAAGAACATTTTTTATTTTGTCCATTTTAGAATAAGGCTGTAACGTAACAAAATGTGGAAAAAGTCAAGGGGTCTGAATACTTTCCAAATGCACTGTAGTACCTGTTTGTGTCAGATATCACCTATCCTAACTGCCATTGGTGACTATGTGTGTACAGTATGTGTTCACAGAAACATGTATGGAGCCAGCTCATGGAGACTTGCAAAATGATGTGATGAAGTCCAGAATTACAGACAGGCTTGATACTGATGTCTCTGAATGGAGAGAAACCTGGCACGGCATTAACATTTTACTAGACAACTTTTACTTGTATTGTATTTTTTTATTATTGAATTGAATTGAATGGTATCAGTCAATATGGGGAGGGAGAAACCCTGTGTATTCTGCACCAGGATCAGGGAACTCCTGGTGTATACAGGACACCACACAAGAAGGTATGACCACTCTGACATGTTTGCCAAGGTACCCCCATTACCACCAGACAAAATGTTGATAGGCACAGTATCTTTATTGGCTGGGAAATACAATGAAAGGTGAAAGGTGCACATTGTTATTTTAGCAGAACACTGATTGTATGGTATTATGTGAAGGGTTGTTTATTCTGTATGGACCTGTTACTACATTTGAAAGTTATTAAAACACTAAGTTTAGAATATCTACATAAATTCAGCAGTTGCATTCTTCTCATACTACTCTGTAGGCTACTGACCAATTCAAAGCAATAACAGCTAGTTTACAGTTTTTTGCTAAAAAGCTATTTTTGCCCATTTTAATGGAAGTATTTTTGCCCATTTTAATTTAAGAAATATACTTAATTGTTACGCAGAAAGTATTTGATATTGATATAAAAACGTCTGATTGGTCCTTTAACTGAATGTGTAACATGGCCTATTAAACACAAAAACTATGTTTCGAGTGACAATTAGGCAGGTCTGATGCCAAAAAAAGAAAGACAATTCTTACCTACTACACCCATATTTTATTTGAGCCAAAAAGTAGTGTGTAGTTAGAATGGCAACAACAAAAGTTAACTACTTAAAACACTACCAAGATTTTTAATGTAGTTCAACTACCACCAACCTACAGCACAATGTAGTTCAATTACTAGTTGAACTATATGTAGTTCATTACTCCCCAACACTGAATATCAACTCATGGGGTAGAGAGGGAGACAGATAATGATAAGCCAGACTATAAGGAATGCTTGCACTATGGTCAATTGTGCAAGTATGTAACAGTTAACAAAATAAACTCATAACCATTGATTCACAGGGAATATTTTGTTTGGCTGTGGTGAGTCACAGAGGATTAGATGGATGATCAGAACACATGTGGGCACAATCTTGGGCTTATTCAGGTGGCTGGAATCAGAGTTTGGGTTAATTCCACAAATTCAAATTTAATTTAATTCACTCACCCTGTAAATGTCATTAAATGAAATTAAAATTCCAGGTCAGTCTTTGAATTCAGAGAGACTATTAAATTCCAATTTTTTTTAAAGAAGAAGAAAATACAATTCCAACTGAATTCTAATTCCAATTCAATTCCAATTCCACCAATATGCTCTTCCAACCCCTAGCCCTGCTCAAGGTGAAGGTTATCGGGAGTCATTCCACAGTGCCCTGCTGGAAAATACCCCAAAGCGGGGGCATTTTGGGTACACAAGCATGAGGGAGCGGACACACCTTGCGGTTATGGAGCACATCGAGATTGTGGGACAAATCATGTAGTAACAAAAAAAGTGTTAAACAAATCAAAATATATTTTATATTCTTCAAAGTAGCCACCCTTTGCCTTGATGACAGCTTTGCACACTCTTGGTATTCTCTCAACCAGCTTTACCTGGAATGCTTTTCCAACAGTCTTGAAGGAGTTCCCACATATGCTGAGTTTCATTCACACTTTTTTGGTTGCTGCATGATTCCATATGTGTTGTTTCATGGTTTTGATGTCTTCGCTATTGTTCTACAATGTAGAAAACTGTAAAAATGGAGAGGGACCCTTGAGTGAGTGGGTGTGTCCAAACTTTTGACTGGTACTGTATATAAGGTCCCACAGTTGACAGTACATGTCAGAGCAAAAACCAACCCATGAGGTCGAAGGAATTGTCCGTAGAACTCAGAGACAGGATTGTGTCGAGGCAGAGATCTGGGGAAGGGTGCCAAAACATTTCTGCAGCATTGAAGGTCCCCAAGAACACAGTGGCCTCCATTATTCTTAAATGGAAGAAGTTTGGAACCACCAAGACTCTTTCTAGAGCTGGCTGCCCAGACAAACTGAGCAATCGGGGGAGAAGGGCCTTGGTCAGGGAGGTGACCAAGAACCCGATGGTCACACTGACAGAGCTCCAGAGCTCCTCTGTGGAGATGGGAGAACCTTCCAGAAGGACAACCATCTCTGCAGCACTTCACCAATCAGGCCTTTATGGTAGAGTGGCCAGACAGAAGCCACTCCTTAGTAAAAGGCACATGACAGCCTGCTTGGAGTTTGCCTAAAGGAGGAAACCTGGCACCATCCCTATGGTGAAGCATGGTGGTGGCAGCATCATGCTGTGGGGATGTTTTTCAACGGCAGGGACTGGGAGACTAGTCAGGATCGAGGCAAAGATGAACGGAGCAAAGTACAGAGAGATCCTTGATGAAAACCTGCTCCAGAGCGCTCAGGACTTCAGACAGGGGCAAAGGTTCACCTTCCAACAGGACAACGACCCTAAGCACACAGCCAAGACAGCGCAGGAGTGGCTTCGGGACAAGTCTCTGAATTTCCTTGAGTGGCCCAGCCAGAGCCCGGACTTAAACCCGATCAAACATCTCTGGAGAGACCTGAAAATAGCTGTGCAGCGACACTCCCCTGTAGCTCAGTTGGTAGAGCATGGCGCTTGCAATGCCAGGGTTGTGGGTTCGTTTCCCACAGGGGGCCAGTATGAAAAATGTATGCACTCAGTAACTGTAAGTCGCTCTGGATAAGAGCGTCTGCTAAATGACTAAAATGTAAATGTATAATGTGAAGAATCAAATTTAATTAAACATTTCAAATGAAATTAGAATTGACCCCAACACTGGCTGGAATGTTCATAGCATTAAAGTTAGAAATACGAAATAGAGCAAATGTGAGTATTTTATTCACATTGAATACAGTAACCTAGCTACATATCTACGGTATCTGCAGACGTTGCTGTCTACACCCCGGTTGTTCATTACATTCTGTAAGGAGGGAGGGTCTGATGCACCTTACTCCCATACAGGTTCTATTGTGTTTGTTGGATTTTCCTTTAGGCAAAGACTGATGAATACTCCTATTGTGGAAAATACCCAAATCAAAGAGCTGGTAGTTTATCAGGGTATTGCATTTGCATGAACATTGTAGTGGTGTGCAGAGAAGGAAAAGAGAGAGGGGAAGTTGCAGCTCTCTGAAGGGAAAGGGTGCATTCTGCCCCATATCAAGGCAAGCCTTGTATTTCCTGTTGTCACTATGGTTAGTTCTTACTAGTAAGAATTATTCTTTTATGGGAACAATCCTATCCCACTGAGCCTCTGTAGAATACCCTGTTTGTGCAGATCCTAGCATTTTGTCTTGTAATTACGTCTTTACATGATTTATGCCATGGAGTAGAAAGCAGGTCCCTCAAGTCAGCAAAGTAGTGGTGTGGTGGATTAGTAAATGAATAGCTAACATTACAGAATGGAGTGATGTTGTAGGCTGAATGAATGTGTTGTTGTGGTAATACAGCACAGTACTGTTCTTTACCTGAACCTCTCCTGGCCTGCTGTGTCCCAGAACTGCAGTTTGACCCTAACGCCAGGCTTCACCTCCAGGAAGTGCACGTAGAAGTCCACCCCTACTGTCTGGTTGATGCAGTCCAGAAACATCTCCTCTGTGTAACGCTTCAGCAGGGACGACTTACCAACTGTCGTGTCCCCTAACATGATGATCCTGAACTGGTACTGCCACAGAGTCAGGTCCATAGTAGCTGCTGAGGACTGGAGAGAGGGATGGTGCAGATGGAGGGAGATATGGAGAGAGGGATTCCCCTCAGGAAGCCAGAGGCAGATAGGTGTTTGACAAGCTGGAGCTGGTTCCTCAATGCTCTCCGAGAAATAGTGGGAGAGACACTTCTCAACACTCCTCACGGCTCCCACATAGAACAGTCTCTGTCTGTAGTGTCAGCAGCCAGGAAACACCCTCACATTGTTGAACACCTGCTGCGAAAGTGTGTTTGGTTCAGTGTGTGTGCTGGCTCCTCAAATCCTCAGTGAAAGCACCTGTGGAAGAATGTCCATCCCATAGAGTTCTTAAGTTATGTTGGCGTCCTCCTTCATGCAGATCTCGACTGATACTGTACAAGCATGTGCATGCGTGTATGAGTGTTTGGTAGGGTTGGGAACTTCCAAAGTTTGCCTGTGCCTGTTGATACTTGACAAAGGGAGAGGTGCAAGAGTGGAAAAGGGAGGGGTGCGCAGATGGAAAGAGAAAAGGGGAGTTGCGGCTCTCTGAAGGGAAAGGGTGCAGTTTGTCCCTTATCAAGGCAAACCTTGTATTTCCTGTTGTCAGTCACTATTTGACAGTATATGTTTCACTAAATAAGTATATGATGTAGGATGCAAGCACTCAATGACTGTATATCAAGTTGTCAGGAAACTTGGGTAGTCTCCCCCATAGCCCACTATATGGGTACAGTTGAGCCTCTGAAAAAGGGAAGTGGACAACAAAACAACCTAAACTCTCCTAGGACTCACTAGGAGGGGCTGCTTGGGATTTTAATAGCTCAAGTCAAGACAGGAACTTTCATGTTCACGACGTGCAATTCAGGTGCAAGGATTGTCATTGGAAACAAGAGTGACTGGTGCACACTGAAAAGGGTGGTCTATTCAGGGTCACAGAATATCACCAGTCTTACGTCAAATTTGATCTCAAACATAATAGGAAACATTTATCAAAAAAGCATTGCAAATAAATTCAAGAGGTTTTCTAATATTTTTTTAAAAGGGAAGGATGTTCACAGATTCTTTATTTTCATCTTCCATTCATTCATTAGTGCATCACTGTTTTATTCAATAACACCTGGCTGGGTGGCTTTTTCTGAGGGAAATTGACAAGCACATACATCTCTGACTACATTTACATATAGATATATTATCAATCTGTATTCACACCGTTGTTCCTTCTGGCCTAACAAATAACAATAGTGTTCTTAGCCAAAGTTTCACTTTAAAGAATAACAAAAAAAATTAAGGGGGGGGCATAGTAATGCTGATATGTTGCATTCAATTGTAGCGATTAACGCTTAACAATAGTCTAAAATCTTGCCATTTTGGTTTCCTGCGTCATTTCAGAGAGCTACTTTTCTCAGTAATTACACCTTCTGTTGGGTGATATGAAAGGTATTTATTTTCAGGTAGATGAGCGGAGGCTGCTGTATTGAGTTCAAACAGGTGAGGTGAACAGGCACAATGAAATAGTCCCTGTAACAGCAGTACCAGAATAAACAGTAACAGGTGCATGTAACTGGTAACTCCTAGGAGACAGACGGGAATTTCAGCTCAGCGATCTCAGAGTCTGGAGAGCTGCTGTCGCTTAGGTCACTGTATGTGTCTCTGTAACACAAGGGACAGAGTTATATACATCCATAATACTGTCTCAGGATGGTATGACAAGTCATACAGTGGGGAAAAAAAGTATTTAGTCAGCCACCAATTGTGCAAGTTCTCCCACTTAAAAAGATGAGAGAGGTCTGTAATTTTCATCATAGGTACACGTCATCTATGACAGACAAATTGAGGAAAAATAATCCAAAAAATCACATTGTAGGATTTTTAATGAATTTATTTGCAAATTATGGTGGAAAATAAGTATTTGGTCACCTACAAACAAGCAAGATTTCTGGCTCTCACAGACCTGTAACTTCTTTTTTAAGAGGCTCCTCTGTCCTCCACTCGTTACCTGTATTAATGGCACTTGTTTGAACTTGTTATCAGTATAAAAGACACCTGTCCACAACCTCAAACAGTCACACTCCAAACTCCACTATGGCCAAGACCAAAGAGCTGTCAAAGGACACCAGAAACAAAATTGTAGACCTGCACCAGGCTGGGAAGACTGAATCTGCAATAGGTAAGCAGCTTGGTTTGAAGAAATCAACTGTGGGAGCAATTATTAGGAAATGGAAGACATACAAGACCACTGATAATCTCCCTCGATCTGGGGCTCCACGCAAGATCTCACCCCGTGGGGTCAAAATGATCACAAGAACGGTGAGCAAACATCCCAGAACCACACGGGGGGACCTAGTGAATGACCTGCAGAGAGCTGGGACCAAAGTAACAAAGTCTACCATCAGTAACACACTACGCCGCCAGGGACTCAAATCCTGCAGTGCCAGACGTGTCCCCCTGCTTAAGCCAGTACATGTCCAGGCCCGTCTGAAGTTTGCTAGAGTGCATTTGGATGATCCAGAAGAGGATTGGGAGAATGTCATATGGTCAGATGAAACCAAAATAGAACTTTTTGGTAAAAACTCAACTCGTCGTGTTTGGAGGACAAAGAAAACGTTTGACCTGTGTCATTGCCAACAAAGGGTATATAACAAAGTATTGAGAAACTTTTGTTATTGACCAAATACTTATTTTCCACCATAATTTGCAAATAAATTCATTAAAAATCCTACAATGTGATTTTCTGGAATTTCTTTTCTCATTTTGTCTGTCATAGTTGACGTGTACCTATGATGAAAATTACAGGCCTCTCCCATCTTTTTAAGTGGGAGAACTTGCACAATTGGTGGCTGACTAAATACTTATTTCCCCCACTGTAGATATAAACTAGGGTATAGCGTTAGAAAAATCCAATACTGGCTGTCTATTGGTAACTTTTTTCATTCCCCTTTTCGCAGCCCAAATGCTGCTCATCTTGCTTGTCTCCATCTGATGGACTAAAAGGAAATGATGAGAAATACAATGATCTGCATGGTCTTACCGTGGTGAGAGGCGACAACCTTTCTGTAGGTAGCTCTGGAGTTTCCCTGCTGCAGCCAGCAGGAGGCCAAAGTAGGGGGGCGAGGGCTTGATGGGACGAGAAGTGAACTCTGGGTGGTACTGCACTCCAACAAAATAGGCATGATCTGAAACAACACAGGTGGGAAGGTGATCGGTTTGAGATGGATGCTACGGACCTATACATTTCGGTTGGCATAGTTACAGCTGTTGTTACATTTCAAATTGATAAAAAAAAAATACATTTTTTTTCCAATTCAGTCAAGAAAGTACTTTATGAAGTGATAACGCTCTATTTAACATTAACATTTCCAAGAGCCAGACTGTGCAAGACATTGAAATGTCTCCATGGTTAACTCACCATCCAGCTCAATGACCTCCATCCGCTCTCCCTCCACGTCCTGGCCGACAAAACGGAAGCCCCTCTCCTCAAAGTGGTGCTTCAGCTCAGGATTCACCTAAGAGGACAGAGCTCCCATCAATTCAACCCATCCACACTTATAATGTAATACATGTAACACTTCCATATGCAAATGGTTTGTCAATTGCATACTAATAATAGCAGTCTCTTCAAGTAACATGTAATGTAAAATGTAATGTAAAAATGTAATGCAAATATACACATCATGACTCGATTCAGCTCTTGTACCTCAAAGCGGTGACGATGCCTCTCGTCAACATATTCAGCATCGCCATACAGCTTTCCTGAAAAAATACTGAATATTATCAACTATTATAATACACCAAACACAATCAAATGCTATGTGGTTTTGCCAAGATTAGCACTCACTCAAAATGCTGGTGTTGGATTTGAAGATGGTCCGCCTCTTCCCCAACCTCATCGTCCCGCCCATCTGCCCAGGGTTGTGTTCTGGCATGTCAATCACCTGTCAAAACAGTACCAGAATTTCACAATGTTCGTGAGCCAAAACTCAGTGAGAAGTGACAGAGAGATGGACTTGGTTACTATGGCATACCTACCACAGGGTGTTTAGATTCTGGGTGGAATTCAGTAGAGTTGGCATCTGTCAGGTTTGAGAGTTTTAACATTTAACTTATGCACATTCTGGAATTATGCAACATACACCTCAAGGATATAATGATTAGTGATTCAAAGATTACTCACCTTGCCAGCCAATAACATTGCGGGCAAATTCACACACTGCCAACTGCATGCCCAAACATACCCCTACAAAAAGACAATTGGGATTAAATGTGTGCAATAAAAAAAGTCAGTCTGAACCAGTCTGATCAGAATTTCTATGATGGATTCAATGATAGAGTGACATACAGAATATAATTTCCATTTAACAAAACATGCTAAACTGACACATGATACGTTACAATACTTTGGATTAATTTCCATTTCATTAATGCTTAAATACTTTACCTAAAAATGGCTTTTTCTTTTTCCTGGCCCAGCTGATAGCCTGGATTTTCCCCTCTGTCCCCCGTACACCGAAGCCTCCAGGTACCAAGACACCACTGTGTGTATGAGACAATATTGATCCTTCACTGACAGGAGAACACAGCTCCCTTGGCTTAGGGTTACAATTACACAGGGGGAAAAAATGTAGTCACAATGCTCATGCAAGTTCTGTGGGATTTATGGTGTCAAGCAGCCATTATATTGAGTCCTTCTTTAACCTGTCTCCTCCCCCATCTACACTGTTTGAAGTGGATTTAACAAGTGACATCAATAAGGCATCATAGCTTTCACCTGGTCAGTCTGTCATGGAAAGAGCAGGTGTTTTTAATGTGTTGTATACTCAGTGTAGGTGTTTTGCTGTAGACACTCACTCAGCACTGCAGAGTTTCTGCCAGGCCTCATGGTACTTCACAGGCTCCTCCTGCAGTGTATTTGGCTCTAGGTCTGCAGAGTCTATGAACTGCAAGAGGGAGACTGAGGGTCAGTGGGAGGTGGGTGGCATAAGAACATGACATACAGTAATCGTCTTTTTTATTATAACATTATAACATATAAGAAGGCCATATTTAACAGTCCATTAGAACAGAGCTTCTCATAATCCTTTGTCTGTAAGGACACGCAAGGTTTGGTTTGCACAAGTCACTCTCACTATCATTTGAACAAGTCATGGCAAAATGTGTAGAATTGCAGGAAGTTAGCTTTAAAACTGCAAAAATGTATCTCTGCCCCATGGCAAAAAGAACGACAAAAAAAGGATGATCCACTGCCAAGAGCGAGGGCACTAAAAGGGAGCATGGGTGAATGTGACTGGGTTCCATACCTTGATCTCTAGTTTGTGGTTGATGGCGAGGGCTGAGTGCTCCAGGGCCTTGATGACAGAGGCATATGAGTCAGAGAACTTTGTGTACTTCCCTACCAGGGCGATGGACACATGTTCCAGGAGTCGGTCAGACCTGAGAGGAGACAGTTCAGTTCCAACATGTTCCGAGGACCCTGGGGTATCAAGTCAATATACATTTTAGACCAAAACATGGTAAAATATTCAATAAAACCGGGGTGAGACTCACAATTCAGTATGGGGGAATTCCAACCCTAGATAATCGTGCATAAATGGAACATAATTCCTTTTTATGCACTTTTCTCTCTATGCACATTCTGACCTTGAACTTAAGCATGAGAATAGCATGCTATTCACCCGCTTTTCATTTTGGGTGGAGATCAAATAAATAAGGTGTAGCGGAGGTGTGTCTACAGTATTCTGACCTTTACTTAATTCCCTCATAATTCCACCACCTTTAGGCACGATGAAACGATGAATAAGGTCGAGCAACCTGTCAGTTCCAAGTGGAACATCTACTTTATTTGATCCAATAGAAATAACACCATTCTCCATGCACTGTAATTCACAAATTGATAAGAGCTATTGATTAGAGCTAGGTAAACGTGTAAGCTGTTTGGATAAGGGGATTGTAAATATAAATTACAATATTGTTTTAGATCTATTTTACCTTATGATCGCTGGAGACAAACGTGAACCCAGTCATATGGACACACACAGACACACGATAACATACGCACTATACACACACATGGATTTTGTGTTGTAGATTGTGGTTGTAGAATAGTGGCCTAAGGGCACACACTTCATGTGTTGTGAAATGTATTTTTAAATTGTATAACCGCCTTAATTTTGTTGGACCCTAGGAAGAGTAGCTGCTGCTAAATATGTATATGCGACCAATAAAACGTTATTTGATTTCACCTGTCGGACATCTCCTTCCACTTGGTGAGCATCTTCCCGGCCCTCATCTCAATAGGGAGGTCCAGCCGCTGGCAGATGTAGCCCACCACCCCCTGGTCCTCCAGTAGGAGGGGTACTCTGTAGATGGACGACACGTCTGCCACACAGATCACCTGGGGACAGGGAGAGAGAAAAGCATAAGAATCGGATTTTAATGGTTCTGGTTGACTTAAACAGTAACTTTTTCCTGGGTTGTGTTCATTTAGGCACGCAACGGAAAACTGACATTTGTTCCTCCCTGTTTCAGTCCATTTTAATGAACATGACCCAGTCATGTTAAAACGGTCATAGACAGAGAAGGCCTTACTTGCGTGGGCTCTACGTGACAGAACATGGAGATCTTCTCTTTGGCAGCGTTCTCCAGAGGTGTCGCACAGCGGCACATGATCTGAAAATACATGAGGAGAAGCACATTGCACATTGATAACATTCTATGCCATAGTTAGCCAATTCCAAGAGTCCCAAGGCAAAAGGATGAGTGAGTATCTAACTCACCAGGTCTGGGGAGAGTCCTAGTCCACGGAGCTCTCGGACACTGTTCTGAGTGGGTTTAGTCTTCTGTTCTCCTGTTGCAACGGGCTAAAGGCAGACAAAGTTACATTTCAGTTCTCAGTTAAGCATCATTGTACAACCTTTTACTTGAAACACAACTGATGTGCTTTTGAGACTAAGTTAAAGCGTTCATGATGTTTTACAATGCTTATGTATGGGATTGTGTTTTGATTCAATTGTGTGTGTGTATTAATGCAGTAAAAGGCTGACAATGTTTAGACACTTTTGATACAGATGTGCCTCGTCGCAACGCTGAAATCGGCTTTCAAACAAGCCCTACTCTGCGCGCGCGTGTGTGTGTGTGTGTTTTAAAGCGCTTACCTGTGGTACTAAGCTAACGTGAATGTTGCAGAAGTTATCCCTCTTCACTTTGAACTGGAACTGTCTGAAGGCCTCGATAAATGGCATGCTCTCAATGTCTCCCACAGTGCCTCCCAACTGTCAACACAGGACACAGCCCGAGACCTCAACATTCACTAGGCAAAAAACGCAAGAAACCGTCTGAAACGGGGAGGTACTATCTGAACAGCTCATTTTCCATTGCACGTTTTGAAATGTGTTGCTAGTGTGTCCTAATCAATACAACCCAGCTTAACAATCCCTGGCTAAAACCACAGACACCAATGACAACTTCATGGGGACAATCACAATGGCCTATAATGAATGACCCATAATAAGACGGGGCGGCAGGTAGCTTAGTGGTTAAGAGCGTTGTGCCAGTAACCGAAAGGTCGCTGGTTCTAATCCCCGAGCCGACTAGGTGAAAGATCTGTCGATGTGCCCTTGAGCAAGGCACTTAACCCTAATTGCTCATGTAAGTCGCTCTGGATAAGAGCGTCTGCTAAATGACAAAAAATATATACATATATATATAAAAAATAAAAAAATAAGACAAACTTGACTACGCTGTGGCTCGTACCTCTATAACGCAGACTTGTGGCTCTACCCCATCGTCATCCACTGAGATCTTGGCCTGCTTCATCACCCACTCCTGAATGGCATCTGTGATGTGTGGCACCACTGAGATAAGAGAGAAAACATCAGCAAAATAGAATCAGCATCCAAAGAGACTCGAGATCAGCATAGAAATAAGGACTATGGAGAGACCCTTACAAATCAACACAACAGCTAGGAGTGAGGTCATTGGTTTCCAGGTGTTGCCCTAATCCTAATGCCCCTTGCCTAGTGGAGAACCCTTGTTCACTCCCTCACCCTGTACAGTTTTGCCCAGGTAGTCTCCCCTCCTCTCCTTGTTGATGACTGACTGGTAGATTTTGCCCGTGGTCAGGTTGTTGTCCCTGGTTAGCCTGATGTCCAGGAAGCGCTCGTAGTTTCCTAAATCCAGGTCCACCTCACCTCCATCGTCCAACACAAACACTTCACCTGGATGGGTGATGCAACTCAAGTCAATTAGATAGGCATGCATTGGCCTAGCCCTCACAGATTAAATCCTTTAGTCAGAGAGGACTCACCACACAAATGCACTCACCATGTTCATAAGGTGAGAAGGTGCCAGCATCAATGTTGATGTAGGGGTCGATTTTGATGGCAGTCACATGCAGACCACAGGACTTCAGGATTAAGCCCACACTACTGGCAATGATGCCCTTGCCAATTCCGGATATGACACCGCCAGTGACCAAGATGTACTTCATAGTGGCATGTGAAACCTAGAAACAAATAGAAGATGACAATCAATGTTAGACAACAGAAAACCTGTTCGCCATATGCCTACAGGTTAGTGCTGAGCGATTAACCGAAATGTATGTTATTTTATGGTTTTTAAACAACTAATTGACAGATGTCGGTTCAATTATTTGAATTCCATTTCATTATGTTTTTTTTCTGTGAGCTCAGGGTATCAGAGAACGAGTCAGTATCTGGTGTGACCACCATTTGCCTCACGCAACGCGACATCTCCTTCGCATAGAGTTGATCAGGCTGTTGATTGTGGCCTGTGGAATGTTGTCCCACTCCTCTTCAATGGCTGTGCAAAGTTGCTAGATATAGGCAGGAACTGGAACACGCTGTCGTACACTTCGATCCAGAGCATCCCAAACATGCTCAAATGGGTGACATGTCTGGTGAGTATGCAGGCCATAGAAGAACTGGGACATTTTCAGCTTCCATGAATCGTCTACAGATCCTTGCGACATGGGGCTGTGCATTATCATGCTGAAACGTGATGGCGGCGGATGAATGGCACGACAATGGTACTCAGGATCTCGTCACGGTATCTCTGTGCATTCAATTTGCCATCGATAAAATGCTAACCAATCCCCATCTGCCTGGTACAGTTGAAACCGGTATTCATCTGTGAAGAGCACACTTCTCCAGAGCACCAGTGGCCATCGAAGGTGAGCATTTGCCCACTGAAGTCGGTTACGACCCTGGTGAGGACGACGAGCACGCAGTTGTTCTTCCCTTAGACGGTTTCTGACAGTTTGTGCAGAAATTCTTCAGTTGTGCAAACCCCCAGTTTCATCAGTGGTCACAGTGGCTGGTCTCAGACGATCCCGCTGTTGAAGAAGCCGGATGTGGAGGTCCTGGGCTGGCGTGGTTACACCTGGTTTGCGGTTGTTGCAGACATTCCTGCAGTCAGCATGCCAATTGCATGCTCCCTCAAAACTTGGCATTGCGTTGTGACAAAACTGCACATTTTAGAGTGGCCTTTTATTGTCCCCAGCACAAGGTGCTGTTGGTATTCAGCATTCATAAAATGATGCCTTATTTACTTTGAAGAACTACTAAAATAGTGATTTTGTCACACAGCAGAGGCAGCAGCTCTATAGAGATGAGATGATGACTTGGAATGAAATAATAAAGTCATCAAATAAAACAAATGTAATAAACACAACTGAAATATTTTGTTAAAAGTAATGTGAATAAATTATTGTTAATAAGTGAGAAGTCTACCAACATGGGCCTTTTATTATTTGTTTTATTCTGTGTTACAGCATTCAACCCACATAATGGATAGTGATTATTTTTTTATAATAGAACAGAAACCGAACAGACCTCAAAAAGCATTTATCGCTCAGCACTACCATAGGTAAAGGTTTGACTATCCTACCTCTTACTATACTAGTCTAACCAGTTTTAGCCAACATCTGTTTGGTGAGTAGGTCTAGGCTTAATGATTCTGATGAAAATACGCTCTGTCTTTATCAAAGTAATGCTTTTGCATATTTTCAGTGTGGAAACCGTCTATGTTTAGGGGGGTTACAGCCTAGGCTAATCAATTCTAAATGGCACTAGCAGTTCGCAAAGTATCCTAAGCTGAAAATAGACGGGATGCAATTATTCCAAAACTGCAGCTCATTGTTGGAACACATACAAAGGTATGTGGACACCCCTTCAAATTAGTGGATTCGGCTATTTCTGCCACAACCGTTGCTGACAGGTGTATAAAATTGAGCACATAGCCATGCTATCTCTGTAGACAAACATTGTCAATAGAATGGCCTTACTGAAGACCTCAGTGACTTTCAACATGGCACCGTCATAGGATGCCACCATTCCAACAAGTCAGTTCGTCAAATTCCTGCCCTGCTAAGGCTTCCCCGGTCAACTGTAAGTGCTGTTATTGTGAAGCGGAAAGTCTAGGAGCAACAACGGCTCAGCCGCAAAGTGGTAGGCCACACAACCTCACAGAACAGGACCACTGAAGCAGTAAAAATCGTCTGTCCTCGGTTGCAACACTCACTACTGAGTTCCAAATTCGCCATATAAAGTACACAGAAGAAGACTGAAGGAGGAGAGATTACTAGAAACGACCTAGGTTGCCCCTTTTATCTGTGGATTAATTGTCAGAGTAGAGAACACACGATGTTACCGGTCTCAAAATGGGTCAACATTATACAAAGATTTTAAAAAAGGACCTTGTGCATTTCAGGTAAAATAACAACCCAATGTTTATATCACAGGATAAATTAGCTAGCTAAATGTCCATGAACGTTTCATGTGTTTCGACCTGTCCCCAAATTAATATTGTTGGTTCAGTTTGTTTTGATATTTCAAACTGCATGTCCTGATCGCTTCTGGTGTGGATGGCCAAAATCACCATGCTCGCAATGGCGGACGCACGTGCGTGCCCGGTCAAGTCAGCGTGTTAGACTTGCTTTCAATGAGAATGACAGACCTATAACTCACATTTCTATGTGAATTTGGTCAGGTTGCCCAAAAAGTTACATATTGCAGCTTTAAGGATCGAGTTTTGACGTTCGTTCGAGTACTCATGCCTATCCCTGATATGTTCCCCACCTTCTCGCCATTAAATATAGTTAGGGAGGAAATCGCTGCCTTTGCAGCCTGAATTGAGAATGTTTTGGTTACGAACCGATCCAAGTGGATACAAATGTATTGCCGGCTGCGTACATTGCATTTGGATGGTAAAACGAAACGACTCAATATCGCCATCTGCCGGCCTTTGGACTAAATCAATTTAAGTCCGGAGAAAGTTTTTTTTTTTTTTTTTTTTTACATTTTTGTCATTTAGCAGACGCTCTTATCCAGAGCGACTTACAGTTAGTGATCGCATACATTATTATTATTATTAATGTATTTATTTCATACTGGCCCCCCGTGGGAATCAATTAAGTCATAAATGACAGAAATGTTTTGAATGATAGAAATGGCAACGTACTTGTTCGATGGATTTCGAGGCAATTCGTTTTTCCAGACATTTCAGTCATTGAAATAATTTAAAGTTAGCCTAATGCCGCGTTCAAAATAACTGGGAACTCTGAAATATCCGACTTCCGTCCGTTCAAGAGAACTGGAAACTCGGGGAAATAAAATCCACCTCGACTGGGAAAAATCGTTTTCAACACTCACCCAACTCGGAATTCCAAGTCGGAAACTCGGCCATCTTTCTAGAACTCATACTTTCCGACCTGAACAGTACTGACTTAAAGAGTTAACCTTGTTTTCCCCCCCCCGAATTCCCAGTTGTCCTGAAAGCACCATAACATTCAAATCATGTCATGCTAGCTGTCATACATTCACCTTAGTGTTTGAATCTCTTCTATTACATGAAAGACGTTCATGTTTGTATGTATTTCACTTCTAACTACTATAGTGCTCTATGTGGCTGTAGTTTTGTCTGGTTGTTCACCCAGTTTCAACTTCTCACAATTGCGGAAATCCAATGGCGGGAAATAAAAATGGCACACTGCACTGCAGTTGAATATAAACAGAGGATGCAAGGAATTGCGAGGTATTTTTCCTCATGGTAATCACATCGTTTCTGTTTAGATAATTTTGTTTATACACTCAAATATAATAACATGATATGACAAGTATAGCCAGCCAGGTTCGCTGCTTCTTACATGATCTCGCTAGTTAGCGATGTAAAACATGACTTTACCACCACTGGCAGTGCATTACCGTTGCATCATTGCAACACTAGCCCTCACCTGATCAAGCTACTATACTAATCCGTGGCTGTCTTGCTATCTGGTGTAGTTAGCACAGCAAGCTGGTAGCTAGCTTCTACTCGACTTGAACTCACCGAATTATACAAATACAGATGACATCTTCCGCTCAAGCCCCAGGAGGACCACACATGAAATGGTCTAAAGTCAATTCTTCATGTATTCTGTGTCATGCACGATATTGTTACAACTTGCCTATTCACGTTCTTCTGTGTTGGTACACGTGTGGCGACATCTGATACTAAAGAAGACCTCGCGGCCGCATAAACGAGGCAGAATTGAATGCAACAATTCGCAATGATTTACATATGACAAAGTGAAAAGGATTGACTCTGCATGCAGCCAAGCCAAATGATGTACAACCTGTCGCGCGCATTTGCTGCGCACTGCACTGTAAACACTCATGAGCAGGACTTTAGCAACGTCACTGTCGTGTTTGCGGTCGGAATAGGTGCTTGGCGGTGTCTGCAACAGTAAGGCTAGTTTGGTGTGCAACGACCAGTGGTGGTGTATAACCAGGTATACTGGAATAAAATGACGTCTCTGGTATAATTTAACTAACGATGTTAAATAACGTTATTGCTGGTTAAGTACCATAACACTCCTTTACTTTTTCCACATTTAGTTGTGTTATGGATTTGATTGTCATTTTTTGGGTCAAAATACTAACAAAAAAATAAAACACGAATACATCTTGATTATATAAGTATTCAACCCAAGCAGATTTAAATCACAACTGTAATTCAGCCTCTCAGGAACATTCACTGTCTACTTGGTAAGCAACTCCAGTGTAGATTTGTGTTTTAGGTTATTGTCCTGCTGAAAGGTGAATTCATATCCCAGTGTTTGGTGGAAAGCAGACAGAAACAGGTTTTCCTCTAGGACAAGCATACCCATAACATGATGCAGCCACCACTATGCTTGAAAATATGGAGAGTGGTTCTCAGTAATGTGATGTATTGGATTTGCCCCAAACATTACACTTTGTATTCGGGACAAAAAGTTAATTGCTTTGTCACATTTTTTGTAGTATTACTAAGTGCCTTGTTGCAAACAGGATGCATGTTTTGGAATATTTGTTTTCGGTACAGGCTTCCTAGTTTTCACTCTGTCAATTAGGTTAGAATTGTGGAGTAACTACAATGTTGTTGACAGCGGTGTAAAGTACTTACATAAAAATAGTACTACTTAAGTAGCTTTTGGGGTATCTGTACTTTACTATTTATATTTTGGACTACTTTTACTTTTACTTCACTGCATTCTTAAAGAAAAGAATGTACTTTTTACTCCATACATTTTCCCTGATACCCAAAAGTACTTTTTGAATGCTTAGCAGGACAGGAAAGTTGTGAAATGCACACACTTATCAAGAGAACATCCCTACTGCCTCTGATCTGACAGACTCACTAAACACACATGCTTTGTTTGTAAATTGGCTATCTGTAAAAAATAATAATATGGGGCATCTGGTATGCTTAATATAGGATTTTTAAATGATTAATACTTTTACTTTTGATACTTAAGTATATTTGAGCAATTACATTTACTTTTGATACTTAAGTATATTTGAAACCAAATACTGTTAGACTTTTACTCAAGTAGTATTTTACTGGGTGAATTTCACTTTTACTTGAGTAATATTCTATTAAGGTATCTTTACTTTTACTCAAGTATGACAATTGGGTATGACAATTGGGTACTTTTTCTACCACTGGTTGTTGATCCATCCTCAGTTTTCTCCTATCAGAGCTGTACCTGTTTTAAAGTCACCATTGGCCTCATGGTCAAATCCCTGAGCGGTTTCCTTCCTCGCCGGCAACTGAGTTAGGAAGGACGCCTGTATATTTGTAGTGACTGGGTGTATTGATACACCATCCAAAGTGTAATTAATATCTTCACCATGCTCAAAGGGATATTCAAGGTGCCCTTCTTTGCGAGGCATTGAAAAACCTTCCTGTTGTTTTGTGGTTAAATCTGTGTTTGAAATGCACTGCTCGACTGAGGGACCTTACAGATAATTGTGTGTGTGGGGAACACATGTTAAACACTATTATTGCATACAGAGTGAGTCCATGCAATTTATTATGTGACTTGTTAAGCACATTTTTAATCCTGAACTTATTTAGGCTTGCCATAACAAAGGGGTTGAATACTTATTGACTCAAGACATTTCAGCTTTTCATTTTTTATTAATTTGTAAGCATATAAAAAAAAAAAACATAATTAAACTTTGACATTGTGGGGTATTGTGTGTAGGCCAGTGACAACAAATCTCAATTTAATACATTTAGAATTCGGGCTGTAACACAACAAAATGTGGAGAAAGTAAAGGGGTGTGAATACTTTGTGAACACACTGTAGGTAGCTAGCTATCTTTTGATCTAGCGAGGCAGGCTAATGTAACTAGTTAGCTAGCTACCTCATTAGAACTTAGTTAGGTCGTAGCTCATTCAAGTTTATTGTGTATTGTCTAGATACTGTTGGTTATGTAGTCCCGTGTAGCTCAGTTGGTAGAGCATGGCGTTTGCAACGCCAGGGTTGTGGGTTCGTTTCCCACGGGGGACCAGTATGAAAAAAAAAATGTATGCACTCACTAACTGTAAGTTGCTCTGGATAAGAGCGTCTGCTAAATGACTAAAATGTAAATGTAAAATTATCATTTGATAATGCTAGCAAGGCAGGCTAGCTGGCTACAGGCTAGCTAACATTAGTTAACTAGCTAGCTAATGTTAGCCTAAAAGTCGGATTTGCAAGTTAGTTTGTAGCTCATATAAGTGTATTCTGTTTTGTCTAAGGCAAAACTAAATAATGGATGTAGCTATGGGGGTGGCTAACTCATGTCTGAGTCTGACTAATACAGTGAACTATTGGTGCTTTCAAGAGAACTGGGAACTGGGAGAAAAAAAAACTAGGTCAAATCATGAAGTCAGTGATCTTCAGGTCAGAAAGTCGGAGCACTAGAAAGATGCCTGAGTTTGCAACTTGGAATTTCGAGTTGGATGACTGTTCAAACTACTTTTCCCAGTCGGAGCTAATTTTTTTCACCCTCCAACCAATGAATTTCTGGCTACACCACTGGGGTTAGGCATAAGGTTATCTGTGTGGTTAAGGTTAGGTTTAAAATCACACTTTAAGAAGAGAAATTGTAGAAATAGGCGGCCTGTATAACTTTGTGGCTGTGGTAACTAGTGACGACCTAGAATTAGCTTGACCCGAGTTACTGCCCTGATGACACAATGGTTATGTGAAAAGTAATATAAAAAAAATACCCGGTTTGATAAACTAGTAGGTTAATTACCCAGCCAAGCAGATACAAGTAGTAGAGTAATTTTGGTTGTGAAGTACATTATCAAAAAGCTTTGTCCTTTCTTTATAACAAAATGCAATTTGCTACATGGCTGTCTATCGTATCACCCTGTCACAGGCCCTACCAGTCAACACCACTTCATAAGATGAGGAAGTACATTGCCTGCTGCAGTTGTTCGAGAGATGTCCAGTATGCAGCCAAACATGCAACATAGAGAAGACCAGCAAGGGGACCCTCAGAATCACGCAGACATGCCATCGCTGTGAGCATTCCTATAAATGGAACAGTGGGTACACTTGAATCAGGTTGGTGACATTTGACCTGGTCAAAGGTCAAACAGTTGCGAGTTTTGTCCCAATTCACCTTCATAACCTAGCCTGGTGGAACCAGCCTGATCATTGCGTTTACCATTATATTTCACTTCAAATGTCATGATATCTGAAGTGAAATAGAAAGGTGAATGCAGCGATCAGGTTGTTTCCACCATGCTAATCATAACCACCATTGATAATGTAATCAGTGCTCTGTTTGTGTGACTGACCAGTATCTTTGAGGGGCCGGGAGCAGGTCTACGCTGCCATGCCCATCAATGGGGCGCTGGCAAAGACCTTACCTCCAGCCTCACCTCTTGCCAGCTTACCAACGGTCGTCGATGGAGAGGTAGGTTTAGTCTGACCTGTTCAAACTTTAACATAGTATACCACGTATCCTAACTGCCATTGGTAATCGAACAGTGACTGTGTATTTGTTCACAGATGCATCTATTGACCCATCACTTGGAGACTTGCAAGATGATGTGATGAAGTCCAGACTGATAGACGGGCTTCATACTGATGTCTCTAAATGGAGAGAGACCTAGTACTCTGCATGAACATTTTACTAGACAGTTTTTACTTGTATTGTCTTTTTTTTATTGAATTGAATTGAATGGTATCAGTCAATATGGGGAAGGAGAAACCCTGTGTATTCTGCACCATGATCAGGTAACTCCTGGTGTATAGAGGACACCACATAGGAAGGTATGATCACTCTGACATGTTTACCAAGGTAGCCCATTACCACCAGACAAAATGCAGATAGGCACAGTATCTTTATTGTCTGGGAAATACAATGAAAGGTGAAAGGTGAACATTGTTATATTAGCAGAACACTGCTTCTATGGTATTATGTAAACGGTTGTGTATTCTACATGGACCTGTTACTACATTTGAAAGTTATCAAAACACTTAGTTTAGAATATCTACATAAATTCAGCAATTGCATTCTTCTCATATTACTGTAGGCTACTGACCTATTCAAAGTTTCCTCCAGCACCTCACCATACATCTGCCTGTAGTTATTGAACTCACCTGCAGGAGGTTTGTTTTTTGTGATTGAGTGAGGGGAAACAGCTGCGGGCAAGGTTCTGACAGATGGGTGTGTCTTGGTGGTGGCCAAATCAGCAGCCCCTTTAAGTTCACCCCAGTATCTCTATTTGCACATATTCTGCACATCTATCACTCCAGTGTTATTACTAAATTGTAATTATTTTTCACTATGGTCTATTTATTGCCTTACCTCCATAACTTACTACATTTGCACACACTGTATATAGATTTTCTATTGTGTTATTGACTGTACGTTTTGTTTATTCCATATGTAACTGTGTTGTTGTTGTTTTTATCGCACTGCTTTGCTTTATCTTGGCCAGGTCGCAGTTGTAAATGAGAACTTGTTCTCAACTGGCTTACCTGGTTAAATAAAGGTGAAAAAAAAAGAGTAAAATAATAAATTTGTCATTCAATTCTATGAACGAATACATTTTCAAAACAGCTGAAATTACATTTACATTAGGGGCCCAAATGTAATTTGATTGTTAATAATGTTGAGGGGGTTTCTCGTGTTTTATTATCGTTCAAACTCATCATTTTACATCTTGATACACACAGAGGCCGGGAGGCAGAAGGTGGCCCCATTTTGCTCTACTGTTGTGGGAGGCAGAAGGTGGCCCCATCTTGTGGCAGTCAGTTCTATGACCACCAGGTGGCATGTGAGCTCTATCATTCTTTTTGTTTTTGTTTACCTGCTTGATGATATACATTGAGTCATAGCATTCACCTGGTCAGCCAATGTCATGGAAAGAGCAGGTGTTCCTAATGTTTTGTACACTCAGTGTATAATTTACATTTTACAATTTACTTTCTATAGGTAATTTATATTTAAAGAAAACCCTAAGTGACAAAAGCAGGTAAAGACCTCAGCCTGACCTGCAAATACAGTATTGACACAGTAGGCCTATCTAATCAATTGGAACAGGTATGCAGACATACATATGCCTACATGTGACATAATACTTTACAGTCCTAAGAAGGGAGTTAAAAAGCGATATAAATTGTATCAAAATACAACTATTACAACACTACAATGAAATAAAATCAGTTTCACCTACATACTCTCTCCCTCCCTGTTCCAGTTTAGCTCTCCGTAAAGAGAGTGGGGATTTTAATACATTTCTGCTCATGATCTTGATCTAATTAAAGCCCTCATCCCTGCCATGTCATTTTCAGAAGCTGCTCCCTCCAATTACATATAACAACCGAGCACGTTCAGATATTAACCTCCAGTGTGAAGTGCCTCTCCTTCCCTCGACTTATCTACTTGCGCACTTCAAATAATACATAGGGCAACTCCAAGATAATTCCACCTTTTGTTTGAATTCCACGAGAGAGTTTAGCTATTGTATAATCTATTTCCCATTTTTCTCAGACAGATTCTTGTAGATAACAAGAAGTTGTGGTGTCAGTTGTCCAGGTAAATGTTCCAAATCTGAGAAATAAATGTTATTTTTAAGAAAAACTCTCAAATTGATGGCAGTCAAATACCACCAGTCATCATTCTGGACATGTTTAACTACTCTACAAGACTGAATGAATGAAGTGAGGTCAACAAGGCCCGGGGAGATTTGTCAATTGTAGATTCAAATTCAAAAAGTTTTAAAAGTACCTCCACTTTGGGCGAGCAGCAGGGCTGGGGTCAGATGCCATGCATGTTTCACTCTCCCAGCAGACCTCCAGGGGCCTTGGGGTTGTTTCAGAGCTTAGTGAAGGCTCAGTGAGTGAGGAAAGTGGCTGAAGCAGACCATGGACTAACAAATAAACATTACCCTAGAATCCCCTTGTCCCCATCCACATTATATATGAATGATACACTTTCTCGTTCTCCTAGTTTTGAAATGTGTGAGATTTGATTTCAGTGAACACAGATGGTCATTTAGACATAATGCCGTACTTAACTATCAGCAACATCAGGACCAAACTACTATTATAACAAATATCAGACACAAGTGTGAAGGTTCAGTGTTGTACCGAACTTGAGATATGAGTTCAGTTATTCTTAACAGTGGCTATAATGTGACAACTTTGTTAGATACTGCAGTAAATAAGTAATAGAAAAAATTATGCCTCTTGGGAGAGCTACAAACAATGAGTTTGTCGTTATTATGTTAAACCCGGTTAATACACTGTGTGTGGGTCTGAGTATCCTACCACAGTGTCCTTCCAGCCCAAGCCACAATTTACTAGGAAAACAAACTTCAGTTGGAGGGCGTTGTCTGTTGTGGGTCTGCGCTTTACACAAGTCCTCCCTGTGTCTAGAATGAATCTAATTTCATTATCTGTGAAAATAACGGGAGAAAAAGAGAGAGTGGGACTGGAAGGCAAGTAATGGTTGATACACAGGGGGGAAATGAAAAGGTCACCAAAGGAGAGGGAGAGGGGGGGAGAGAGAGAGAGAAAATACCCTCTGTGCTGGATTATAGCCCGGTGTGCCACTGCTCTGTTATCTGTGAGCTGGCGTGTGGACACTGGACACAGAGGCCAACATATCCCAGGCTCCACTGCTGTTTTCCTAGCTCAGCTAATAGCATGTGGCCTCCTCAACACTGCTCCTCAGAGCCAAGACACAGCCAGGGACTTGGATTCTGGCACCTCCCTGAAAACAGATGACAATGTTTTTTTTCTTCCTGCCTCAGACCCCCCTCCACGAGGGCTGCCTGGTTAGAGGAGAGGAGGGAAATTAGAAGGATATATTCATTTAAAACACATGCTCATGTCCTTTTTTCAGTCCGTCCCCTCGAAAAATGACACGCCTACTCAACGGCAGACTTTTGAAGAAGGTCATGAGGCCTCATTTATCAACCCATGTGTGCATACAAAACATTTTTGATTGTATTGTGCGTAGAATTATGAATATTTGGGGTTATTATGGGGTATGTACAGTATGCTATGACACATCAGGCCAACTACTTTTCAATGCTGTGTAGATCACTCATAATCAGTATTATACGTTATTTTACGACACTGAAAATATTAGATGAACCCCAACGCCATGTTACATCTCATAGAACACATATAATTCTGTATTCAGATGGTGGGCTACTGAACAAGCATCACTAATTAGGTTATTCAATCATTTTGTTGTGTCCACTTCAAGCACTAGAACAGACTGTACAACTATACTAGCAGTGGCCTCTGACAAACCAAATATGTGTGACTTGTTCAGCACTTTGAGTGCAATATGGAGCTCTAATGGTTCATAAACAAACAAACACATTTTTTTTTAGCTGATCAGTGTCTAAATGCATTTCAGAGTGTTCTGTCATACTCACAGTTAATCGGCATTGCTTCCATTTCAATCTGACATGATTTGATTGTGTTGTGAAAGACCATTGAGTTCCAAAGTAACCCTCTGTTTCTCCAAATAAGAGCAACCCCAGCTAGCACATAACGTTCTGAGAACCATATGTTTCTTAGAGCTTGGTGAGAGCATGGTTGTCCTATGGTTATTTTGCCACAATGTTCTGGGAATGGTGCAGGATACCCAGCTAGCACATAACATTCTGAGAACCACATGTTTCTTAGGTGGGAATTTCAGTACATAATGTTTTCTGCAGGTTTTCTCATGGTTCTACTTAAAGACAAATGATTGTTGTGGACTACAGGAAAAAGAAGAGGACCGAGCACGCCCCCATTCTCATCAACGGGGCTGTAGTGGAGCAGGTTGAGAGCGTCAAGTTCGTTGGTGTCCACATCAACAACAAACTAACATGGTCGAAGCACACCAAGACAGTTGTGAAGAGGGCACGACAAAACCTATTCCCCCTAAGGAGACTGAAAAGATTTGGCATGGGTCCTCAGATCCTCAAAAGGTTCTACAGCTGCACCATCTAGAGCAGGGGTGTCAAACTCATTTTAGCTCAGGGGCCACATGGAGGAAAATCTATTCCCAAGTGGGCCGGACCGGAAAAATCATGGTATATATAACTTAAAAACAACAACTTCAGATTGTTTTCTTTGTTTCAATACGATCAACATACAACATAAAGCTGGAGCCTGAGGACAGTGTGTCCAAAATAGTACAAGCACAACATCACTATTAATCATAAAACACGTCAAGTTTATTTGAAAATTCTAAAGAAAAAGAACACACAAACACACAATGCCTCAGTGATTAACAGAACTGTTTCACAGATCACAGAACTATATCAGGGTGTCATTTCTCAGGCAGAAATGTAGATAAAAATAATGAAATCCTGTTCCCCAAACAAGTGCAAGAACCACAGAGTCAAGAATAGGTTAAATATACAAATAAAATAAAATCAATTAAAAACAATAGCACATCAACATAAAAACATATAAACATAAATCTGAAAGCGTTGCTCAAACTCCCGTAACAGTCCAGTTATTTTATCTTTGAACCGCTTCATGTCTGCCACATGTTGGGTCGCGCACACATTTTTCAGACAGGGGAAGTGAGCTGCATCACCACCGGCAAGTTGTGTCTCCCACAATGACAGCTTCAACTTGAAAGAACGTATGCTGTCATAATACTGCGTGACAACTTTGTTGCGCCCTTGCAGCTGTTTGTTCAAGTTATTCAGGTGCTCTGTAACATCCACCATAAATGCAAGGTCCGGCATCCATTCTGCGGAATGAAATTCTAACACTGGTTTGCCCTTTTCTTCCATGAACTGTTCAATTTCTTCTCGTAAATCAAAGAAACGCCTCAGCACAGCACCTCGGCTTAACCATCTTACCTCAGTGTGGTATGGCAGGCCATAGATGTGGTCTTTCTCTCTGATAAGGCTGTCAAACTGACGGTGATTCAGGCTTCTGGATCGGATGAAATTAACAGTTTGGATGACCACCTTCATGACGTTATCCATCTTTAATGACTTGCAACACAAAGCCTCCTGGTGCAAAATACAGTGAAAAGTCAAAAAATCACGTCCTCCATTTGCAGATTGCACTTTCTCTCTTAACTTTGTCACAACGCCTGCTTTTTTCCCGATCATTGAGGGCGCACCATCTGTAGCCAGGCTGACAGCGCGGGACCAGTCCACTCCGACCCTGTCCAGCGCGCCGACGAGTGCGGTAAAAATATCAGCTGCTGTCGTTGTATCTGTCATCGCCACCAACTCCACGAACTCCTCGGTGACGGTCAATGTGTCATCAACTCCGCGGATGAAAAAATGGCCAGTTGTGCAACATCTGTAATGTCCGTGCTTTCATCAATTGCAACCGAAAACGCAATAAATGACTTTGCTTTTTGCTTCAACTGGCTGTCCAAATCCACTGAAAGATCGGAAATCCTGTCTGCAACTGTGTTTCTTGTCAGGCTGATATTTGCAAAAGCCTGCCGCTTTTCAGGGCACACAATCTCCGCTGTCTTCATCATGCATGTTTTTACAAATTCACCCTCACTAAATGGTTTTGAAGCCACTGCGATTTCATTAGCAATGAGGTAGCTAGCTTTCACTGCAGCGTCACTGATGTCTCGGCTGTGAGTAAACACAGACTGCTGTTTCTTCAGACCCGCCAACAGTTCATTCACCTTCTCTCATCTCCGCTGTCCTTGAAAGTTGTCATATTTGTCGGCATGAAGACTCACATAGTGGCGACAAAGGTTATATTCTTTCAGCACTGCAACATGCTCTGAACACACCAAACATACAGCTTTCCCATTCAATTCCGTGATTAAATAGGATGACCATTTTTCTTGGAACACTCTGCACTCTGCGTCCACTTTTCTCTTTTTTGACAGAGACATATTGGGGCAATGAGGGTGCCAAAGCACATAATGTTAAAAGTAGAAGCCGTAATAAATATCGCGGGCAAAACAAAGTAGCTCATTGGCTGCACGTGCTTGACCTACTTGCTCTGCCCCGGTATAAACAGTTTGCTTGCTTAACACAATTGCTATTGCGCCATCCACTGGACGCAATTGGAACAGCAGTTTATTTTATTGAAAAATTGCAGTGGATTTTTATACTTAAAAAAATAAAATAAAAATTGAAATCATCTCGCGGGCCGGATTAAACCCGTTTGCGGGCCTGATCCGGCCCGCGGGCCGTACGTTTGACACCCCTGATCTAGAGCATCCTGACTGGTTGCATCACTGCCTGGTATGGCAACTGCTCGGCCTACGACCGCAAGGCACTACAGAGGGTAATGTGTACGGCCCAGTACATCACTGGGGCCAAGCTTCCTGCCATCCAGGACCTCTATACCAGGCGGTGTCAGAGGAAGGCCCTAAAAATTGTCAAAGACTCCAGCCACCCTAGTCATAGACTGTTCTCTCTGCTACCGCACGGCAAGTGTTACCGGAGCACCAAGTCTAGGTCCAAGAGGCTTCTAAACAGCTTCTACCCCCAAGCCATAAAACTCCTGAACATCTAATCAAATGGCTACCCAGACTATTTGCATTGCCCCCCCCCTCTCTCTTTTACACTGCTGCTACTCTCTGTTTATTATCTATGCATAGTCACTTTAATAACTCTACCTACATGTACATATTACCCCAATTACCTCGACTAACCGGTGCCCCCGCACATTGACTTGGTACCGGTACCCCCTGTATATAGCCTCACTATTGTTATTTTTACTGCTGCTCTTTAATTATTTGTTACTTTTATTTCGCAATATTTTTTATTGTATTTTTTTGTGGTTTCTTTTGGTATTCTTTCTTAAAACTGCATTGTTGGTTAAGGGCTTGTAAGTAAGCATTTCACTGTAAGGTCTACACCTGTTTTATTCGGCGCATGTGACAAATAACATTTTATTTTATTTTAAGTAATGTTCTCAGAACGTTATGAAACAACGTTCTTCTGTGGGAATTTCAGTACTTCAGCATTATGTTTTCTGCAGGTTTGCTCATGGTTCTATTTAAAGGATGTTTTCAGAACATTAAGAAAACTTTCCATAAAAAACACAAGAAAACATTAATAACATTCAAAGAACTTTCTACGAATGTTATTTAAAAACATAGGATTTCCGTCGTCAGAACATTAATAAAACCTCCCAGGAAAACTTTCAGGGAACCATAGTAAAACATTCTTAGAACCTCCCTGCAACCTAAAAAAGTACTGCACGTTCCCAGAACAGGTGAAATTTTCACCTCCGTTCTTAGAACATAAAAAAAAAACTTTCAGTAGGGCCTCCCGAGTGGCACAGCGGTCTAGAGACGTCACCACAGACCCGGGTTCGTTCCTGAGCTGTATCACAACCGGCTGTGTTCGGGAGTCCCATGGGGCAGTGCACAATTGGCCCAGCGTCGTTAGGGTAGGGTTTGGCCTGGGGGGCTATACTTGGCTCATCGCGCTCTAGTGACTCCTTGTGGCTGGCCGGGCACCTGCAGGCTGACCTGAGGTGAACAGTGTTTACTCCGACACATTGGTGCGGGTGGGTGTTAAGAAGCACGGTTTGGCGGGTCATGTTTTTGAGGACGCATTACTCGACCTTCACCTCCCGAGCCCGTTGGGGAATTGCAGCAATGAGACAAGATCGAAAAAGGGGGTAAAATAATTTTTTTATAAACTTTCAGTTTTACCGGTCAGGAAACTTACAGTGGGGAAAAAAAGTATTTAGTCAGCCACCAATTGTGCAAGTTCTCCAAATTAAAAAGATGAGAGAGGCCTGTAATTTTCATCATAGGTACACATCAACTATGACAGACAAATTGAGAAAAAATCACATTGCAGGATTTTTAATGAATTTATTTGCAAATTATGGTGGAAAATAAGTATTTGGTCACCTACAAACAAGCAAGATTTCTGGCTCACAGACCTGTAACTTCTTCTTTAAGAGGCTCCTCTGTCCTCCACTCGTTACCTGTATTAATGGCACCTGTTTGAACTTGTTATCAGTATAAAAGACACCTGTCCACAACCTCAAACAATCACACTCCAAACTCCACTATGGCCAAGACCAAAGAGCTGTCAAAGGACACCAGAAACAAAATTGTAGACCTGCACCAGGCTGGGAAGACTGAATCTGCAATAGGTAAGCAGCTTGGTTTGAAGAAATCAACTGTGGGAGCAATTATTAGGAAATGGAAGACATACAAGACCACTGATAATCTCCCTCGATCTGGGGCTCCACGCAAGATCTCACCCCGTGGGGTCAAAATGATCACAAGAACGGTGAGCAAAAATCCCAGAACCACACGGGGGGACCTAGTGAATGACCTGCAGAGAGCTGGGACCAAAGTAACAAAGCCTACCATCAGTAACACACTACGCCGCCAGGGACTCAAATCCTGCAGTGCCAGACGTGTCCCCCTGCTTAAGCCAGTACATGTCCAGGCCCGTCTGAAGTTTGCTAGAGTGCATTTGGATGATCCAGAAGAGGATTGGGAGAATGTCATATGGTCAGATGAAACCAAAATAGAACTTTTTGGTAAAAACTCAACTTGTCGTGTTTGGAGGACAAAGAATGCTGAGTTGCATCCAAAGAACACCATACCTACTGTGAAGCATGGGGGTGGAAACATCATGCTTTGGGGCTGTTTTTCTGCAAAGGGACCAGGACGACTGATCCGTGTAAAGGAAATAATGAATGGGGCCATGTATCGTGAGATTTTGAGTGAAAACCTCCTTCCATCAGCTAGGGCATTGAAGATGAAACGTGGCTGGGTCTTTCAGCATGACAATGATCCCAAACACACCGCCCGGGCAACGAAGGAGTGGCTTCGTAAGAAGCATTTCAAGGTCCTGGAGTGGCCTAGCCAGTCTCCAGATCTCAACCCCATAGAAAATCTTTGGAGGGAGTTGAAAGTCTGTGTTGCCCAGCGACAGCCCCAAAATATCACTGCTCTAGAGGAGATCTGCATGGAGGAATGGGCCAAAATACCAGCAACAGTGTGTGAAAACCTTGTGAAGACATACAGAAAACGTTTGACCTGTGTCATTGCCAACAAAGGGTTTATAACAAAGTATTGAGAAACTTTTGTTATTGACCAAATACTTATTTTCCACCATCATTTGCAAATAAATTCATAAAAAATCCTACAATGTGATTTTCTGGATTTTTTTTCCTCATTTTGTCTGTCATAGTTGACGTGTACCTACGATGAAAACTACAGGCCTCTCTCATCTTTTTAAGTGGGAGAACTTGCACAATTGGTGGCTGACTAAATACTTGTTTTCCCCACTGTATGGCTTCGGTCCACAAGCTAGCACATTTGGTTCCTTGGAAGTAGTGGCAACGTACGTTTTTGGTTTCCCATTGGTTCTCGAAACAAAGTCGTACATTTGTTCTCAGAATGGAAATTATAGGTTATTTGAAGGTAATTAAATAGCGTTCTGAGAACATGTTTCAATAAGACTTAACACTGCTAGCTTAGTTTGGGTTAACTGTTTTGAACTCCAAGCACAGATAGAACACATGGAAATTCAATTGCTTAGGCATTAATCATGCAAACACATAAATTTTTTTGTGACACGGCGTAAGTGAGATTCTAACCTATGATCTTCTGTTCTCTAGCCATGGAATTAGTCCACTGCGCTACCAGGATTGAGATAGCATGCCAAGTTTTTTTTTACTCATAGAAAGCGGTTTATTTTAGTGTATTCAAACATACCACATTTCAAAGGAAACAATCACTCATTAAGATCAGGTGTGGCCAATTAGTGGGCATGGCCAACACACCTGAACACACTTAACAAGATAGAGATTGAGAGTTTTGTTGATGCTGAGAAGGAAATGTATATGCTTTTAAATAACATTCTCAAAATGTTTTTATAACGTTACTAAAGTTTTCTTGTTTTTAATGGAACGTTTTCTTAATGTTCTGAGGACATTACTTTAAATAGAACCATAAAGAAACCTGCAGAAAACGTTTTGCTGAAGTTCTAAAATTCCCACAGAAGAACATTGTTTCTTAATGTTCTCTGGATGTTCTGAGAACGTGACTTTAAATAGAACCATGAGGAAACCTGTAGGAAACGTTATACTTAAAGTTATACTTCCTACCTAAGAAACATATGGTTCTCAGAATGTTATGTGCTAGCTGGGTCATCAGTCAAATGGTTTAATTCATCACAGCTCCTCTGAACCTCATGAGCCTTTTTCCACTCCATTACACTCACAAAGGAGCTACAGTAGTACACAATGGGAGTTTTCTATTTTGGTAGGCCTTATCAATAGAGGATCTGTCTCCAGTGTCTGAGCCTCGTCTTGGCCTGTTCCTTCCATGAGAAGTGTTCATGAGAAGGAGTAGGACAATGGAGGGCTTGACTTCTTGGGCGGTATCTACTCCAGGTCACATGGACCTAGGAATGTTAGGAACATGACCCTACAGAGCCAAGGATGTGGTTGGTTTGAGCCCTAGTGTCCGAGTCTGACACTGGTGGGCTAGAACAGCGCTAATGTAACGATGACTAGTAGAGAGGCAGAGGTCAAAGACACGCATGGGATGACACAGGACGAACTGTGAGAGAGTTCCAGGAAATTATTAAATACGTCAATTGTCTTCTGTCGCATGGAGCAACAGACAAAAAGATATTGATCAACGGAAACTATCCTATCCGAATCCCTTATTGCCTTATTAAATAAGTCAAGTGTCTCCTGCCTTTCCCTTACTTTCTCTGGTTGTACCTTAACCTCACGTACTGCAAAATATTCTCATCATATTATTATCTTATTTATATTATATTAGACTCCCTACCTGCTGAGCATCTTTAGCAATGCTGTTTATGGCAGAGTCTAGAGCTGGAATGGGCAACTTGTGGATCAATTCCCCCCCCCCCCCCCCCCCCCATTCGGGGTCTCGACTTACTTACTGTTTTTCTCTTGTTATGTCAATCATTGAAGAAGATGACGCCGACAGACATGGCAGCTCTGCTTCTAGCTCCTAAGCAACTTTGCAGTATTTTTGTGTGTTATTTCTTACATTATTAGCCCAGAAAGTTTTTTGTGTTATTACATACAGCCGGAAAGAACAGGGAAAACCAGCCACGTCGCGGACACCGACGTCTTGCTCCCGGACAAACACCTAAACACAAGCTAAACACCTTCTTCACCTGCTTTGAGGATAACACAGTGCCACCAACGCGACCTGCTCCCAAGGACTGTGGGCTCAATTTTCTGTGGCCAATATTAGTAAGATATTTAAGCGTGTTAACCCTCGCAAGGCTGCCGGCCCAGACGGCATCCCTAGTTGTGTCCTCAGAGCATGCGCAGCCCAGCTGGCTGGAGTGTTTACGGACATATTCAATCTCTCTCTATCCCAGTCTGCTGTTCCCACTTGCTTCAAGATGTCCACCATTGTTCCTGTACCCAAGAAAGCAAAGGTAACTGAACTAACTATCGCCCGGTAGCACTCACTTCTGTCATCATGAAGTGCTTTGAGAGGCTAGTTAAGGATCATATCACCTCCACCTTACCTGTCACCCTAGACCCACTTCAATTTGCATACCGCCCCAATAGATCCACAGACGATGCAATCGACATCGCACTGCACACTGCCCTATCCCATCTGGACAAGAGGAATACCTATGTAAGAATGATGTTCATTGACTATAGCTCAACCTTCAACACCATAGTACCCTCCAAGTTCATCATCAAGCTCGGGGCCCTGGGTCTGAACCCCGCCCTATGCAACTGGGTCCTGGACTTGCCTCCAGGTGGTGAAAGTAGGAAACAACACTTCCACTACGCTGATCCTCAACACAGGGGCCCCACAAGGGTGCGTGCTCAGCCCCATCCTGTACTCCATGTTCACCCCATGACTGCGTGGCCACGCATGCTTCCAACTCAATCATCAAGTTTGTAGATGACACAACAGTAGTAGGCCTGATTACCAACAATGATGAGACAGCCTACAGGGAGGAGGTGAGGGCCCTGGCGGAGTGGTGCCAGCAAATAACCTCTTCCTCAACGTCAACAAAATGAAGGAGGTGATCATGGACTTCAGGAGACAGCAGAGGGAGCACGCCCCTATCCACATCGACGGGACCGCAGTAGAGAAGGTAAAAAAGCTTCAAGTTCCTCTGAGTACACATCACTGACAATCTGAAATGGTCCATCCACACAGATAGTGTGGTGAAGAAGAAGCAACAGCGCCTCTTCAACCTCAGGAGGCTGAAGATATTCGGCTTTGCCCCTAATACCCTCAGAAATGTTGACAGATGCACAACTGAGAGCATCCTGTCGGGCTGTATCACCGCCTGGTACGATAACTGCACCGCCCGCAACCGCAGGGCTCTCCAGAGGGTGGTGCGGTCTGCCCAACGCATCACCGGGGGCACACTGCCTGCCCTCCTGGACACTTACAGCACCCAATGTCACAGGAAGGCCAAAAAGATCATAGAGGACATCAACCACCCGAGCCATGGCCTGTTCACCCCGCTATCATCCAGAAGGCGAGGTCAGTACAGGTGCATCAAAGCTGGGACCTAGAGACTGAAAAACAGCTTCTATCTCAAGGCCATCAGATTGCTAAATAGCCATCACTAGCCTGCACCTTAGAGGCTGCTGCCCTATATACAGTGGGGAGAACAAGTATTTGATACACTGCCGATTTTGCAGGTTTTCCTACTTACAAAGCATGTAGAGGTCTGTAATTTTCAAATTCACTTCAACTGTGAGAGACGGAATCTAAAACAAAAATCCAGAAAATCACATTGTATGATTTTTAAGTAATTAATTTGCATTTTATTGCATGACATAAGTATTTGATACATCAGAATAGCAGAACTCAAAACCTTTGTTTGCAATTACAGAGATCATACGTTTCCTGTAGGTCTTGACCAGGTTTGCACACACTGCAGCAGGGATTTTGGCCCACTCCTCCATACAGACCTTCTCCAGATCCTTCAGGTTTCGGGGCTGTCGCTGGGCAATACGGACTTTCAGCTCCCTCCAAAGATTTTCTATTGGGTTCAGGTCTGGAGACTGGCTAGGCCACTCCAGGACCTTGAGATGCTTCCTACGGAGCCACTCCTTAGTTTCCCTGGCTGTGTGTTTCGGGTCGTTGTCATGCTGGAAGACCCGGCCACGACCCATCTTCATTGCTCTTACTGAGGGAAGGAGGTTGTTGGCCAAGATCTCGCGATACATGGCCCCATCCATCCTCGCCTCAATACAGTGCAGTCGTCCTGTCCCCTTTGCAGAAAAGCATCCCCAAAGAATTATGTTTCCACCTCCATGCTTCACGGTTGGGATGGTGTTCTTGGGGTTGTACTCATCCTTCTTCTTCCTCCAAACACGGCGAGTGGAGTTTAGACCAAAAAGCTCTCTTTTTGTCTCATCAGACCACATGACCTTCTCCCATTCCTCCTCTGGATCATCCAGATGGTCATTGGCAAACTTCAGACGGGCCTGGACATGCGCTGGCTTGAGCAGAGGGACCTTGTGTGCGCTGTAGGATTCTAATCCATGACGGCGTAGTGTGTTACTAATGGTTTTCTTTGAGACTGTGGTCCCAGCTCTCTTCAGGTCATTGACCAGGTCCTGCCGTGTAGTTCTGGGCTGATCCCTCACCTTCCTCATGATCATTGATGCCCCACGAAGTGAGATCTTGCATGGAGCCCCAGACCGAGGGTGATTGACCGTCATCTTGAACTTCTTCCATTTTCTAATAATTGCGGCAACAGTTGTTGCCTTCTCACCAAGCTGCTTGCCTATTGTCCTGTAGCCCATCCCATCCTTGTGCAGGTCTACAATTTTATCCCTGATGTCCTTACACAGCTCTCTGGTCTTGGCCATTGTGGAGAGGTTGGAGTCTGTTTGATTGAGTGTGAGGACAGGTGTCTTTTATACAGGTAACGAGTTCAAACAGGTGCAGTTAATACAGGTAATGAGTGGAGAACAGGAGGGCTTCTTAAAGAAAAACTAACAGGTCTGTGAGAGCCGGACATGGAATCCCTGGTCACTTTAATAATGTTTACATTACTGCTTTACTCATTTCATATGTATATACTGTATTCTACTGTATTTTAGTCAATGCCATTCCGACATTGCTCATCCTAATATTTATATATTTCTTAATTCCATTCTATTACTTTTAGATTTGTGTGTATTATTTGTGTGTATTGTATTGTTAGATACTAAAGCACTGTTGGAGCTAGGAACATAAGCGTTTCGCTACACCTGCAATAACATCTGCTAAATACAGTGCATTCGGAAAGTATTCAGACCCCTTGATTTCTTCCACATTTTGTTACGTTACAACCTAATTCTAAAATTGAATTCAATCTACACACAATACCCCATAATGACAAAGCAAAAAACGTTTTTTATGAATGTTTGCAAATGTATTAAAGATAAAAAACTGATATCACATTTACATAAGTATTCAGACCCTTTACTCAGTACTTTGTTGAAGCACCTTTGGCAGCGATTACAGCCTTGAGTCTTCTTGTGTATGACATTACAAGCTTGGCACACCTGTATTTGGGGAGTTTCTCCCATTCTTCTCTGCAGATCCTCTCAAGCTCTGTCAGGTTCTATGGGAAGCGTCGCTGTACAGCTATTTTCAGATCTCTCCAGAGATGTTCAATCGGGTTCAAGTCTGGGCTCTGGCTGGGCCACTCAAGGACATTCAGAGACTTGTCCCGAAGCCACTCCTGCGTTGTCTTGGCTGTGTGCTTAGGGTCGTTGTCCTGTTGGAAGGTGAGTCTGAGGTCCTGAGACTCTGGAACAGGTTTTCATCAAGGATCTCTCTGTACTTTGCTCCGTTCATCTTTCCCTCGATCCTGACTTGTCTCCAAGTCGCTGCCGCTGAAAAATATCCCCACAGAATGATGCTGCCACCACCATGCTTCACCGTAGTGATGGTGCCAGGTTTCCTCCAGATGTGACGCTTGGCATTCAGGCCTAGAGTTCAATCTTGATTTCATCAGACCAGAGAATCTTGTTTCTCATGGTCTGAGTCCTTTAGGTGCCTTTTGGCAAACTCCAAGTGGGTTGTCATGTGGCTTCTGTCTGGCCACTCTACCATAAAGGCCTGATTGGTGGAGTGCTGCAGAGATGATTGTCCTTCTGGAAGGTTCTCCCATCTTTATAGATGAACTTTGGAGCTCTGTCAGAGTGACCATCGGGTTCTTGGTCACCTCCCTGACCAAGGCCCTTCTCCCCCGATTTCTCAGTTTGGCCGGGCGGCCAGCTCTAGAAAGAGTCTTGGTGGTTACAAACTTATTCCATTTAAGAATGATGGAGGCCACTGTGTTCTTGGGGACCTTCAATGCTTAACTTCACAAATCAGTTGATCTGAATGTGTGGGGTATGTATGTGAGTACGCAGACACGCTCCTCACCCAAATGATGAGTTCCAATTATTTTGTGGCCCCCATTCAGTGGCGATTTTAGCATGTAAATCTCGGTGGGGCAAAAAAATAATAATTGGGGATGCATGCCAGCAAAGCCACTACACAACACTAAACAATACATTAATTGCACTATAACCGTGACAAACGGTGCCCACAAACTGTTATGGACTACATAAAGCTGTCCAAACAGCAGAGTCCTAACAGCAGTCCCTGTCACGCCCTGACCTGGAGAGACTGTTATTCTCTAGGTAGTTTGGTCAGGGTGTGAAAGTCTATGTATTGTATATCTATGTTTGGCCAGGTGTGGTTCCCAATCAGAGGCAGCTGTCGCTCGTTGTCTCTGATTGGGGATCATACTTAGGCAGCCAGTTTTCCTGCCTGGGTTGTGGAATCTTGTTTGTGTTCCTGTTAGGCTTGTTGTGAGTATAGCCCATAGGACTTAGGATGTCACGTTACATTGCTTTTGTTGTTTTGTCAAGTGTTTTTCTTCACTAATAAATATGTACGCATATCACGCTGCACCTTGGTCTGACCCGTCTCTCAACGATCGTGACAGTCCCATCACCTCACCACTGCTACACCTGGCTATCAGCGGTATCAGCGGAGCCTTGTCTGGCAGCGAAACAGTTCATTCAGCCTCATTTACTGCCTTAAAAAAAAACATAGCTGATATGGCTGACTTGCTTAAACAAATGTAGTATCTACTGACAATTGAGATGTGCAAACTATGGCATGAGTGGACGACGATCGGATAAGAGGCAATCTGTAATTTTGATTAAGACATTAATGAACCGACTTAGTCAGTATAACTATTTGTTCAGCACTTTTGAAATGTACAGCGACAGACTTCAGAACATGGGCCCTTCTTACAGTATTCTCCCTGTACACCAAGTCAGAACCATAGGATACATAAAGGGCAGACAATGAAAGCTCTTACAACATTCGATGATGACATTTCTCTAAAACAGGCTATAGGCTACATGTGCACCACCAAGTCAGAACAGTAGCCAAAGTTATGAGGGAAAAAGGGACCAAATTATTAGGGTGAAGCACATCGGCTACTAACAGCTTACTACACAACATACATGTAGTTTTACTTTGTTAGCTACAGTACACGTATCTCCCTGGCATATTACATAATTTATGCAGCAGCATACAAGACATGTTTGGACTCACCTTGTTGTACTGTGCTCACTTGAACAGGAAGGTGGCGCGGTGGTCTTTCGTGGGCAAACTTTGTCATCAAACTTTGTCATCAAAGTCTGACATTCTCTGGATTTATGGTGCTTTCAAGACAACTGGGAACTCTGAAAAAACAAGGTTGAATCATGACGTCAGTGATCTTCAGGTCGGAGCTCTTGAAACAGGCCTGAGTTTCCGACTTAGTTTCCGACTAATTCCGAGTTGGTTGACCGTTCAAAACTTATTTTCCCATTCGGAGCTACAGTTGGAGTCGGAAGTTTACATACACCTTAGCCAAATACATTTAAACTCTGTTTTTCACAATTCCTGACATTTAATCCTAGTAAAAATTCCCTGTCTTAGGTCAGTTAGGATCACCACTTTATTTTAAGAATGTGAAATGTCAGAATAATAGTAGAGAGAATGATTTATTTCAGCTTTTATTTCTTTCATCACATTCCCAGTGGGTCAGAAGTTTACATAAACTCAATTAGTATTTGGTAGCATTGCCTTCAAATTGTTTAACTTGGGTCAAACGTTTCGGTTAGCCTTCCACAAGCGTCCCACAATAAGTTGGGTGAATTTTGGCCCATTTCTCCTGACAGAGCTGGTGTAACTGAATCAGGTTTGTAGGCCTTCTTGCTCGCACACGCTTTTTCAGTTCTGCCCACACATTTTCTATAGGATTGAGGTCAGGGCTTTGTGATGGCCACTCCAATTTTCCTTCCTCCTGATGCCATCTATTTTGTGAAGTGCACCAGTCCCTCCTGCAGCAAAGCACCCCCACAGCATGATGCTGCCTTCCCCGTGCTTCACGGTTAGGATGGTGTTCTTCGGCTTGCAAGCGTTCCCCTTTTTCCTCCAAACATAACGATGGTCATTATGTCCAAACAGTTCTATTTTTGTTTCATCAGACCAGAGGACATTTCTCCAAAAAGTACGATATTTGTCCCCATGTGCAGTTGCAAACCGTAGTCTGGCTTTATTATGGCGGTTTTGGAGCAGTTGCTTCTTCCTTGCTGAGTGGCCTTTCAGGTTATGTTGATATAGGACTCGTTTTACTGTGGATATAGATACTTTTGTACCAGTTTCCTCCAGCATATTCACAAGGTCCTTTGCTGTTGTTCTGGGATTGATTTGCACTTTTCGCACCAAAGAACGTTCATCTCTAGGAGACAGAACGCGTCTCCTTCCTGAGCGGTTTGACGGCTGCGTGGTCCCATTGTGTTTATACTTGCGTACTATTGTTTGTACAGATGAACGTGTTACCTTCATGCGTTTGGAAATTGCTCCCAAGGATGAACCAGACTTGTGGAGGTCTACAATTTTTTTTCAGAGGTCTTGGCTGATTTCTTTAGATTTTCCCATGATGTCAAGCAAAGAGGCACTGAGTTTGAAGGTAGGCCTTGAAATACATCCACAGGTACACCTCCAATTGACTCAAATGATTTCAATTAGCCTATCAGAAGCTTCTAAAGCCATGACATAATTTTCTGGAATATTCTAAGCTGTTTAAAGGCACAGTCAACTTAGTGTATGTAAACTTCTGACCCACTGGAATTGTGATACAGTGAATTATAAGTGAAATAATCTGTCTGTAAACAATTGTTGGAAAAATTACATGTGTCATGCACAAAGTAGATGTCCTAACCGACTTGCCAAAACTATAGTTTGTTAACAAGACATTTGTGGAGTGGTTGAAAAATGAGTTTTAATGACGCCAACCTAAGTGTATGTAAACTTCCGACTTGAACTGTAGTTCCCAGTTGTCTTGAACTCACTGAAGTCTGAGATTTCCCAGTTCCGAGTTTCCAGTTGTTTTAAATGCGGTAGAAGTCATGCTGGATTGACAGCATGGCCAATGTTGAATGTTTATCCTTTTAAGATGGGAAAAGAGACCCTTATACCCAGACTTGGACCACACACCTACTCCACTGAATAGCAGGCTAGTGATTGCTTTGCAATGCTTGCAGTTAGCCACTGATTCCTTCTAAACCACTCATTGTTTAATTTGCGATTTCCAACTTGTTGTGTAATGTTTATGTCCAATGGCCGATGAGCACCAATACATTTAATCTATAATTTCTCTTGATTATTTCTCTTCATATAACAAGGATTGAAAAGGATTTGCCATTACATTGTCGACTTGATTCATGATGATGACTGCTAGCTTGCTAGCTAAGATTTTGAAAGTATGATGTTGACATGATCAGTCCAATCAAAGCTACGGTATATATAACGTGATTTGATGCAATTTTATCTGTGGCCAATGACCTTGAGCCTTCTTGGATGGGCACTTCTAATGTAACTCTATGGCAGCACCCAAGGTGCTTAAATTTTCGAGCTCTCCCCGTAGATGTTGTGGCAACGTAGTGTCCCCATGAGTGACAGAACACTGAGCCAATCACGGTGCAACTAGAGAACATTACCCCTATTTTCCACTGGCTGCCCCACCACCGCAGAAAGCACTGAGCTAGGCTGAAACACCTGCATTTTGGCGCCTTACTCAAGAAAGCAAAAAAGAGACCATGTTTGTATGCGGCTTTATTAACTAAATGAATTCTTTTTTCATTGTATGCAAACTAATATGTGACACGTATTAATGCCAAAATAACATGCAAAACAGGCAAAAAAATATATATATGTTGTGTGTGTGCCTGTTTTGCATGTTATTTTGGCATTAATATGTGTACATATCAGTTTGCAAAGAATGTAAAAAATACATAAAATCATTGAGTTAATAAAGCTCTTCCCCACCTGTCCTGAATGATGGGTCGCCACTGCCCCCACCCCATCATAGTTGCCCATCCCTGGTCTAAAAAGTGTGCTCAATGGAGGATCTTTTGCATTCTTTCTATAATCTGAGCAGACAAAGCCTCTTGGACTGTTGACTCAAACTCATGTTTCCTCCCTCTCTCTAACTCTCATTTTTGCTGCAAGACTAGCTTGGAATGCACTTACATTTACATTTTAGTAATTTAGCAGACGCTCTTATCCAGAGCGACTTACAGTTAGTGAATGCATACATGTTTTTATTTTTTATTTTTTTATTTTTTTATTCATACTGGCCCCCCGTGGGAAACGAACCCACATCCCTGCCGGCCAAACCCTCCCCTACCTTGGACGACGCTGGACCAATTGTGCGCCTCCCATGGGTCTCCCGGTCGCGGCCGGCTGAGACAGAGCCTGGATCACTTGTGTGATCACTCTCCTCTGAGGATAGCAGTTAAGTTGTTGGTTAATTGTCTCTTACATAAGAGTGCGTTTGCACATAAGACATGTAAAAACAATAACAGGGCAACAGTGAGAGAATGCACTCCTCAGCTATTTGTAATGGAGATAGGGGCGTAAGTTAAAAGGGTATGATGTTTCCGCAGATCCTTTTTACCATATGCTATAAGGCTTTTTAACACAAACACTTGCGTGCGTGCGTGCGTATGTGTGTGTGTGTGTGTGTGTGTGTGTATGTGCATGAGGAGGGCCCCGTGTAGCTCAGTTGGTAGAGCGTAGCGCTTGCAACGCCAGGGTTGTGGGTTCGTTTCCCACGGGGGGCCAGTATGAAAAAATTAACAATGTATGCACTCACTAACTGTAAGTCGCTCTGGATAAGAGCGTCTGCTAAATAACTAAAATGTAAAAAAAAATGTGGGAGGTGTTAGTCAGAGGAATTTCAGAGTTATGCTGATTCCACATTTCACAGACATACAAGGTGTGTTAGGGTACTTGTGTGGGTGAATTTATTTGGGTGTGCGTGTGTGTGCAGTGCACAAGTGTGTGCATGTGTGTGTGTCTGTGTGCATGCTTGGGGGTTGTCCGTGGAATTTTAGGAGGCTGTGCTAAATCTGAGGATTAAAGGAACCCAGACACAGGACAGTGACTATCTATTCTACATCAATACAATTCCTTGTGAGGGGAGTGCCTTGTTTCTAAGAACCAAAACAAAAACATCTCAGCAGCATTCAGGTAAACATTGAAGGTTGCCACAGCCTCAACCTTTTGGTTCTTCTCTCATGTTCATGTTCTGTTTTCTGACCTGAAGTTCTCTTTCTGTCTTCCATCCCTCCACTCACTGGACAGCACACTGAAAACAGGAATCGTTATGCCTGGTTCCTCAGTAATTATGTAAGTAAGTGATATGCAGGACAATGACACTACATTCTAGGGAAATAAACCATGACGTAGGGTTGTGATGTGGATGAGATGTTTAGAATATCCATCTGTCTGTCAGCTTCTACACTTACAGTAGTAAACACATCTACTCAGGTTTGTGTACTTAGGGTTACCAGGGTAGTGGACACTATTCAATTAAATAAACAATGACGTACCATAGTCACGCACTTAGTAGAATATAAACACTACTTTCCCTCAGCCGGAAGATCTGCTATAAGCATAACCATTATCATCAAGGGTATCATTAATCAAATTGTATCCACTATAACTGGAAATATTAGGGATAGGTTAGTTTGCATTTTCACTTGACTAATAATGTGACTGGACTAGGCCATCTGTGCTCGTGTTGTGGCCTGCGTGTTGTCAGTGTATGGTGCCCATTCTGCTGGTGGTGCATTCATCTCTTAGTCACCCAGAAGCAGATGTCACCAGGGCGACAGAGCGACAGATTGCCGCGGCCAGGTTGAAGGTGTCTCCGCCCACAGATGGAAGATGAGGTCATTATTTGCTGTGGAGCCTTTCTGTTCTCTCTCTGTTCTCTCCCTGTTTTCTTTCTGTAATTCCAGGTGATGGTAATCAGACGGTAAATCACATCACTGCAAAGATGAATCAATTCAATTGCAATACTATGCGTCTTTGCAGACCTTAGAAAATAACAAGTATTATCCGCTAATTCATGAAAAGAATGTGAAAAGAAGCAGTGTTCATATAAGCAACTGGAAAGTGTCCAAATAGAATAAGCGTGTGTTTATTTGCTGTTTCTCATAATTCATCACTGTGTCCCATGCATCAACACAGTGAGTGATTTCTCCCACCGCATTTTTTATAGATGCTGTTGTAGACAGCAGGTGAGACGACAATGTTCAAAAGCAGAGTAGTCTGAATAAACACCCTGTTCAAAACAAACATACCCTGTAAACAATAGACAGGCAACAGTAGGGCAACCTGTGCTGTCCTGGCCACTGTGTGCTGTCATGGTGCCAGCCAGGTCCACCAGATAAGCTGAGAACAATGAGGAGGGCATGGGTAAATCCTGTGTTTACATGCTTAGTGTACTCTGTGTGTGCTGTGTCACAAACAGCTACCACAACCAGAGGGTTCACTTCACAGCAGCAGCCAGCGCGGGCAGCTAGGGGTGTCAGCAATTATCCCTCTCTCTCTCTCAGCTTCAGGCTACAGTATATTGATATCACAGATATCACTTCCTGTGCTAGTGTGCTTTTGCAATTGCTGTGCGTGGCAGTAAAAATACTATTGGCTTGGCTTTTCTCTCTCAAAATGTGCGCTAGATTTACTGTGTTGACTTTGTGTCTTATCATGCATTATTGAGGAATGTTTGTGTGAACGACAATGTTTATTGTATGCTGAGTTGTTCTTGTCTGTGCGCTGGGTTGTAGAAATATTGTAGGTGAGTTGACTGCATAGTTTGTGCCATGGGAGGTTGCTGTTGATCTTTTAACGACCTTGGACACATCTGGCACACAGCCGTGCCCAAGACCAGTTCATTGGAGCTGTGGTGTTTTCTCCTTTGTTTTATTCAGCAACTGAAATGGCCTGAGAGGTGATGAGGTATAACTATTGTGCCCACAATTGAACTGAATTCAGTTATCTCTCTTTGCCTGGATGGCCAGACAGCACCAGCAACATAGCTCTCATCTCATCAAAGTAGGAATTTACTATTCTTATATGCCCTCACACTTAACATTGAGCAACTTATCAAAATAACAACTTACTGGTACTTCTACAGATTTCGAGCTAGAGGTATGAACTAAATTGTGCTATATGTGATGGGTCACAGGTCCATTTTGAGTTTTGATTCAATCAGTAATTATTTAGGTATAAATTATGTTGTAGCTATGCTTTTTCAATATAATCATATTGCTTGAAGGGTTTGATGTCAGAAACAGATAGTTATTTCCATAATTCCTGACTTGGTGGTACATTTCAGTCTGCGCTAACGGTGGGCCTGCTTTGTCCCGTCCCCCCTGGGTGTAGCCTACCTCCAGGGGCAGTAATAACCTAAAGCTCTGGGTTAAAAGGAGTGTGTGGTGCGCCCACAGCTGCAGACGCTACATTAGCATGTCAAAGCCTCCCCAGGCTCTGGATATATTTGGAAAGCCAATTTGGAATGACAAAGCGCAGACAGACACAGCTGATCCACAATATAGGCCTGGTTAAGTTCTTCCTCCCAGGGACCAGCTGCTCCACTGACCCACCCGTCCCACAGCAGCATCTCAATTCACAATATCCATGTAAAGAAAATAGAGGGGATATTCATCCACGTGGGTAGCAACAGAGGAAGGGAAAGCAATCTTTTACACCTTAAAGATTTTCTTTCCCCATATGCTCTAAACATTTGTCTGATTGATTAGAATCTGTGACAATTGAATGGCCTTCTCGGGTTAAAAAAATATTGGTCGTCTTGTAATTGCCAGAAGGTGCTTTCATCCAGAGAAAGTTGTCTTTGGTGGTGAGTGACATTATTACCCTTCTCCCTAGGCTAATGTATATAGATGTGGCAGTTGGGACACTTTACATACCTTCCTCCTATTTGGGAGCACTGACACAAACTGGCTATGGGATTTGTTACTTCCCTCACTGTATTGTGTGCTGAATGACAGGATACCAGTTGGGACCTTTAGGTCACACCCAACATGTTTTCCTGGATTTGTGTTTGACGTCCAAATGGAAATGGACTGCTTCCTCCACTCTCAATTTCCAGCACGCCACATGACCTACTAGACTAGAGCTACAGGAACACACACACACACAGATAAATGAAACTCCTAAACAATGAACATAGCCTAGTTCCTAAGGCACACAGAGAAAAAGACAAACGATGAGAAGTATGTACTGGATCTGCCTCAGTGGTGCGAGCAGCTCTTTCTGCTACAAGGGGCCCATTACATAAGTGAATTTGAGCCAGGGAGAAGGGGACTTGTTTGGAGTCATTGATGCAGTGATCTATATTTGGAGCCTGAGCCCGGAGAAACGGACGTACACGGCTAAAAATAGCCCTAATACCCCAGTTTGGGAAGCTTTGTTCCATTCCACTTTCCTGCCACAAGGAGACTAATTGAGCGTGCTTGGGAGAACTGCTTCTGATTGACCAGTAACAGCACAGGCAGCGTGGGAGGGAGTGTGGGAAAAGAGAGAGGGGAGGGGATGGGGGAGGAGAATATAAAGTATATAAAGTGGCGCCGGAGAAGATGGCTGCCGTTTTACAGCCCTCTAACCAATTGTACTATTATGTGTGTTTTTTCGCGTTATTTGTAATTTATTCTATACATAATGTTTCTGCCTTCGTCTCTTATAACCAAAAAGAGCGTCTGGATATCAGGACAGCGATTACTCACCTCGTATTGGACAAAGATTTTTTCTTCAACGAGTCGGACGCGAAGGATATCCTACAGACACCCGACAAGGCCCAAATCCCCGTCATTCGCAGGAGAAAGAGACAGAGATATCGTGGACGTAGGTCGGGGTGCCTTGTAAGGATCCGACGGCGAGCGAGTAAACTGCCTCTTCCATCAATCCTATTAGCCAATCTTCAATCATTTGAAAATAAATTAGATTAACTAAGATTACGGTTATCCTACCAACGGGACATTAAAAACTGTAATATCTTATGTTTCACCGAGTCGTGGCTGAACGACGACATGGACAACATACAGCTAGCGGGCTATACGCTACATCGGCAGGATAGAACGGCTGACTCCGGTAAGACAAGGGGTGGCGGTCTGTGTATATTTGTAAACAACAGCTGGTGCACAAAATCAAATACTAAGGAAGTCTCGAGGTTTTGCTCGCCTGAGGTAGAGTATCTTATGATAAGCTGTAGACCACACTATTTACCAAGAGAGTTTTCATCTATATTTTCATAGCTGTCTATTTACCACCACAAACCAATGCTGCCAATAAGATTGCACTCAATGAGCTGTATAAGGCCATAACTAAACAGGAAAACGCTCATCCAGGGGCAGTGCTCCTAGTGGCCGGGGACTTTAATGCAGGGAAACTTAAATCCGTTCTGCCTAATTTCTACCAGCACGTTAAATGTGCAACCAGAGGAAAAAAAACTATAGACCACCTTGACTCCACACACAGAGACGCATACAAAGCTCTCCCTCGCCCTCCATTTGGCAAATCTGACCATAACTCTATCCTCCTGATTCCTGCTTATAAGCAAAAACCAAAGCAGGAAGCACCAGTGACTAATAAAGTGGTTAATAAAAAAAGTGGTCAGATGACGCAGATGCTAAGTTACAGGACTGTTTTGCTAGCACAGACTGGAACATGTTCCGGGATTCTTCAGATAGCATTGAGGAGCACACCACATCAGTCACTGGCTTCATCAATAAGTGCATCGATGACGTAGTCCCCACAGTGACCGTACGTACATACCCCAACCAGAAGCCATGGATTACAGGCAACATCCGCATTGAGCTAAAGGGTAGAGCTGCCGCTTTCAAGGAGCGGGACTCTAACCTGGAAGCTTATAAGAAATCCCGCTATGCCCTCTGACGAACCATCAAACAGGCAAAGATTCAATACAGGACTAAGATTGAATCGTAATACACTGGCTCTGACGCTCATCGGATGTGACGGGGCTTGAAAACTATTACAGACTACAAAGGGAAACACAACCACGAGCTGCCCAGTGACACAAGCCTACCAGACGAGCTAAACCACTTCTATGCTCGCTTCGAGGCAAGCAACACTGAAGCATGCATGAGAGCACCAGCTGTTCCGGATGTCTATGTGAGCACGCTCTTCGTAGCCGATGTGAGTAAGACTTTTAAGCAGGTCAACATTCACAAGGACACAGGGCCAGACGGATTACCAGGATGTGTACTCCGAGCATGTGCTGATGAACTGGCAAGTGTCTTCACCGACATTTTCAACATGTCCCTGACTGAGTCTGTAATACCAACATGTTTCAAGCAGACCACCATAGTCCCCGTGCCCAAAGACACTAAGATAACCTGCCTAAATGACTACTGACCCGTAGCACTGACGTCTGTAGCCATGAAGTGCTTTGAAAGGCTGGTCATGGCTCACATCAACACCATTATCCCAGAAACCCTAGACCCACTCCAATTTGCATACCGCCCCAACAGATCCGCAGATTATGCAATCTTTATTGCACTCCACACTGCCCTTTCCCACCTGGACAAGAGGAACACCTACGTGAGAATGCTATTCATTGACTACAGCTCAGCATTCAACACCATAGTGCCCTCAAAGCTCATCACTAAGCTAAGGATCCTGGAACTAAACACCTCCCTCTGCAACTGGATCCTGGACTTCCTGACGGGCCGCCCCCAGGTGGTAAGGGTAGGTAACAACACATCTGCCACGCTGATCCTCAACACGGGGGCCCCTCAGGGGTGCGTGCTCACTCCCTGTTCAACCATGACTGCATGGCCAGGCACGACTCCAACACCATCATTAAGTTTGCCGACGACACAACAGTGGAAGGCCTGATCACCGACAACGATGAGACAGCTTATAGGGAGGAGGTCAGAGACCTGGCTGTGTGGTGCCAGGATAACAACCTCTCCCTCAACGTGACCAAGACAAAGGAGATGATTGTGGACTACAGGAAAAAAGAAGAGGACTGAGCACGCCCCCATTCTCATCGACGTGGCTGTAGTGGAACAGGTTGAGAGCTTCAAGTTCCTTGGTGTCCACATCACCAACAAACTATCATGGTCCAAACACACCAAGACAGTCGTGAAGAGGGCACGACAAAGCCTATTCCCCCTAAGGAGACTGAAAAGATTTGGCATGGGTCCTCAGATCCTCAGAAAGTTCTACAGCTGCACCATCGAGAGCATCCTGACTGGTTGCATCACCGCCTGGTATGGCAACTGCTCGGCCTCCGACCACAAGGCAGAGGGTAGTGCGTACGGCCCAGTACATCACTGGGGCCAAGCTTCCTGCCATCCAGGACCTCTACACCAGGCGGTGTCAGAGGAAGGCCCTCAAAATTGTCAAAGACTCCAGCCACCCTAGTCATAGACTGTTCTCTCTGCTACTGCACGGCAAGCGGTACCGAAGCGCCAAGTCTAGGTCCAAAAGGCTTCTCAACAGTTTCTACCCCCAAGCCATAAGACTCCTGAAGAGCTAATCATGGCTACCCGGACTATTTGCACTGCCCCCCCACCCCCACCCCATATTTTTACGCTGCTGCTACTCTGTTGATCATTTATGCATAGTCACTTTAACTCTACCCACATGTACATATTACATCAACTACCTCAACTAGCCGGTGCCCCCGCACATTGACTCTGCACCGGTACCCACCCTGTATATTGCCTCCCTACTGTTATTTTATTTTACTTTTTTTTTTTTCTCAACACTTTTTTGTTGTTGTTTTATTTTACTTTTTTATCAAAAAATAAATGCATTGTTGGTTAATGTCTACACCTGTTGTATTCGGCGCATGTGGCAAATACAATTTGATTTGATTTGATTTGAAGAAGGGAGAGGATGTGGAGATAGGAAATGGCTTGTAGCTCTGTGTTTTGAGAGGCCAGTGAGGAATGATACAGAAAGAAGTGGTTTGCTCTAGTTAGATCAATGACATATGAAGATGCAATAACCAGTATACCAATGCAGACATACAGTCCCCAGTAGTCAACATTAGCCAATCATTACGGAAAGTCAGATCAGCCTTTGCATTATTGCTATTTCACATGAATTTGATCATAGGCTACCACACATGAAATGAATTGTTTGTGGTACAATTACATTGTGCAACAGTCGATATCAACATATCGACTGTTGTACTCGTGCTGCCAAAATCCTCGACCATTGCTATTCGAACTTCTGGGATGGTTATAAGGTCCTCCCCCGCCCTCCTTTCGGCAAATCTGACAACGACTCCATTTTGCTCCTCCCTTCCTATAGGCAGAAACTCAAACAGGAAATACCCGTGCTAAGGACTTTTCAATCCTGGTCTGACCAATCGGAATCCACGCTTCAAGATTGTTTTAATCACGCGGACTGGGATATGTTCCGGGTAGCTTCTGAAAATAATTTAGACGAATACACTGAAACGGTGACTGAGTTTATTAGGATGTGTATAGGTGATGTTGTGCCCACTGTGATTATTAAAACCTACCCTAACCAGAAACCGTGGATAGATGGCAGCATTCGCGCCAATCTGAAAGTGCGAACCACCGCATTCAACCATGGCAAGGTGACTGGGAATATGGCAGAATACAAACAGTGTAGCTACTCACTCCGCAAGGCAATTAAACTTGCAAAACATCAGTATAGAGACAGTGGAGTCGCAATTCAACGGCTCAGACATGAGACGTATGTGGCAGGGTCTACAGACAATCACGGACTACAAAAAGAAAACCAACCACGTTGCAGACACCGACGTCTCGCTTCCAGACAAGCTAAACACCTTCTTCGCCCGCTTTGAGGATAACACAGTGCCACTGACGAGGCCCACTACCAAGGACTGTGACCTCTCCTTCTCCGTGGCCGACGTGATTAAGACATTTAAGTATGTTAACCCCCGTAAGGCTGCCGGCCCAGACGGCATCCCTAGCCGCGTCCTCAGAGCATGCGCAGACCAGCTGGCTGGTGTGTTTATGGACATATTCAATCTCTCCCTTTCCCAGTCTGCTGTTTCCACATGCTTCAAGATGGCCACCATTGTTCCTGTACCCAAGAAAGCAAAGGTAACTGAACTAAATGACTATCGCCCTGTAGCACTCACCTCTGTCATCATGAAGTGCTTTGAGAGACTAGTCAAGGATCATATCACCTCCACCTTACCTGTCACCCTAGACCCACTTCAATTTGCTTACCGCCCCAATAGATCCACAGACGATGCAATCGCCATCACACTGCACACTGCCCTATCCCATCTGGACAAGAGGATACCTATGTAAGAATGCTGTTCATTGACTATAGCTCAGCATTCAACACAATAGTACCCTCCAAGCTCATCATCAAGCTCGAGGCCATGGGTCTGAACCCCGCCCTGTGCAACTAGGTCCTGGACTTCCTGACGGGCCGCCCCCAGGTGGTGAAGGTAGGAAACAACATCTACACTTCGCTGATCCTCAACAATGGGGCCCCATAAGGGTGTGTGCTCAGCCCCCTCCTGTACTCCCTGTTCACCCATGACTGCGTGGCCAAGCACGCCTCCAACTCAATCATCAAGTTTGCAGACGACACAACAGTAGTAGGCTTGATTACCAACAATTACGAGACCACCTACAGGGAGGAGGTGAGGGCTCTGGGAGTGTGGTGCCAGGAAAATAACCTTTCACTCAACGTCAACAAAACAAAGGAGATGATCGTGGACTTCAGGAAACAGCAGAGGGTGCACCCCCCTATCCACATCGATGGGACCGCAGTGGAGAAGGTGGAAAACTTCAAGTTCCTTGGCGTACACATCACCGACAAACTGAAATGGTCCACCCACGCAGGCAGTGTGGTGAAGAAGGCGCAACAGAGCCTCTTCAACCTCAGGAGGCTGAAGAAATTTGGCTTGGCACCTAAAACCCTCACAAACTTTTACAGATGCACAATTGAGAGCATCCTGTCGGGCTGTATCACCACCTGGTACGGCAACTGCACCGCCCGCAACTGCAGGGCTCTCCAGAGGGTGGTGCGGTCTGCCGAACGCATTATCGGGGGCAAACTACCCGCCCTCCAAGACACATACAGCACCCGATGTCACAGGAAGGCCAAAAATATCATCAAGGACATCAACCACCCGAGCCACTGCCTGTTCACCCCGCTATCATCCAGAAGGCAAGGTCAGTACAGGTGCATCAAAGCTGGGACAGAGAGAATGAAAAACTGCTTCTATCTCAAGGCTATCAGACTGTTAAATAACCATCACTAGCACATTAGAGGCTGCTGCTGCCTATTGAAATCACTGGCCACTTTAAGAAATGGAACACTAGTCACTTTAATAATGTTTACATATCTTGCACTACTCATCTCATATGTGTATACTGCATTCTATTCTATAATATTCTACTGTATCTTAGTCCATGCCGCTCTGTGAATGCTTGTCCATATATGTATATTTTCTTAAATTCCATTCCTTACTAGTTTTGTGCGTATTAGGTATATGTTGTGAAATTGTTAGATATTACTTGTTAGATATTACTGCACTGTCGGAGCTAGAAGCACAAGCATTTCTATAACATCTGCTAAATACGTGTATGTGACAAATACAATTTCATTTGATTTGATTTGATTTGTGTTCTAAGGAATTGTCAAACATGTGAAACATTTCTAAGTGGGAATTTTAAGGATCTCTGTCTTGATTCCTTGTCACAAATAGTTACACGCCCACACAGCAAAAAAATAGGACAAAACCAGGATGGTATAGCTGCAGGGTCCAGAGAGAAGTTGTCTCAAGGCCTCAGCATGCTTCAGTTCGGCTGGTGCCTAACCAAACTCGGCTTAGCGAACCGAACAAGTGTGCTCATATACCACAGGAGGTTGGTGGCACCTTAATTGGGGAGGACGGGCTCGTGGTAATGGCTGGAGTGGCATCAGTAGAATGGTATCAAATACATCAAACACATGGTTTGATGCCATTCCATTCGTACTGTTCCAAACATTATTATGAGCCGTCCTTCCATCAGTGGCTTGCCTCTCTTAAAAGACCTTCACTTGAAAAAAGAGAAAAAAGCAGCAATAGTACTGTTTCTCCATTTTGAGATGCCGTAGCCACTTTCTCAAAACGTTCTAAATAGGGGTGTAACGATTCATTTTAACAACGATTCGATTTGTATCACGATTCGTGGTTGTCGATACGATTCAAGGACGATATTGGTTCATTTAGAACGATACGATCCGAAACGATTCAGTGACTTGAAATCGATTCAGTAACCTTTTAGCCAAAAATTCAACCAGTGTGACTGAAATAAATACCTGGATACTGGACAGTGCAGGTGAAGTTTCCTAGATTCCTGTTTCTTGTAAGGACCGCAATGGTGGCTTGATAATTTCTCGCTCGTCGGCTTCTCCTCTGTCGTCCGCCATGCTATGTTTTGTTGTCTTTGCGCCTTTGCGCTGCTGCTGGCGCGGGGCGATGACGTCACGGATAGGCAGACTGAATCGAGTAATGTTTAAAGCCTTTATCATTAAAAGTGCTAAGAAAAAACATCCATATAAAGTCTGACGTGCTTAAATCCAATGGGTTATTTCCTAGTATCGATACAATCGATTTATTACATTTTAAAACGATGTTAGATTGATATATGTTGTCCAAAAGGCCAACTCGCCGAGCACAGATCGATGTAGTTGGATCATAGGAATATAAATCGATACATCGATGTAGTAGATGGATCGTTACACCCCTAGTTCTAAATTAATCTAAGATAATTCAAGAAATCTGTCATTAATTTTGATGTTAGATCTTAGTCGCGCAATTTTACATCTAACTAAGATGTTTACGGCAGTATTTCTCAATGAAAATGTTTGCATGAAAACGAGTCGTCTCTCTTTGAATGAAAACAAAGACTTTATTGAAGAATCCCTACTGTCGACCAATCAACGACGAAGGGGCGTACACTTCGGCTACCGACTACGGCTACTGACTTCGGCTTGCCTCCAGAAAAAATGTAATTTGCTCAAACAGCAGAAAAAACACTCTCCAAAGTCCAAAACTAACAAAAATGTCACAAAATGTCGTCATAATTTATGCACAAACTCTTCCGAACTGTTTCGGCTGGGAAGCATGCAGACGCCTTAAAGGAAAACTCCACCCACTTTCAAAATACAGAAATCATCATGATGCAAAATGTATCATACCGGGATGATTTCTGTATTTTGAAAGTTACATATCTTGAAAACTTCATTGCTGACAAGCAAAACATTTTGGGACTATGTCAACAATGGACTAATGAAACAAATACCAAAAGGGTGTAATTTTATTTTAAGGATTCTTCAATAACGTAGGGATTCTTCAATAAAGTATTTGTTGTCATTCGACTAGAGACGACTCGTCATGCACATTCTTTCATTGAGAAATACTTCACCAAACATCTTAGTTAGATGTAAAAATTTATGACAGATTTCTTGAGTTATCTATTTATTAATTCTGATTTTTTTAAGGAAGCGCGTATACTGGCTATGGCGTCTCAAAATGGACAAACAATGCTATTGACGCTTTTTTTCTCATTTTTCAAGCAAAGGACTTTTAAGGGAGTACCCGAGCACACTCGTTCGGTTCGCATAGCCGAGTTCGGCTAGGCGCCAGTCGAACTGAAGCATGCAGATGCCTTTCAGTCACAGTCAATGCTGCTGCTGCAGATGTGAGGTTGGGTGGGCGGTAGAAACCCAATCTCTGCCCACTGCCCCCCAGAGAGGGGAGCAGAAACAAGAAGCCCAGCTGTCATTAACAATGGTCCTGCCTCTCACCATTCAGGCCTCAAAGGGCCTCATTCACTCCCCATTTCACCAGGGAGTCTTCCAATGGAGGCTAGCCAGGACATGCTCATGTGCAAGGCAGTTAGGCAGGCGTGTGTGTGTGTGTGTCTGCACAGGCGTACGTACGTGTATGTGTCTGTATTGGGAGGAAATGTCGAGAATGTATTCTTGAGATGCATATTATGCATGATGCCACATAAAACCACTTAACCACATTTAGTAAACCCCTCACAACATTCTGTGAACTCTATACTGCACATACTTCCTGAACGTTTACACTTCTTTCCTCCTTAAAATATTTAAACCATCTGCATCATAGTGGAACTGCCCTCTCTATTTAGCGGTCATGTAAGGAGACTTGAGACTTTGACCGTTAATCATGTCACAATCACCACCAGGCTTTGCACCCTTATCACATCGACATGGGAGGAAGGGTCCTAGATCTGCACAGTCATGCTCTGGCAGTTGGTCCCACCCAACCAGCCAAGAAATCACAGGGTAGACTTTTCTCCATTGACACTTAGTAGAACATGTTAGATTCCTCTCTCTCTTACTTTCAATGTATCTGTCTGATGTACAGTGAATAATGATTCAGACGCAAAAATATCATTCCCCCAAGACATGCTAACCTCTCACCATTACAATAACAGGGGAGGTTAGCATTTTCGGGGGGGTATGATATTTGTGTGTCTGTAACTTTCTCACTCATCATTATTCACGATTCATTTAGGATTATCCGTAATAATGGTATCATCCACATTCATGTAGAAGTGTTTAGAAACATATGATATTCTTATTTACAATAAAAGTGACTCCAAAATGACACAATAGGGCTCCCGAGTGGCGCAGCGGTCTAAGGCACTGCATTGCAGAGCTGAGGTGCCACTACAGCCGGGTTCGATCCCAGGCCGTGACCGGGAGACCCATGGGGCGGCGTACAATTGGCCCAGCGTCGTCTGGGTTAAGGGAGGGTTTGGTCGGCCGGGATTTCCTTGTCTCATCGTGCTCTAGCGACTCCTTGTGCCGGGCCGGCTGCCCGCAAGCTGATTTCGGTAGTCAGTTGGATGGTGTTTCCTCCGACACATTGGTGCAGCTGGCTTCCGGGTTAAGCGAGCAGTGTGTCAAGAAGCAGTGCGGCTTGGCAGGGTCGTGTTTTGGAGGACGCATGGCTCTCAACCTTCGCCTCTCCCGAGTCCGTAGGGGAGTTGCAGAGATGAGACAAGATTGTAACTACCAATTGGATATCACGAAATTGGGGAGAAAAAGGGAGTAAAAGTAAAAAATATTTAAAAAATAAATAAATAGAAATGATACTACATTATTTACCATTCATTTCTATTGGGCACAAAATAATCTGAAACACAACAAAAACAAACAGCAAATGCATCCAACACATGTGTAGTCACAAGCTTGATGTAGTCATTGCATGCTATGAATATGGGACCAAATACTTACATTTTTACTACTTTAATACACAGTGAATTTGTCCCAATACTGTTGCTCCACTAAAATGGCGAGACTATGTACAAAAAGTGCTGTAATTTCAAAATGGTTCACCCGATATGGATAATTAAAGCTGACAGTCTGCACTTCAACCTCATAGTCATTGTTTGATTTCAAATCCAAACTTTTGGAGTATACAGCCAACAGAAAAAAAATGCTTCACTGTACCAATAGTTACGGAGGGCACTGTAAATATGACTGACTTTTGATTTCTTTGATTTCTCTTTCTCACGATCGTTAGGCAGTTTATGTTAATGATAGTTTGTGTCTGAGGAAGTGCATGACAGAGTGTGAGTCTGGAAGGCTGAGTGTTTGACTAAATAAGTAGAGACTAGACGTGTGTGTGTGTGTGTGAGACAAAGACATGGTGTGTGATGGTGTTTTGTGTACATGGCAGTCCCACAGGAAACTCTAAAGAGAGGTCTTTCTCATACAATACAAGCACAGGCCAGTGTTCCCCTGGGAGTCCACCAGCCTCACATACCCCTCCCCCGCTTCCACCAGGAACTCCCCCTTCACACACACACACACATGCACATACACACATATGCCCATGCACATACAGTGGGGAAAAAAAGTATTTAGTCAGCCACCAATTGTGCAAGTTCTCCCACTTAAAAAGATGAGAGAGGCCTGTAATTTTCATCATAGGTACACGTCAACTATGACAGACAAAATGAGAAAAAAAAATCCAGAAAATCACATTGTAGGATTTTTAATGAATTTATTGGCATATGATGGTGGAAAATAAGTATTTGGTCAATAACAAAAGTTTCTCAATACTTTGTTATATACCCTTTGTTGGCAATGACACAGGTCAAACGTTTTCTGTAAGTCTTCACAAGGTTTTCACACACTGTTGCTGGTATTTTGGCCCATTCCTCCATGCAGATCTCCTCTAGAGCAGTGATGTTTTGGGGCTGTCGCTGGGCAACACAGACTTTCAACTCCCTCCAAAGATTTTCTATGGGGTTGAGATCTGGAGACTGGCTAGGCCACTCCAGGACCTTGAAATGCTTCTTACGAAGCCACTCCTTCGTTGCCCGGGCGGTGTGTTTGGGATCATTGTCATGCTGAAAGACCCAGCCACGTTTCATCTTCAATGCCCTTGCTGATGGAAGGAGGGTTTCACTCAAAATCTCACGATACATGGCCCCATTCATTCTTTCCTTTACACGGATCAGTCGTCCTGCTCCCTTTGCAGAAAAACAGCCCCAAAGCATGATGTTTCCAACCCCATGCTTCACAGTAGGTATGGTGTTCTTTGGATGCAACTCAGCATTCTTTGTCCTCCAAACATGACGAGTTGAGTTTTTACCAAAAAGTTATATTTTGGTTTCATCTGACCATATGACATTCTCCCAATCCTCTTCTGGATCATCCAAATGCACTTCAGACGGGCCTGGACATGTACTGGCTTAAGCAGGGGGACACGTCTCGCACTGCAGGATTTGAGTCCCTGGCGGCGTAGTGTGTTACTGATGGTAGGCTTTGTTACTTTGGTCCCAGCTCTCTGCAGGTCATTCACTAGGTCCCCCCGTGTGGTTCTGGGATTTTTGCTCACCGTTCTTGTGATCATTTTGACCCTACGGGGTGAGATCTTGCGTGGAGCCCCAGATCGAGGGAGATTATCAGTGGTCTTGTATGTCTTCCATTTCCTAATAATTGCTCCCACAGTTGATTTCTTCAAACCAAGCTGCTTACCTATTGCAGATTCAGTCTTCCCAGCCTGGTGCAGGTCTACAATTTTGTTTTTGGTGTCCTTTGACAGCTCTTTGGTCTTGGCCATTGTGAAGTTTGGAGTGTGACTGTTTGAGGTTGTGGACAGGTGTATTTTATACTGATAACAAGTTCAAACAGGTGCCATTAATACAGGTAACGAGTGGAGGACAGAGGAGCCTCTGAAAGAAGAAGTTACAGGTCTGTGAGAGCCAGAAATCTTGCTTGTTTGTAGGTGACCAAATACTTATTTTCCACCATAATTTGCAAATAAATTCATTAAAAATCCTACAATGGGATTTTCTGGATTTTTTTTCCTCAATTTGTCTGTCATAGTTGACGTGTACCTATGATGAAAATTACAGGCCTCTCTCATCTTTTTAAGTGGGAGAACTTGCACAATTGGTGGCTGACTAAATACTTTTTTTCCCCACTGTACACTACAGGAGGTTGGTGGCACCTTAATTGGGGAGGACGGGCTCATGGTAATACTGGGGCAGAAGTAGTGGAATGGTATCAAATGCATGGTTTCCATGTGTTAGATGCCATTCCATTCGCTACGTTCCAGCCATTATTATGAGCCGTCCTCCCCTCAGCAGCCTCCACTGACATCCACACGTGCGCAAACACACACACACACACACACACACACACACACACACACACACACACACACACACACACACACACACACACACACACACACACACACACACACACACACACACACACACACACACTATGTGCCCCTCCTTCACACTCAGCTGTCCACAATGCCCTCCCTCTGTTTATTCATCTCGACCCTGCCACTGATACCCATCTCATTCTATCTCAATTACACCAACTCACTCACTCCCTCTGTTCCCCTGAAAAACTATGTTTTCCTTCTCTTCGATTCTTCCATTCTTTCCATTCTGTATCCTCAGTGGAATATTTTGGTTTGGAAAAATAGATGTCATACTTAGACAAGTAGTGGCCCGGAGAAAACTGAGATTGACATCTCTATTCATGCACATAGGCATACTCCTGATGACATTGAAATTGAATCCAAACTATTTTTTAAATATATTTTTTAATATAACGTCATGAGATTAATGTCTATGACCATAACTTGATAGCTTAATCAAAAGGACAGTGTACATCAAGGGACATGAACATGTAGTTGCATCAACACCCAACCTAGTCAAAACCATCAGGAAACTCAGAAGTTTGTACAGTATGTAAATGAGTAAATTATGAAAGAAACAGTGTGATCATATTTTTTCTTATGGGCATTTCACTGGTCTTTATAAATGTATGTAGCGTTATTACTTTTTTCTCAACAAAAAAAACATACAGAACATTGTAAGGCAACAAACCCAACATTATATCACCTATGTTATTTACATATCTGTCTCATCCTGCAATATTACCACATTTGGCTAATCTCTACCTGCTGTATAATACCATGCTCTCTTTTTCCTGGGACTTCCCAAGAGGTCCACAAAGTGACACCAAGCATTAGCACCTCTCCCACACCTGCTCTTCTCTATAAATCACTTCTATAGATAGGATTTGTGGGATTCCCCATAATGGGTTAGATTGCCTTCTGATAGATTCCTCTCTCAGTTATTGTCTTTTCAAATTACATTTAAAGGTTTCGTGCTGCCACAATCAATAATGGCAATCTATCCAATCCATCCTATTGCTACTAGCTGTCTCGTTTGGAGTATTTTATCAATCATTGCCAAAGTAACAACAAAAGCAAGCCATCCTGCATCCTTCAGCCTATAAACACTTTCCTTTGCCACAAACACACACACTCATGCACACACACCACACACACACACAGAAGGGAAATTGAAAGTGCTATTGAACCCCGGCAATATCAGTGCCCATCCGCATCCTCAGAGAGACAATAACAGGAAGTGATTAACAAAGTCTGCGACAGCCATCCCTTCACTGGAAACGCTGCAATTCCTTCTAGAACATCATGCCTCTTTCAAACCAGAGGGTGGGCGAGTAACAACTAGAGACCACCCCTCCTGAAAATATTATGTTCCAGGAAAAAGCCGGATACCCGCTTCCTAATATGTGTTACATACCAGAAAAATCACGCTCATAAACAAGCTTGAGGATAAACATTTCCATGTGAATCTAACCTTTGATAATCATCAGGTAATTCTTTAAGGGACATCATCATGACACTACAGCCAGCACATAGCCTATAATACAGCATCTTAACAAGCTTCCTTATGTGTGTATAGAACGTGTGGAAAACGGCTGGGGCTTCATCATAGCTTCTCTCTCGTCTTGTAATTAATGTTCTTTGGGGATGTGTAAATATAGTTGCTCGCTCTTTTAGCCAATTACGCAGAACATAGACGGCGGATGTCAGCAAAAATTTCCCTACCACAGAGATTAGTTTAATATGTCATTCGTTCCTGCCTATTTCCAGGGAATAGTTGGGATACTTTGGAATCATGTGGGAACTCAAGCCTTCAATTTTCTCCTCCATAACTACCTTTCAAGATGAAGGATAGATCACCTAGCACATAAAGTTCTGAGAACCATTATGTTGCTTAGAGCTTGGTGAGAGCGTGGTTGTCCTATGGTTATTTTGCATACAACCTTTCCACAACGTTCTGGGAATGGTGCAGGATAGTTGCTTGACTTTGGAACATTCTCAGCACATTTAAGGAACAAAATAACGTTATTTTCTTGGTATTTCATTACTTTAACAGAACGTATCCTAAACGTTCAAATATGCTTACATTTAATTACATTTTTGGCAATGTTCTAGGAATGTTCTCCAACTGGTTTGACATTGGGAATGTTCTCAAATAGTTCAGAGAACATTAAGAAACAACGTTCTTCTATTGGAATTTCAGTTCTTCAGTATAACATTTCCTACAGGCTTCCTCATTGTTTTATTTAAGTAATGTTCTCAGAATGTTCAGAGAACGTTAAGAAACAACGTTCTTCTGTGGGAATTTGTCAGTAGCTGAGTGTGGATGCGGTGTGGAAATCAAGCGCAGGAAACACGGGCGTTCGTGAACAGACTTTAGTCAACGAAAGCAGCACCAAACAGGCGAACAGCCAACCCAACCGGGAGGCAAAATACAAATTACGCACAAATAAACACAGTGCGTAAAACAACGATAGCGCACACAGTGCAGACTCTTGAAACACAACAAAACACGAGAGTAACTCCAGAGAGCAACAGCTTGACAAAAAACAATCACACATAACACCTGACCCAACACACGATAACTAAATAGGAAACAAAATCAAACACTAACAAGGGACAGGTGTACAAACAGACAAAACCAAACAAACATGAAACATCGAACGGTGGCAGCTAGTACTCCGGGGACGACGACCGCCGAAGCCTGCCCGAACAAGGAGGAGGAGCAGCCTCGGCCGAAACCGTGACAGTACCCCCCCCCCCCCTTGCCGCGCGGCTCCAGCCGTGCGCCGATCCCGGCCTCGGGGACGACCAGGACGACGCGGAGCAGGGCGCGTAGGATGACCCCGATGGAACTCGGTCAGCAGGGACAGGTCTAATATGTCCCTCCTCGGCACCCAGCACCGCTCCTCCGGGCCGTACCCCTCCCACTCCACGAGATATTGGAGACCCCCCATCCGGCGTCTCGAATCAAGGATGGACCTCACAGTGTACGCCGGAGCCCCCTCGATGTCCAACGGGGGCGGAGGAATCTCCTCTATCTCATAGTCCTGGAGTGGACCAGCTACCACCGGCCTGAGGAGAGACACATGGAACGAGGAGTTAATATTCCTGTAATCAATAGGCAGTTCTAACCTGTAACACACCTCGTTCAACCTCCTCAGGACTTTGAATGGCCCCACAAACCGCCGACCCAGCTTCCGGCAGGGCAGGCGGAGGGGCAGGTTTCTGGTCGAGAGCCAGACTCGATCTCCAGGTGCGTATACAGGCCCCTCACTGCGGTGGAGATCGGCGCTCGTCTTATGCCGACGGATGGCCCGCTGCAGATGGACGTGGGCAGCGTTCCATGTCTCCTCCGAGCGCCGCACCCACTCATCCACCGCAGGGGCCTCGATCTGGCTCTCGTGCCAAGGTGCCAGAACCGGCTGGTACCCTAACACACACTGGAAAGGGGTTAGTTGGGTGGAGGAGTGGCGGAGAGAGTTCTGCGCCATCTCGGCCCACGGAACGTATCTCGCCCACTCCTCCGGCCGGCCCTGGCAATAAGACCTCAGAAACCTACCCACATCCTGGTTGACACGTTCAACCTGCCCATTACTCTCCGGGTGGTAACCCGAGGTAAGGCTCACCGAAACCCCCAACCGTTCCATAAAGGCTCTCCACACTCTGGAGGTGAACTGGGGGCCTCGATCAGACACTATATCCTCGGGTACCCCGTAATGCCGGAAGACATGGGTAAACAGAGCCTCAGCGGTCTGTAGGGCAGTAGGGAGACCCGGCATGGGAAGGAGACGACAGGCCTTCGAGAACCGATCCACAACGACCAGGATGGTAGTATTCCCCTGTGAGGGGGGAAGGTCTGTAACAAAGTCCACCGAGAGGTGGGACCAGGGTCGTTGTGGAACGGGCAGGGGTTGTAGCTTACCCCTGGGCAAATGTCTGGGCGCCTAACACTGTGCACACACCGAACAGGAGGAGACATAAACCCTCACATCCCTGGCTAACGTTGGCCACCAGTACTTAGTGCTAAGGCAGTGAACTGTCCGGCCGATACCTGGATGTCCAGAGGAGGGGGACGTATGAGCCCAATAAATGAGGCGATCGCGTACCTCGAGCGGAACGTACGTCCGACCCACTGGACACTGTGGAGGACTTGGGTCGGTGCGTAACGCCCGCTCGATCTCTGCATCGACCTCCCATACCACCGGTGCCACCAAACAAGACTTTGGTAGTATGGGAGTGGGCTCAACGGACCTCTCCTCCGTGTCATACCGCCGAGACAGGGCATCTGCCTTCCCGTTCTGGGACCCAGGGATGTAAGTGATTTTAAACACAAACCGGGCTAGAAACATAGTCCAGCGGGCCTGGCGAGGATTCAGTCTCCTAGCTGCCCGGATGTACTCCAGGTTATGGTGGTCCGTCAAAATGAGGAAAGGGTGTTGAGCCCCCTCAAGCCAATGCCTCCACACCTTTAGGGCCTGTACCACGGCTAACAGCTCCCTGTCCCCTATGTCATAATTCCGCTCCGCCGGACTGAGCTTCTTAGAATAAAAAGCACAGGGGCGGAGCTTAGGTGGTGTGCCAGACCGTTGTGAGAGGACGGCCCCAATACCGGCCTCGGACGCGTCTACCTCTACCTGGAAACGCGGGATCCGGATGCGCCAACACCGGCGCCGAGGTAAACAGGTCCTTCAGTCTCCCAAAAGCCCTGTCCGCCTCAGCTGACCACCGCAAGCGCACCGGACCCCCCTTCAACAGAGACGTTATGGGAGCTGCCACCTGTCCAAAACCCCGGATAAACCTCCGGTAATAATTCGCAAAACTCAAGAACTGTTGCACCTCTTTCACAGTGGTTGGGGTTTGCCAATTACGCACAGCTGACACCCGGTCAACCTCCATCTTCACCCCTGACGCAGACAACTGATAACCCAAAAAGGAGACCGACTTCTGAAAGAACAGACATTTCTCTGCCTTGACATATAGGTCATGCTCCAACAGTCTCCTCAACACTCGGCGCACCAGGGCTACATGCTCAGCTCGGGTAGAACTGTACACCAGAATATCGTCTATGTACACGACTACTCCCTGCCCCTGCATGTCCCGGAAAATCTCATCTACAAAGGATTGGAAGACTGAGGGAGCATTCATTAACCCATATGGCATGACGAGATACTCGTAATGACCGGAGGTTGTGCTAAATGCTGTCTTCCATTCATCGCCCTCTCTAATGCGCACCAAGTTATATGCGCTCCTGAGATCCAATTTTGTGAAGAACTGAGCACCGTGTAATGACTCCGTCATAGTCGCAATCAGAGGAAGTGGATAACTGTACTTCACCGTAATCTGATTGAGACCGCGGTAATCAATACACGGGCGCAAACCTCCATCTTTTTTCTTCACAAAAAAAGAAGCTCAAGGAAGCGGGTGAAGTGGAGGCCCGTATGTATCCCTGTCTCAGAGACTCGGCGATGTAAGTTTCCATCGCCTTCCTCTCCTCTTGAGACAAGGGATACACATGGCTCCGCGGGAGTGCTGCTCCTAACTGGAGATCTATCGCACAATCCCCCTGTCTATGAGGCGGCAGCTGCGCCGCCCTTGTCTTACTAAACACCAGTGTCAAATCCTCATACTCGGGGGGAATATGCAGTGCGGGCATTTGATTTGGACTAAACACCGAGGTCGCCCCTATGGAAACACCCAGACATAGCCCCTCACACTGAACAGACCACCCTTTAAGAGCTTTCTCTCGCCACGAAATAGTAGGATCATGGGTAATCAACCAGGGAAGTCCCAGCACCACCGGATACGCAGGAGAGTCAATCAGATAGAGCTGAATCGTCTCCTCATGACCCCCCTGCGTCTTCATCCTAAGGGGCGCTGTGACCTCCCTAATTAACCCAGATCCTAACGGACGGCTATCTAGGGCATGTACAGGGAAAGGCTTATCAACGGGAAGGAGAGGAATCCCTAACTCTACACAGAACTGGCGATCTACAAAATTCCCAGCTGCGCCTGAATCTACTAGCGCCTTATGCTGGGAACGAGGTGCATCCTGTGGGAAACAAACAGGCAAGGTTATGTGAACGACAGAAAGCTCTGGGTAAGTAGGGCGCCTACTCACCTGGGAGGACTCCCCAATGCGTGGCCTGCCTTCACCTCCACCGGGGGACCTTCCCCAACACCTAGCCGAGGTGTGCCCTCCACGGCCACAGTTGGTGCAGGGAACGGCCCCCCTCGGGTTCCTACTCCTCCGTTCTCTAGCGCCAGCACCTCCGAGCTCCATAGGGCTCGGCTCGGAGGTGCCGGAAGGTGGAATGGGCAACCCCCACCCGGGACGTCCACGGGTGGCGAGCAGGGTGTCCAGCCGAATGGCCATGTCGACCAGTTGGTCAAACGACAACGTGGTATCCCTGCACGCCAACTCTCTCTGGACATCCTCCCGGAGGCTGCAGCGGAAGTGGTCTATGAGGGCCCGCTCATTCCACCCTGCATCTACCGCTAGAGTCCGGAACTCCAAAGCAAAATCCTGTGCGCTCCTCATCCCCTGTCGGAGGTAGAACAGACGCTCCCCCGCCGCCTTCCCTTCTGGTGGATGGTCAAACACGGCACGGAAGCGGCGGGAGAACTCCGCATAGGTAATAGTAGCGGCGTCTATTCTCCTCCATTCGGCGTTGGCCCACTCCAACGCCTTGCCGGTGAGACAGGAGATGAGGGCGGAGACGCTCTCGTGTCCCGAGGGCGCCGGGTGTACGGTGGCGAGGTAGAGCTCCACTTGCAGCAGGAACCCTTGACACCCGGCAGCGGAGCTGTCGTACGCCCTCGGGAGCGAGAGCCGAATCCCGCTGGGTTCCGGAAGGGGGACAGGAGGACTGACCGATGGGGATGGTCCGGTAGGTGGGGGCGTGGGTACCCCGCTGCTTTCCCATCGGTGGAGAGTGTTCATCACCCGATCCAGGGCGTGACCGATCTGGTTGATCCTGTCCTCCTGCCCACGAAGACGGTCCTCCATGATGTCCGTTGGCGCGGTTGTTCCTGCTGATTCCATGGGTTGATGTGTGATTCTGTCAGTAGCTGAGTGTGGATGCGGTGTGGAAATCAAGCGCAGGAAACACGGGCGTTCGTGAACAGACTTTAGTCAACGAAAGCAGCACCAAACAGGCGAACAGCCAACCCAACCGGGAGGCAAAATACAAATTACGCACAAATAAACACAGTGCGTAAAACAACGATAGCGCACACAGTGCGGACTCTCGAAACACAACAAAACACGAGAGTAACTCCAGAGAGCAACAGCTTGACAAAAAACAATCACACATAACACCTGACCCAACACACGATAACTAAATAGGAAACAAAATCAAACACTAACAAGGGACAGGTGTACAAACAGACAAAACCAAACAAACATGAAACATCGAACGGTGGCAGCTAGTACTCCGGGGACGACGACCGCCGAAGCCTGCCCGAACAAGGAGGAGGAGCAGCCTCGGCCGAAACCGTGACAGAATTTCAGTACTTCAGCATAACATTTTCTGCAGGTTTCCTCATGGTTCTATTTAAAGTCATGTTCTCAGAACATTAAGAAAACTTTCCATAAAAACCACAAGAAAACATTAGTAACATTCAAAGAACGTTCTAAGAATGTTAGGGAGTGAACGTTATTTATAATAAGGGTTACATGGAGAAAATCGGCCCACTCTGAAATGAAAATGGATGGCCCTCCCTTCAGTAAAATAAATGTTACCTAAACCCTCCCTGAACGCTTGAAAAAAAAAAAAAGACCCTCCCCTATACCCAAAATAATAATTAAAACATAAAGTGGATAGCTGAGAACATGCCTACCGTTTACCCTCACTTCTTGGACAGACCAGAGCCTTAGATATGGAGTTATAGAAACTGTTCTTCGTCCTATGATGATTACATAGCTATGCAGGAATTTTGAATTTTGCACACAGGGCCTTTATAGTAAAATCATTGCATGAGTCTATCACCGTATTTGCAGGTCCAAGAAAAAGATTGCCTTTTATAAATATTTCATGCAATTCTACATAATTTGACATATTAGCAGAATATTTTTTTCAGACAACACAAATTAACAAAATTACAGGCTAAGAATGGACAGAGAGATAGGCCTATGTGTTCATCTTATCATATTTCTCCAATGCCAAATCAGCGTGTCTTGTTTGCAACGAAACTGTCCGTGTTTACAAATAATTCAATCTGAGACATCATTAGGAATCTGAGCATGGTACTGTACTTTCAAAAGTTAGGCCTACCTTTCTACCCCAGACAGAGTAGGCCTACCGACACAGAAAAAATTACAGTGCATTCGGAAAGTATTCAGACCCCTTCCCTTTTTCCACATTTTGTTACGTTACAGCCTTATTACCTAAGCCCTAAGATCAGGAATACCTGGCCTGATGACTCCTGGCTGTCCCCAGTCCACCTGGTCGTGCTGCTGCTCCACTTTCAACTGTTCTGCCTGCGGCTAGAGAACCGTGACCTGTTCACCGGACGTGCTACCTTGTCTCGGACCTGCTGTTTTTGACTCTCTCTCTCTCTGTACCGCACCTGCTGTCTCGACCTCTGAATGCTCGGCTATGAAAAGCCAACTGATATTTACTCCTGAGGTACTGACTTATTGCACCCTCTACAACCACTGTGATTATTATTTGACCCTGCTGGTCATCTATGAACGTTTGATAATCTTGAAGAACAATCTGGCCATGTATTCTTATAAACTCCGCCCGGCACAGCCGGAAGAGGACTGGCCACCTCTCAGAGCCTGGTTCCTCTCTAGGTTCTTGCCTTTCTAGGGAGTTTTTCCTAGCCACTGTGCTTCTACATCTGCATTGCTTGCTGTTTGGGGTTTTAGGCTGGGATTCTGTATAGCACTTTGTGACATCTGCTGATGTAAAAAGGGCTTTATAAATACATTTGATTGATTGGCTTTATAAATATATTAGATTATTATATATATATATATTTTTTTTTTATGTAATCATCAATTTACGCACAATAGCCCAGATTTTTTTGTCAAATGTATTAAAAATATAACACAGAAATACCTTATTTACATACAGTAAGTATTCAGACCCTTTGCTATGAGACTCAAAATTGAGCTCAGGTGCATCCTGTTTCCATTGATCATCCTTGAGATGTTTCTACAAATTTATTGGAGTCCACCTGTGGTAAATTCAATTGATTGGACATGATTTGGAAAGGCATGCACCTGTCTATATAAGGAGTGGCTTTGGGACAAGTCTCAGAATAAACTTGAGCAGCCCAGCCAGAGCTTGGACTTGAACCCGATCTAACGTCTCTGGAGAGAACTGAAAATACAGTGCATTGCAAAAGTATTCAACCCCCTTGGCATTTTTCCTATTTTGTTTCATTACAACCAGTAATTTAAATTGATTTTTATTTGGATTTATTTTAATGGACATACACAAAATAGTCCAAATTGGTGAAGTGAAATGAAAAAAATAACTTATTTCAAAAAATTCTAACAAATAAATAACGGAAAAGTGGTGCGTGCATATGTATTCACCCCCTTTGCCATGAAGCCCCTAAGTAAGATCTGGTGCAACTACTTACCTTCAGAAGTCACATAATTAGTTAAATAAAGTCCACCTGTGTGCAATCTAAGTGTCACATGATCTGTCACATGATCTCAGTATATATACACCTGTTCAAGCAAGCGGCACCATGAAGACCAAGGAGCTCTCCAAACAGGTAAGGGACCAAGCTAAGGAGAATTACAGATCAGGGTTGGGTTCTAAAAAAATATCCGGAACTTTGAACATCCCACAGAGCACCATTAAATCCATTTTAAAAAATGGAATAATATGGCACCACAACAAACCTGCCAAGTGAGAGCCGCCCACCAAAACTCACGGACCAGGCAAGGAGGGCATTAATCAGAGAGGCAACAAAGAGACCAAAGATAACCCTGAAGGAGCTGCAAAGCTCCACAGCGGAGATTGGAGTATCTGTCCATTGGACCACTTCAAGCCGTACACTCTATAGAGCTGGGCTTTACGTAAGAGTGGCCAGAAAAAAGCCATTGCTTAAAGAAAAAAATAAGCAAACACGTTTGGTGTTCACCAAAAGCCATGTGGGAGACTCCCCAAACATATGGAAGAAGGTACTCTGGTCAGTTGAGACTAAAATTTAGCTTTTTTGCCATCAAGAAAAGCGCTATGTCTGGCGCAAACCCAACACCTCTCATCACCCAGAGAACACCATCCCCACAGTGAAGCATGGTGGTGGCTGCATCAATGTTTTTCATCGGCAGGGACTGGGAAACTGGTCAGAATTGAAGGAATGATGGATGGCACTAAATACAGGGAAATTCTTGAGGGAAACCTGTTTGTCTACCAGAGATTTGAGACTGGGACGGAGGTTCACCTTCCAGCAGGACAATGACCTTAAGCATACTGCTAAAGCAACACTTGAGTGGTTTAAGGGGAAACATTTAAATGTCTTGGAATGTTCTAGTCAAAGCCCAGACCTCAATCCAATTGAGATTCTGTGGTATGACTTAAAGATTGCTGTACACCAGCGGAACCCATCCAACTTGAAGGAGCTGGAACAGTTTTGCCTTGAAGAATGGGAAGAAATCCCAGTGGCTAGATGTGCCAAGCTTATAGAGACATACCCCAAGAGACTTGCAGCTGTAATTGCTGCAAAAGGTGGCTCTACAAAGTATTGAATAGTTATGCACACTGACGTTTTCTGTTTTTTTGTCTTATTTCTTGTTTGTTTCACAATAAAAAATATTTTGCATCTTCAAAGTGGTAGGCATGTTGTGTAAATCCATTTTAATTCCAGGTTGTAAGACAACAACATTTTAAAAAATGCCAAGGGAGGTGAATACTTTTGCAAGCCACTGTAGCTGTGCAGCGATGCTCCCCGTCCAACCAGACAGAGCTTGAGTTGATCTGTAGAGAAGAACGGGAGATACTCCCCAAATACAGGTGTGCCAAAGAAGACTCAAGGCTGTAATCGCTGCCAAAGGTGCTTCAACAAAGTACTGAGTAAAGGGTATTAATAGTTGTGTAAATGTAAAATTTACGTTTTTTCGTTTTAATAAACGTGCAAAATTTCAATAAACCAGTTTTTGCTTTGTCATCATGGGGTATTGTGTGTAGAATGATAAGTAAACAAATTGTTTTCATCAATTTTAGAATAAGGCTGTAACATAACAAAATGTGGAAGAAGTCAAGAGGACTGAATAGTTTCCAAATGCAATTTAAGCTTTAACTGCTGGCTACCCTTCTTCCGTGGCTTAACCCAATGAGAGAAGGTCAAAAGTGTTTCTCTAAAAGCTGTCTGGGTTTAAACAACAGTGAATAGCTAAATTAATTGATAGTGACATAATTAAATTATTTTCCAAGCAATGTCAGCCTCTGAATAAAAAAAAAATGAAACAATGATATCCCCATATGCATCGGAGTCACGTCTTTCCAAGGTATTTTACAGCTTGTTTCCAGCATAAAGTATTGTGGACCAAAGCGCTGTTATAGATCACTTTATATAATCAGATCTGTTTTATTTATTTTTTTAATCTTAAGCTAACAAGGGATAGGCCAGTGCTTTTTGCCATTTTCTTTAATAAAAGGTAGGCCTATGGCATACCCTCATACCCCTCAGTTTGAGTCTTGGTTTTAACTTAACAGACGTTCATTGACACGGAGGTAGGCTATTTAAAGAGTGCATGGTGGGTGGAGGAATTGACCAACAAATCTTAAATAGGAAGAAATAGGCTCCAACACAAAGCCATCTTGTTGTTAGTAAATTCAAATGAAGATGGTTTAAATGAATTATGCCTACTCAAATTTGCCTACTTTCAGCACCATGAGCTGTCCATTTCCGATTGATTGTGCCGCGGCTGCTGCTTCAAGTTTTAGCACCACATGCCAGCAACAAATGACCTGCCAGCAACAAACGCTGACACTACACATCCAAGTATAACTGATCAAATTATAAAAGACAAACATTGTAATTCCGTAAAGTGAGTATGGAAGAAAAAATTGACCAGATACAATGCTATTTTACTGTAAATGAATTGGCAACAGACTTCCAGCATGCTTATAGGGAAGGACATTCAACAAGCACAGCACTTACACAAATGACTGATGATTGGCTGAGAGAAATTGATGATAAAAAGATTGTGGAAGCTGTTTTGTTAGAGTTCAGTGCGGCTTTTGACTTTGTCGATCATAGTCTGCTGACGGAAAAAACGTATGTGTTATGGCTTTACACCCCCTGCTATATTGTGGATAAAGAGTTACCTGTCTAACAGAACACATAGAGTGTTATTTAATGGAAGCCTCTCCAACATAAGCCAGGTAGAATCAGGAATTCCCCAGGGCAGCTGTCTAGGCCCCTTACTTTTTTAAATCTTTACTAATGACATGACACTGGCCTTGAGTAAAGCCAGTGTGGCTATGTATTTGGATAACTCAACACTATACACGTCAGCTACAGTGAGTTAAATCACTGCAACACTTAACAAAGAGCTGCTGTTAGTTTCAGAATGGGTGGCAAGGAATACATTAGTCCTATATATTTCAAAAACTAAGAGCATTGTATTTAGGACAAATCATTCAATAAACCCTAAACCTCAGCTGAATCTTGTAATAAATAATGTGGAAATTGAACAAGTTGATGTGACTAAACTGCTTGGAGTGGATTGTAAACTGTCATGGTCAAAACGTATCGATGCAACAGTAGCTAAGATTTGGAGAAGTCTGTCCATAATAAAGCGCTGCTCTGCCTTTTTAATAACACTATCAACAAGGCAGGTCCTACAGGCTCTAGTTTTGCTGTACCTGGACTACTGTTCAGTCGTGTGGTCAGGAGCCACAGAGGGACCTCGGAAAATTACAATTGGTTCAGAATAGGGTAGCATGTCTGGCCCTTAAATGTACACAGAGAGCTAACATTAATAATATGCATGTAAGTCTCTCATGGCTCAAAGTGGAGGAGAGATTGACTTCATCACTACTTGTTTTTGTAAGAAGTATTGACAAGCTGAATGCACCGAGATGTCTGTTTAAACTACTAGCACACAGCTTGAACACCCATGCCTATCCCACAAGACATGCCACCAAAGATCTCTTCACTATCCCCAAGTCAAGAACAGACTATGGGAGGCACACAGTACTACATAGAGCCATGGCTACATGGAACTCTATTCCACATCAGGTAACTGATGCAAGCAGTAGAATCGGATAGAAAAAACAGATAGAAATACACCTTACGGAACAGCGGGGACTGTGAAGAGACACACACATAACATGATAAGACACGCACTCTACACACACATACACATGGATGTTGTATTGTAAATATGTGATAGTAGAGATTTTAAACTGTATATAACTGTCTTAATGTTGCTGGACCCCAGGAGGAGTAGCTGCTCCCTTGGCAGCAGCTAATGGGGATCCTTAATAAATACAAATACAAATACACAGCAAAGCCATTTGTCAAGCAGCACACAAAAAGGTTTTTAATCAGCAAGCACCAGATCTTAATGAGTGCTTGTTTCCTATGAAATGGGGTCTGTTTGAATGAACAGCTTTGAATGAGTTTAAAAAACACATGGAATGCTGACTCCATCCTGGTGGCGCAGTGGACTAATTCCATGGATAGAGAACAGAAGATCATAAGTTTGAATCTCACTAACGGCGTGCCACGCTAAAAAATAAATGTGTTTGCATGATTAATGCCTAAGCAAATGAATTTCCATGTGTCCTCTCTGCGCTTGGAGTTCAAAACAGTTAATCTAAGCTAGCAGTGTTATTAAAAGTCTTATTGAAACGTTCAGTGAAAGTTTTAAGGAAGTTATTCAAAAACATCCACATAACCTATTATTTCCATTCTCAGAACATTAATAAAACCTCCCAGGAAAACGTTCAGGGAACCATAGTAAAACGTTCTCAGAACGTCCCTACAACCTAAGAATTAAAGTTCCCAGAACAGGCGAAATGTTCACTTCCGTTCTCAGAACATTTAAAAAACGTTCAATTTTACCAGTCAGGAAACTTGTGGTTTCCTTCCAATGGGAAACCAAACACGTACGTTCCCACAACTTCCAAGGAACCAAATGTGCTAGGTAAGCTGTGTGTCATATCAAACTATACTGAACAAAAAAATATCAACGCAACATGTAAAATGTTGGTCCCATGTTTCATGAGCTGAAATAAAAGATCCCAGAAATGTTCCATACACACAAAAAGATAATCCATCCACCTGACAGGTGTGGCATATCAAGAAGCTTATTAAACAGCATGATCATTACACAGGTGCACTTTGTGCTGGGGACAATAAAAGGCCACTCTAAAATGTGCTGTTTTGTCACACATCACAATGCCACAGATGTCTCAAGTTTTGAGGGAGCGTGCAATTGGCATGCTGACTGCAGGAATGTCCACCAGAGCTGTTGCCAGAGAACTGAATGTTAATTTCTCTACCATAAGCTGCCTCCAACGTCATTTTAGAGAATTTGGCAGAACGTCCAACTGGCCTAACAACCGCAGACCATGTGTAACCACACCAGCCCATGCTAGATCTGGTCACTGAACAAAGTGGACGTTCATCAGTGTTGCCAATCACACTGGACATGATTCAGTTACACACCAGTGTCCCCCATGCAGGGCTTGCATTACATAGAGCAGCCTAGCCAGCTAGGCAAACATCAACCACCATACTATAAAGGTTCAGAGGTCAAAGTGCACTGTGCTCTCTGTTACATGAACGCTAAGGAGGTCACATGAACATTTTCTGTGTATCAGTTAAAAAATTATATGAATTCACATAATGGGTAGAGAAGAAAGAGCACACCAAGACAGACAAAAGAGTGTACTGTAAATCATTAGTGTTAGAAATCTGGGTAGTTGTCGTATAAGAAGTGTATTGGAGGAACTGAGCGAGCACAACCTAGAACCAAATTCTCCTCTGCTCCTCCTTCGATTCTATCAAGGGTAAACAGGAAATGTGTGGCATGTTGAGACAGTTAGGCGGGTGGGGGGTGGGGGGGATAAAAAAAGAACCACTGGCAACACAGCATGGGCTTCTTTGTGTAATAGCATTGTTTAAATTGGAAATATATTGGAATTAATCTATCAGTATTCAACACTGCTAAGATTGTAGTTAGATATCTTTGTGAGGTGAGCTGAGAGGGTATACTAAGAAGGTATAAAGAGGAAGGGAGAGAGGCTAAGAGGAGAGTAGAGCTGGGGTAGAACACTACAGTTGAGGACGAGGTTATTTTAGTACCCCAAATCCTGACAATACTAGTAAGCCACAGTGACAAAGGGCAATCTGGTTCTTCCCAATAACTTCTTGGCTTATCTGTTATTGATCAATGGATCTCATTATGTTAAAACATCAAGGACCCAGGCTGCAGCAGCCAGACTCTCGTCACTTGGCACGAGCCCACCATTTCATGAACACTGCACATAATTCTCCCTTACACAGTTTCTGTGAAGAATTATAAGGAAGGTTATTTTAGTTTGGCCTTTGCTATGGTTATGTTGTTTTTGTCTAGAATTTATTTGTTTTAGAGGTCAGAATTGTTGAGGATATTTACTCCTCTCCATCAAAGTGTAGCTGCAGTTGGAGTGATCCAGCATCAGATGTAGAAGAATGAAGGAGAGGACTGACAAGCAGACAGGCGCTCTGCTAATATATCAGGGAGGTAGGTGCTGATGGCCTGTTTCCAAGGTGACATGGGCGAGTTGGGTTCTGTCTCATTTGCAGATGCAAACGAGACCTCGTCACTACGCTAAAGCTTCTCTGGAGGTGCAATGAAATCCCAGGAGCAGAGCTTTTAGTGTACCTGGGCTGGGGGTATATTTGCATCTCATGTTTATTTGCGATGTGTTTCTTTTGTTGATTTTTGGATTAGTTGTCACCCAAATGTCTATCACTGCGTTTTCAACCATTTAAAAGCACAGCAATGTTCAAATGGGAATACACTGTCAGATATTTTGTTTATTTATACAACAGATTAATGTGTTATCACTGTGCGTCATCTAATAGCAGAACCAAATGACCTGGATTGCCATTGAGATTACATTAAAAGTACATGGTGCAAGTGATCAATGCCGTTCGAGATTCTGCACAGATTATTACAGCAATTGTGAAGATGTCCACAGTCCTGCGACGACCTATGCATGCTATCTGGAACATGCACGCCTTATATATTTGCATAAGAAGAAATTTATAGTTCAAAATGTGGCCATGGATTTGTTACTCATGGTTTAAATGTTTGTAAGATAGCCTTAACCTTAGGCTATTTACTGTATCACAAAAGTAATGTTGAATTGTGTTTAGTTGACAATGCAACCAAAAATCAACATTTAAAGCTGCAATATGTAACTCTTTGGGTGACCCAACCAAATTCACATAGAAATGTGAGTTATAGATCTGTCATTCTCATTGAAAGCAAATTTAAGAAGCGGTAGATCAGTTCTATGTGTGCTATTTCTATGCTTCCTGTTCTTAAGTTTAGTTTTTGCGTTTTACCTTTCGGTTTTGTACACCAGTTTCAAACAGCTGAAAATACAATATTTTTGGTTATTAAAAATATATTTCACAGTGGTGTAGATGGTACAATAATTCTCTACACTATACATTGCTTGTTTTGCCACATAAACTGAAATGAGGCGAACTATTAGAATTTTAGCAACCAGGAAATGGCAGAGCGATTTCTGCATATTGCACCTTTTAAAGGAGATATTTACTGCCTGGATAGTTCCATCTGAGCCACTGGCTTAATCACATTTTTTTACTTTTATTTTTGGTTGAGTTGGATATGTGAATAAAACATTTCAATTATTAATTTGTAGACAAACTGGAATTAAAGCCAGACTAAGTCAGTGGCAGAGATGGAACTATCCAAGCAGAAGATACATTTCCTTAAAATGTTGATGTTTGGTTGCATTGACCACCAAACACAATTCAATATCACTTCAACTTAAATGAAATATCCCTAAAAATCATTACATTTGAAATCAACCAGTGCTTGAAACCCTAGGCCTATTGCATTGTCTATTTGTTGTTGAATTCTGTGTTGTATTTAAACAATAGCTGTTGATGACTTTGCAAATGCTATATAGGCCCAATAGCATCATTGATGATACTGTATATGAGTAAAAAGTATGGTCACATTGCATTTGCTCTGATTAACCTACCCTTTGGAATGACTTCGATATCAACAATCATTTTCACGATAGCACATTGGTAACAGTCAGTGACAAATATCATCGCTAAGCAGGGCTGGGCTTGGTTAAATCCCATGCGTCAACCTAAGCAACATAATAAACAACTCCCCATGAAAATCCCTCCGTTTAAGCTAGAGATATCAGGTATCAATCCACCGCATACGCCTATGGCGGGCTTCCGGTGGAAAAAGTGACAGAGCTACAGCGGTGTTTGTCAGACCATGAGACATCCCGAAAATCGGTCTTCTTACAAAAATGTCTGAAGCATCCGAACGGTTTGGCCTACAAAAACTATTAAGAAATTTGGTTACCATGGTGTGATGAGTGTGATGGAAAGGAGTCAGGCGCAGGAGGGTAATCACCGAATACAGAGTTTATTCCTTCGTAGACACACAAATGCGCTCAAATAGCGATCAACAAAACAGGCACAGGGGAAAATCTACCCTGGCAACACAATGTTATGAGTAGCTCCACCGAGCTACACTACTCTCACAAAATACAATCACCCACAAGGACAAGGGGGCAGAGGGAACACTTATACACACACTAATTAGGGGATAGGAACCAGGTGTTTGTGATTGACAAGACAAGATAATTGTGATAATGATTGGGACGGCAGTGGTTAGTAAGCCGGTGACGACGAACGCCGAAGCCTGCCCGAACAAGGAGGGGAGGCAGCCTCGGCCGAAGTCGTGACACATGGTGACATAATCCTGTGGTTGAAATTTCACCCTCAAAACAATCCAATGTATTTTCCACGTAGATTCAATGTCACAATATGTTGACAAATGACGTTGAAACAACATTGATTCAACCAGTTTGTGCCTAGTGGGTCCTTTGTTTGGATGGAGGTGAACAGATGATGTGTCCACAGGATTTACGTAGTGATGCTGCTTAGAGAGGGAGCGAGGGACACTTTTGTCAATCTGACCAAATTGTAGAGTATTAGGATTTTTACAAAAAAGAAAAGACTACAACAAATAGAGCAAGACAAAGAGAAACTGAATCAAAAGATTAGAGGAGAGAAAGAGATACATTTAGACATTTTGGAGAATGCAGTCTTGTTCTTTCCTATTTTATAAAAACTAATATAAAATTATTCCATCCTGCATTTTAATAATTACCACATTGGTCAGGGCTTAAATTCCTATTTCCCTGGTTCAAAGTACAAAACAACAACAATAAAACAGCCATTCACAAGTGAGGCCGAAATGTGCCTTTGAGAACGACACATATGCCACATCCTGAATGGTTTAATGGTTATGAATAATTAGAGCATTCTCATACAGAGCAGATGTCTCTTTCTGCCAAACACAGCCCTACAAAGAATGAACGACAGACAGAACATTTTGGAAGAAAGAATGGGTGGGGGCAGTCTCTTTTTAACTGGGAGATGAGTATTCAGTAGCCTGTAACCCCCCCACACCAAGCACACACACACACACACACACATACCCCCCCCCCCACCCTCCCCCAAAACACACACACTGACACCAACATTATTTAGGTGCAATCCCACTTGAACCCCTGCAGTCAGAGCAGAGAGAGGGTGCCAGGGCGCCCCTCTGCTTCACATTCATTGTGCCAGTGAAACCATCAATTATTCAACCTCCACTCAAATATTGATATGGAAATCGCCATCTTGTCATCTGACAGGGAACATATAGTAAGAACCAGAACCCTTTTTTAATCTCTAATTTTTACTCACTCTGGCTCTCATTCTCTTCACTGAATGCATTGCCTTCTTTTGTAAACTTCACTTTCCTCTATAACAGATCAATACTGTAGGTCTTGCATAAAACATGGTTGACTGACTGTGTTAATTCAAACAAAGATAAGTGGTATGATATTCTATGGTACACACCTTGGGCAGAGCAAAATGTACAAATTAATGTGATGTATCTCTCAGCAGTAGCAGCATCGGATGTACTTGCTTGTTGAACATGCAAATGCATTAATAGAATTAAAAGGTTATGTTATGCTGAATTGAATTGGATGCATTCAACACTCAAGCATATTGATTCAAACTGACTAAATGTCTCTGAATGTAGCAGCAAAATAACTGAGGGACACTGCGTTTCTCCACCCCATTCACAAGCACTGTTTGAAGGTCAACCAAGGAAAACATGTGACCCTCTATATATTTATTCCTCTGTTTGGACTCTTTTACTTAAGGCATGCATGTACAGGGATGACTCGAACCTGTGGGTTTGGAGTTGGGGAAACAATAATTGGTCTGTATTTGTGAGATTGAATTACAGAGATATGATATGACATATTTGAGACAAAATATATGAATTATATTAGTCATCTATGAATATTATAAGAATAGTGTATGTTCTGATAATGTAACCTTTACAAAATAACTGCTTTCCTTATAGGTTTCACATAGTTTTTTATAAGTCAACATATAAAAAAACAAGACAATTACTATAAGAAATACAATATTTGTATATATATTTTCATTTTCAGGTATGAGTTTCCATGGTTAAGGCTGGGCAGCACCTCCTACTGGACAGTTGTTTTATCTACACCTATGCCTTTGGTCTCCCATCCAAGGTTTTAACCAAGCCCAGCCTTGCTTAGCTTTGATATTTGTCACTACCAATGTGCTATCGTGAGAATGATTGTTGAGAGATGTCCACTTAATAACTAAATAGATTCACTGCTGCTATCAGTCATTCCTCCTTCACCCCATCATCCTCTCCTCCTCTTCTCTCCTCTCCTCCTGTCCTTCTCTCTCCTCCTCCTCCCCTACCCCTCCTCCTTGTCTTCTCTCCTCCTCTTCCTTTTGTCTTCCTCCTCCTCTCCTCTTCATCCTTCTTTCCTCTCCTCTACCTCATCCTCCTCCTGTCCTCCTCCTCTTCTCTCTCACCTTCTGTCCTCCTCCTCATCTCCCATATACAGTGCCTTCGTAAATTATTCAGACCCCTTGACTTTTTCCACATTTTGTTACGTTACAGCCTTATCCTAAAATGGATTAAAAAAATTACAATCCTCATCAATCTACACACAATACCCCATAATGACAAAGTGAAAACTGATTTTTAGACATTTTTGTAAATTCATTAAAAATACAAAACAGAAATACCTTATTTACATAAGTATAAGACCCTTTGCTATGAGACTCGAAATTGAGCTCAGGTGCATCCTGTTTCCATTGATCATCCTTGAGATGTTTCTACAACTTCATTGGAGTCCACCTGTGGTAAATTCAATTGATTGGACATGATTTGGAAAGGCACACACTTGTCTATATAAGGTCCCATGTCAGAGCAAAAACCAAAAATGTCTGCAGCATTGAAGGCCCCCAAGAACACAGTGGCCTCCATCATTCTTAAATGGAAGAACTTTGGAACCAGCAAGACTCTTCCTAGAGCTGGCTGCCCGGCCAAACTGAGTAATCGGGGGAGAAGGGCCTTGGTCAGGGAGGTGACCAAGAACCCGATGGTCACTCTGACAGAGCCCCAGAGTTCCTCTGTGGAGATGGGAGAACCTTCCAGAAGGACAACCATCTCTGCAACACTCCACCAATCAGGCCTTTATGGTAGTGTGGCCAGACGGAAGCCACTCCTCAGTAAAAGGCACATGACAGCCCGCTTGGAGTTTGCCAAAAGGCCCATAAAGACTCTCAGACCATGAGAAACAAGATTCTCTGGTCTGATGAAACCAAGATTGAACTCTTTGGCCTGAATGCCAAGCGTCACGTCTGGAGCAAACCTGGCACCATCCCAATGGTAAAGCAAGGTGGTGGCAGCATCATGCTGTGGGAATGTTTTTCAGTGGGAGGGACTGGGAGACTAGTTAGGATCGAGAGAAAGATGAACGGAGCAAAGTACAGAGCGATCCTTGATGAAAACCTGCTCCAGATCGCTCAGGACCTCAGACTGGGGCGAAGGTTCATCTTCCAACAGGACAGCGACCCTAAGCACACAACCAAGACAACGCAGGAGTGGCTTTGGGACAAGTTTCTGAATGTCCTTGAGTGGCCCAGCCAGAGCCCGGACTTGAACCCAATCGAACATCTCTAGAGAGACCTGAAAATAGCTGTGCAGCAATGCTCCCCATCCAACCTGACAGAGCTTGAGAGGATCTGCAGAGAGGAATTGTAGAAACTCTCCAAATACTGGTGTGCCAAGCTTGTAGCGTCATACCCAAGAAGACTCGAGGCTGTAATCGCTGCCAAAGGTGCTTCAACAAAGTACTGAGTAAAGGGTCTGAATACTTATGTAAATGTGATATTTCAATTTTTTGATATAAAACTGTTTTTGCTTTGTCATTATGGGGTATTGTGTGTAGATTGATGAGGGGGGGGGGGGGGGGGGGGAATGTAATCCATGTTAGAATAACGTAACAAAATGTGGAAAATGTCATGGGGTCTGAATACTTTCAGAAAGCACTGTATGTGATGAGACCTTAGAAGGCTTAGCTTACATGTCTCGTATGTTTTTTATATAATATATGCAACATTTCTGTTATGTCTAAATGTTATCCACCCATATGTCAGATATTACAAGTGTATTTGCTGCCATATGTATTACTTACAAGTTCCAGGTAGAACATATAAGTATGTTATTCTCTTCCTTTATTGTGTATTTTAACTATTGCTTGAATTCTATAATATGTGTAAATTGTAAAATGCAGGGCTCCCTTGTAAAAGAGACCTTGGTCTCAATGGGACTACCTGTTGAAATAAAGGTAAATTATGGGATATGTTTATTTTAGTTGACATTCTAATTATTTCTCGCGTAGAAACATTGTTGTTTTTGCCGGATGTCTAGTCCACATTTTCCATACTCAAAGCACAATTGCTTCGCAAGACTGCAGAAAATGGCTGCTAGAAATGCTGAATGGAGACACATTGCCAAACAATTGGACTACCTGGTCAGTTGAATGTGAAGTAATTAACTGGAAAGTGGAAGCTTACATAAAGTGTACACTATATATACAAAAGTATGTGGACACCCATTCAAATTAGTGGACTCGGCTATTTCAGACACACCCATTGCTGACAGGTGTATAAAATCGAGCACACAGCCATGCAATCTCCATAGACAAACATTGGCAGTAGAATGGCCTTACTGAAGAGCTCAGTGGCTTTCAACCACCTTAGGCACCTCCTCACTCACAGTCTGGACAAATCATGATCCTATTGGTGTCACCTGTTCACCTGTGTATTTATGCCCTCACTTCCCTGTGTTCCCTTGCTCAGTTTTCTCTGCTAGTTTCTTGATGCCAAGCAGTACAAATCAGTGTCTGATCACGAGACGGAAGTACAGGTACTTGTTTCATTGTTGTTTTCAGTCATAGTTAGTATTTCGTATTTTTGCTGTCAACAAATTTGCTCCTCCTTTATTTTTCGTGATAAGTCTGTTATTTTGTATCCTGGCTTTGGGACCACCAGTAAAGATCCTTGTTTCACCATCCCTGCCTACTGCCTACTGTCTATCCTGCACCGCACCTGGGTCACACCTCACACCAACCCTTACAATGCTGGCTTTCCAACAAGTCAGTTCGTCAAATTTCGGTCCTACTAGAGCTTCCCCGGTCAACTGTAAGTGTTGTTATTGTGAAGTGGAAACATCTAGGAGCAACAATGGCTCAGCTGCAAAGTGGTAGGCCACACAAGCTCACAGAACGGGACCGCCTAGTGCTGAAGCGCGTAAAAATCGTTTATCCTTGGTTGCAACACTCACTACCGAGTTCCAAACTGCCTTTGGAAGCAACGTTAGCACAATAACTGTTTGTCGGGAGCTTCATGAAATGGGTTTCCATGGCCGAGCAGCCACACACAAGCCTAAGATCACCATCCGCAATGCCAAGCATCGGCTGGAGTGGTGTAAAGATCGCCGCCATTGGACTCTGGAGCAGTGGAAAAGCGTTCTCTGGAGTGATGAATCATGCTTCACCATCTGGCAGTCTGATGGACGAATCTGGGTTTGAGGTATCTGGTGAACATGAGGCTTAAGGCAGCCCTGATTCAGAGGGGTTGGGTTAAATGCGGAAGACACATTTCGGTTTAATGCATTCAGTTATGCAACTGACTAAGTATCCCCCCTTTCCCTTTCTCTCTCTCATTCAGACGCTGTTGTCAATTTAATAAAGCGCAACTTTGTCAACCGTATCTCTCCCACAGCTTCCTGGCCAAAATGACAACAGAGTGTGGGTGAGTGGAAAAACAGGAAGCGGACGAGGCGCTGGTGGGCAGACTGCATTCAGGTTTTGTCGCCTGGAGACAGACACGTGCTCATCAGGACATTGCTCAACACACAGAACCCATGGTGCAAGCTAGATAGCCTCCTCCCAGTCAGGAAGACAGCCTGGCTGTTTCCTGGTAGCACTGGTACAGGCTGGCATGTGGTATTGTTGTACCATTTGAGGCATGATGTCTTTTGAGGCAGCTATTGGACATGTAGACAAGTTCTGTGCAGCACAATCACTAAGGAATGAACCAAGATATGAAGCTCCTTGTCAGCTGTACATATTCACCATATCTCTTTGTTAACCAGGATGAAGAGTGCAGAGTTAGCAGCATGTACAGTGTATTTTCACAGCATATGCTCAAGACATAATTGGATTGAATGTCATTTTGTAAATAAAATGAGTAATAGTGAACAAAAGGCCAGACTTAGGTGTTTAACAGTCTGGTAGTACACGCACACACACACACACACACTCACACTCAAACTGGGCAGCTGAACTGTCAGCAGTCGGGAGCTTTGGGAGACATTTGAATTCCCAGAAATCCTGTAGTATGTAGATGTCCGATGGAGAGCTACCCTGAGCAAATAGAGGATGCAAAACATCGGCTGCTCTATGTAGGTCATATAAAGCGGTGTAGCTAATAGCTAGGATGTCTAAATTACCCTCCCACTATTGTAACTATCCACAAAAACGAGCTGTTTTCAATGCAGGAGAACCCAAGTAATTTCCATTTGTAGTGAATTAACATAAATTGAGTTAGTGCCCTCAGCGAGTGATATCCCGGCTCATGAGGGAGAATGTATTGGTGTATGTAAGTGACTGAGCTGTTCACAAGGCTGCCTCGTCGTGGCTCACTGACTTTCTTGTTTATGCCCAGAGATTTATTTTGAAGAAGTGAGTAAGGCCCGCCTAACACAGATGTAACAGATCTGTTTACAGTCAGTCAGAAAGAGTAGAGTGGAGCAGGAGCGTGGGTGGGGGGTAGAGGAGGAGGGTTGGTGTCAGGGGGTGCTTTGGCCCCCTTGGCTCCTCCTGACATCTGTGAGTCAATTAGCTGACTGGAGAGAAAACATCCCTGCCCCCTCCACCAAACAACCCTGGGCCAGCCAGCAGCCCCAGCCTGCCAGCCATACTGACTGTGAATGCAGCCTGCCTGGTAAGAGGTTGGTGGGGGAGGGGTGCTAGTCAGAGCGAGGGGTGGTGGGGGTGAGGAGGGTGGATGTCAAGAATGTGGCTCATGGTCTGCTCTTTTGTGTGTGTTGTGTTAGACGGGTGCACGATGGGCTGGTCTGCTATATTCATAGAAAAAAAGGTGCTATCTAGAACCAAAAAGGGTTATTCGGCTGTCCCCATAAGAGAACCCCTTTTGGTTCCAAGTAGAACCCTTTTAGGTGCCATGTAGAACCCTTTCCACAGAGGGTTCTACATGGAACGCAAAAGAGTTCTACCTGGAACCAAAAAGGGTTCTCCTATGGGGACAGCCGCAGAACCCTTTTGGAACCCTTTTTTCTAAGAGTGTAGCTAACCACAGCTCCCCATTGACTCCAGTGTAAAAACCAAAAGGCCCTAAACTAGCTACCTTTCTGAAGTAACACACAATGTATAAACAGGATGAACAAATTAACCCACCCACAACATATAGATAGAGTCCACTCTTTCTGTTCCTCTATTTATTTTATCTATTTTTCTGGCTCACACATGGGGAATCTCATGTATCTCTCAAAATTCTGTACATTCACTTTGCTTATTTTTTCCTTCTTCCCCACCGGATGGTGCGTCCCACATTCCCTTCCCCGTCCGTCCCTGATGTCCTCCTCCTTATTCTTGGGCTACTGCTATGGAACTTTGCTTCAGTCACATCGCTAATTATTTAAGAGCCCCACCTCATTAACAGTGCTGGGAGGTAATAAATGATTTATGGGCCATTCTTCACATCGACCGCCGTTCCTGTCCCTCAACCCTCCTCCTTTCTCACACTGCCTTCCTGCCTCACAGGTTATATCTCTGTTTGTCCACCCTGGTGTCTCTCCCCCTCGTTCTCCTTGTTTGGTCAGGTTCCTGGCTCTAACTCAATATGAGGACTGTGGAAATGTTGTGGTTGGCTGCCGAGCAGGAAGTGCAGTGTAGAAGACCGAGAGATAGGTGTGTCTTCCATCCGCCCCCCTGGGCAGTGTACACAAAAATACAGTGTTGTGTGGATTGTTGAAATGTCTTCACTACATTATTGGGACAAAAATGTATGACTTTAGCCACGTTTATACCTGGTTCTAATATGCGCCTTCTGTCCTGATCTTGTCCTCATTCTGATTGTGCCCACATTTTTAGACAGGTGTAGATGATTAAAAGACACATTGTGAACTGATTTTGATCAGATCTTATAAGTGTAAACAAGCAAGCTTAATCATTAAAAAATATTCAATAAATGATTCAGTGTTGATATATATTCTAGGATAGACCTATTCATTTACAACAGATAAGCGGGCACAATCTAATCTAGGGGCGGCAGGTAGCTTAGTGGTTAAGAGCGTTGTGCCAGTAACCGAAAGGTCGCTGGTTCTAATCCCCGAGCCGACTAGGTGAAAAATCTGTCGATGTGCCCTTGAGCAAGGCATTTAACCCTAATTGCTCTGGATAAGAGCGTCTGCTAAATGACTAAAATGTAAATGTATATCCAATGCCTCAAAGAAATAATCTAATTCAGTACCAGGCTTTCCTTACTGACCAGGGCACTGTTTTCATTTAGGAATGGAGGCCAGCCTGTAGTGACAACTCAGTGGCATTGAGTATTGATCTCTGGGATTGGCTTGATTGATCACGCTGCCTACAGAATCCATAAATAAATACAACCCTCATGGCTGAGGTACGGACAGCATTGGTAAGAACACTGGACTGACATATTAGATTGATATCTCTTATTCTATTCCATGGCATTTTTCTATTTACAACTTTTATGTATTATTATGAGCTACATAAATCAAACAATGTTTAGCACCTCAACCACTGAGTCAAACTCTTTGCGTCACCACAATCAGTTGGATAGTCATTTGTTTTTGTTTTATGGAGGTAGTAATGTTGAGAGTGTTGCTCATGGGGCTTTCCAGACTATGGTAAGAGATTATAGAGCTGAATGAAAACATGCCTAACGTGTGTTCCTAATCCTCTCTGGTAGAATTCATAAAACTCTTGACCCCTGACCAGTGATTAGAATCAGAATAACAGTTTAGTTGGCAGTCAGGAACAATTCCAAAAGAGTGGAAACTTTCTCAATTGTAATTGAGAAAATGAGAGCTACGACTTTGAATGTCAATTCTCCCCCACTTTCGCCAAAGTTCCCCCTCTACCCTGGGGCCATCAAGTGACGATTAGCAGGTTTCCCCCTATCCAAATTTCCCTCACCCACCCACCCCACCACAGTTCTCAAGGCAGGCAGGATGGCAGGCCCTTCCATCCCCCACCCCCCCAGCCTTGACTTAGCCAAACTGCAGCCTCAGAGCTGTCTCACTGAACACAACACTCACTTCTGATTGGGCGCTGGGTCCAAGAGGAAACCTTGAGTGTATTTATAGATGTCTCTCATTTACCAGAACAATAACAATTCCCCAACCACACCACCACCCCCAAATGAAGAAAGAACGAGCATAGCCTGGATTTATAGTACTTTTAGTTTTGGGTTGCGGTTGAATTGCGGAAGCATGGAATTTTGGGGGAAATTAAGTTAACTTTTCTAGATTTTGATTTATTTAAATGTGTTTGGGCAGATTCTAAATAAACTAGTATGGCTGCTTAAGGACTTTAAAATATTTTAACCATTATGATAACATTGTGCCACAAGTAAGAGTAGTAACACCGATGACGGTAACACCAATGACATATTTGAGGCAATTTAGGATTTTCTTACATTGAGATAAGAATCTCCATATGCTCAAATCTAAGGTTAGAAATAGGTTAAAATAATGAACTAAAGTCATATGATTAATCATGTTGATAAGAATGTAATTTCACTTAATTTAAAATGACTAAAACCAAGACACCTTTTATTTAGACACACCAAATTATCAATGGAATCCTCAAATTTATGACATACTAAAAATGTGTGATTAGCTAATAATTGTTCTTTAATATAGACCCCTCACCCGATAACAGTTTTCCACTGGAGGGAATGCTCAAGGTCCATGTAAATCTTTGTAATGAGTGATTTTCAAGGCGGTAACACCAAGACATTAAACGAAGGGATACATATTATATTTGTTAAGAAAATAGGTATTTTAATAGCCTTCTTTGTTTGTATTGATCAGTACAATATATGAAATACTTTCTAGCATTCAAAGTAATAGATAGATATCTCTAAATCCCCCAAAACATGGCACTACAACTCTACTCATCACTACAGTGGCAAGCCAATTTGCTTGTCCTTAGTACTTTTAATAATATAATAAATATAATATAATATGCCATTTAGCACTTTTAACAATACATTTAGGTAACGTTTTGCAGTATGAAGGAGTTTTATTATGTTTTATCATTGATAAACAGTTAAATACAAACAAAAACATGTATGATGTGTAACTATGTGTCATTTTAAAGTGTTTTTCATGGTTGCTATGCTGAGGGAGGCAAATGCCACCGTAATTCAAGAATGACCCTTTCACAACCTGTAGAAAACACAACTGGAGATTTGAACACAAGACAGGAAATATAAGACTACAGCTGAAGGATCATTATTGGTCATCTGGCTAGATCTATACTCTCCCAGCTATGTTTTTAGATTAAGTTAATGTGATAGAATATGTTGAAAGAGAATAAAAAATAATGTGGTACCACCTGTTTTTATCCAGATACCCATTATCCAGAATTTAACCCATTTACTCAACAATTCACAATTCAACAATTCACTGTCCAACAATTTACTCTTCTGTGCTTTGTCAATATCGTTAACAGGTGGCCAATTAAATAAAACAGTGGTACGGGTACAGTTTCATGAATAACCCCACAGTGTATAGTGTACCCTGATCAAGCGTGACCCGGTTTCTGGGCATTACGGACAATCCCATTGAAAGAAGTGGCCATTCAGGTTGAAGCATGTGCAAGCTTTTCCTAACCGCTCCACCATATGGCTGCTATGATAGCATAAGCCTCTCCCAACCAACCATAAGGCTCAATGCTACTGCTCCTGAGCAACCGTACCGCTCAATGCTAGCGCTCATTACCGGGTGGAGAGAGAGAGAGAGAGAGAGAGAGAGAGAGAGAGAGAGAGAGAGAGAGAGAGAGAGAGAGAGAGAGAGAGAGAGTGAGAGAGAGAGAGAGAGAGAGAGAGAGAGAGAGAGAGAGAGGAGAGAGAGAGAGAGAGAGAGAGAGAGAGAGAGAGAGAGAGAGAGAGAGAGAGAGAGAGAGAGAGAGAGAGAGAGAGAGAGAGAGAGAGAGAGAGAGAGAGAGAGAGAGAGAGAGAATTAAGGTTGAACTGCCTGTTCCTAGATCAGTGTCCGCTGGCCAGCTGATTAGCTCATGCTGTGGTGCGGCATAGTTTCCCATCAGGCTTCATGTCTAATCCGTGCTTCACTGTAAACACGAGGAAACTCACACAGGCTGAGCCCATGAAACTAAACACTGGCTTTATACAGCCAGAGAGGGAGTCAGTTAGTTACTGTGGAGTAGATTCACCCAGGCAAGGCCTTGTCTGCTCTGTCAGCTGTTCAATGTCAGATACAAACTCAAGCAATCAAGGATTCAGGGTCAAAGCATGAAACATGTCAAAATATCAGGAGAACAATTGATATTTGACTTTCTTCCCAAGAGAACATCCCTTCTTCATAAAAAGAGAATCCACAGATGTAGCATTTCAAATCAAATCAAATTGTATTGGTCACATACACATCTTTAGCAGATGTTATTGTGGGCATAGCAAAATGCTTCTGTTCCTAGCTCTAACAGTGCAGTAGTAGCTAACAATTCACAACAACACACAAATCTAAAAGTAAAATAATGGAATTAAGAAATATATAAATATTAGGATGAGCAATGTCGGAGTGGCTTTGACTAAAATACAGTAGAATAGAACACAGCATACACATATGAGATGAGTAAAGCAGTATGTAAACATTATTAAAGTGGCCAGTGATTCCATGTCTATGTATATAGGGCAGCAGCCTCTAAGGTGCAGGGTTGAGTAGCCGGGTGGTAGCCGGCTAGTGATGACTATTTAACAGTCTGATGGCCTTGAGATAGAAGCTGTTTGTCAGTCTTTTGGTCCCAGCTTTGATGCACCTGTACTGACTTGCCTTCTGGATGATAGCGGGGTGAACAGGACGTGGCTTGGGTGGTTGATGTCCTTGATTATCTTTTTAGCCTTCCTGTGACATCGGGTGCTATAGGTGTCCTGGAGGGCAGGCAGTGTGCCCCCGGTGATACGTTGGGTAGACCGTATCACCCTCTGGAGAGCCCTGCGGTTGCGGGTGGTGCAGTTATCAGGCGGTGATACAGCCCGACAGGATACTCTCAATTGTGCATCTGTAAACGTTTCTGAAGGTCTTAGGGGCCAAGCCAAATTTCTTCAGCCACCTGAGGTTGAAGAGGCTTCTTCACCACACTGTCTGTGTGGGTGGACCATTTCAGATTGTCAGTGATGTGTACTCATAGGAACTTGAAGCTTTTCACCTTCTCCACTGCGGGCCCATCGATGTGGATAGGGGCGTGCTCCCTCTGCTGTCTCCTGAAGTCCACGATCAGCTCCTTCGTTTTGTTGACGTTGAGGGAGAGGTTATTTTCCTGGCACCACTCCGCCAGGGCCCTCACCTCCTCCCTGTAGGCTGTCTCGTCATTGTTGGTAATCAGGCCTACTACTGTTGTGTCGTCTGCAAACTTGATGATTGAGTTGGAGGCGTGCGTGGCCACGCAGTCATGGGTGAACAGGGAGTACAGGAGGGGGCTGAGCACACACCCTTGTGGGGCCCCTGTGTTGAGGATCAGCGAAGTGGAGGTGTTGTTTCCTACCTTCACCAAAAGTTTCAGTTTTAACACCTGTAACAAAGGTAGTTATAACGCCTGTAACAAGAGTGTGCTCTGCTTTGTTGTATATAATCATCTGATTGTAGCGCCCTCTCAGTGCTTGGGCCAATAAGTGACATGGCTTGCTGTTAAGCAATATCCAACCGCACACATTGTCACGGCTGTGAATGACTCATGATCTACATTGTGAACAACTGTCTCATCATTCTGGACTGCTCACCCTCTTCCTCAGAAAGCAGATCACTTGTGTAAGGTGTCCTGATTGTATATGTGTGCGGTTGGATATTAATTTTCTTTAGGGCACAGTAGAAAAACTTTTTGCAACAGAAATTGAAAATGAGTGTTTCTCATTGGACAAGTTCAGGTATTCTCTCCCGGATTAAGTTTTCTTCTGTTTGGTGCATAATGACCAAGGGCTTGAAAAAAAAGTGGTGTATGAGAAGGGGGAAAGTTTATTGAGCTGCTCGAAAAGTAACCATATTTCTATTGTAGGAAAGATGAACTAAAGGAGAGTGGAGAACCCACAGCATAACAATGTCTTCAGCAGTGTTGGGGAGTAGTGAACTACATGTGGTTCAACTGGTAATTTAACTACATTTTACAGTAGCTTGGTGGTAGTTGAACTAAATTCAAATATTGGTTGTTTTTTCAATAGTTAATTATTTTTTTGCCATGTAGCTAACTACTGGAACTCAAAAAATACTACTGGAACTCAACGTCTATTCCACATTTGTTCAACGTAATTTAATTGAAATGACTTGGAAACAATGTTGATTCAACCAATGTGTGCCCAGTGGGTAAGAACACATGGTGATGATCATTACTCAAATTCAAAGGACACAAATGTAAGAAAGGTACCATCCTGTAGGTTTTCGCTCCAACCCTAATCTAGCTCACCTGATTCTAATAATTAGATGGTTAATAAACAAAATCAGTTTAGTTACAACTGGGGTTGCAGCAAAAACCTACAGGAGGTTTGCTCTCCAGGAACAGGGTTGGAGAGCCCTGATCTAAATTGACTGTAAAGGACCAGTTTCGGCACGTGAGGTAATGAACAACACTAAAGCTAAACATCTTTCCCAAACCAATAAAGAAACGCTTAGACAGGCACACTCGCACGCACTCGCACACACACATACCAGTGGAGGCTGCTGAGGGGAGGACAACTCAGAATAATGTCTAGAACGGAGCAAATGAAATGGCATCAAACACATGGAACCCATGTGTTTGCTGTATTTGATACCATTCCACTAATTCTACACCAGGCAGTACCACGAGCCCGTCCTCCCCAATTAAGGTGCCACCAACCTCCTGTGACACATAAACACAGATAAAATAAATGAATATTTGCTACATGGCTGAGGGCAGGCTCTTTGGAACCTCCTCCCCCAACCCTTAGGCCACAGTTTACAAAGGGAGGGAAGGAAAGACCAGTGGAGAAACACACAAAGGGCACACATTATGTTCTGAGATGCCTGTGGCACAAAACTGCTGTATTTGTACATCCTATAGTCTACGACATGCCTCAAATGTTGGAGGCAATCAATATTGAGGATGTATTCAATCTTATATTCTTATATTCGCTCCATGATCTCGCCATCACGGTTGACAACTCCGTTATGTCCTCCTCCCAGAGTGCAAATAACCTTGGCGTGACCCTAGACAACACCCTGTCGTTCTCCGCTAACATCAAAGCGGTGACCCGATCCTGTAGGTTCATGCTCTACAACATTCGCAGAGTACGACTGTATCGAGTGTCAGTGTAATGCGGTGGATCGAAGTCAGGCGCAGGACACAGAACTCGAGGAAACGTACTTTACTGAACTTGAGTAAAGAAAACAACACAGCAATACCTTCACGCAGGAAGGAACTAACCCGCTCACCAAACGACACACGAAATGAAAAACAACCACGCACAAGACACATTGGGAGCCACTGGGTTAAATAGGGTAGGCGTGATTACACAAATGGGAAACAGGTGTGTGACATAGACACATATCACATAGATCGGCAGTAGCTAGAATTCCGGTGACGACGAACGCCACAGCCTGCCCGAGCAAGGAGGAGGGGCAGCCTCGGCAGAATCCGTGACAGTACCCCCCCCCCCCCCCCCCCGACGTGCGGCTCCAGCCGTGCGTCGACATTGGCCTCGGGGACGGCCAGGAGGACGCGGTGCGGGGCGAGTCGGATGACTACGGTGGAAGTCCATCAACATGGAGGGATCGAGGATGTCCCTCCTAGGGACCCAGCACCACTCCTCCGGACCGTACCCCTCCCACTCCACGAGATACTGCAGGCCTCCCACCCGACGCCTCGAATCTAAGATGGAACGGACCGAGTACGCCGGTGCCCCCTCGATGTCCAGTGGGGGCGGAGGGACCTCCCGTATCTCAGACTCCTGGAGCGGACCAGCTACCACCGGCCTGAGGAGAGACACATGGAACGAGGGGTTAATACGATACTCAGGAGGAAGCTGTAACCTATAACATACCTCGTTCAATCTCCTCAGGACTTTGAAAGGCCCCACAAACCGCCGACCCAGCTTCTGGCAGGGCAGGCGAAGGGGCAGGTTTCGGGTCGAGAGCCAGACCCGGTCCCCCGGTGCATACACCGGAGCCTCACTGCGGTGGCAGTCGGCGCTCGCCTTCTGCCGCCCGATGTCCCGCTGCATGCGCACATGGGTAGCGTTCCAGGTCTCCTGCGAGCGCCGAAACCATTCATCCACCGCAGGTCCCTCGATCTGGCTCTGATGCCAAGGTGCCAGAACCGGCTGATAACCTAATACACACTGGAAAGGAATAAGGTTAGTGGAGGAGTGGCAGAGTGAGTTTTGGGCTATCTCTGCCCAGGGGAGGAATGCCGACCACTCCCCCCGCCGGTCCTGGCAATACGACCTCAGAAACCTACTCACCTCCTGGTTGACTCTCTCCACCTGCCCGTTACTTTCGGGGTAAAACCCTGAGGTAAGGCTGACCGAGACTCCCAGACGTTCCATGAATGCCCTCCAAACCCTTGAGGTGAACTGGGAACCCCGATCAGACACTATATCCTCAGGTATCCCATAGTGCCGGAAGACGTGTGTAAATAGGGCCTCAGCAGTCTGTAGGGCCGTAGGGAGACCAGGTAGAGGAATGAGGCAGCAAAACTGATCCACAACGACCAGGATCGTGGTATTCCCTTGTGAGGGAGGAAGATCCGTCATGAAATCCACCGATAGGTGGGACCACGGTCGTTGTGGAACGGGTAGGGGTTGCAATTTCCCTCTGGGCAGGTGTCTAGGAGCCTTACACTGGGCGCACAACGAGCAGGAAGAAACATAAACCCTCATGTCCTTAGCTAAGGTGGGCCACCAGTACTTCCCACTAAGACAATGCACTGTCCGACCAGGATGACCAGAGGAGGGTGACGTGTGAGCCCAATAGATCAACCGATCGCGGACCTCCAGCGGAACGTACACACGACCCTCTAGACACTGGGGAGGAGTGGGTTCGTTATGCAACACCCGCTCGATGTCCGCGTCCACCTCCCACACCACCGGTGCCACCAGACACGGCGCAGGAAGTATGGGAGTGGGCTCCACGGAACTCCCCTCCGTGTCATACAGTCGGGACAGAGCATCTGCCTTAGCATTCTGGGAACCTGGCCTGTACGAAAGGGTGAAACAAAAACGGGTGAGAAACATTGACCACCTTGCCTGGCGAAGGTTTAATGTCTTCGCCGCCCGGATGTACTCCAGATTGCGGTGGTCAGTCAAAATGAGAAAAGGGTGGTTAGCCCCCTCAAGCCAATGTCTCCACGTTTTCAGGGCTTGGACCACGGCCAACAGCTCTCGGTCCCCCACATCATAGTTGCGCTCCGCCGGACTGAGCTTCTTAGAAAAAGAACGCACAGGGGCAGAGCTTGGGTGGTGTGCCCGAGCACTGGGAAAGTACAGCACCTATCCCAGCCTCCGACGCGTCCACCTCAACCGCGAAGGCCAAGGAGGGATCCGGATGAGCCAGCACTGGAGCCGAGGTAAACAGGCTTTTCAGACGATTGAAAGCCCTGTCCGCCTCAGCTGACCACCGCAAACGCACCGGTCCCCCCTTCAGCAATGAGGTAATGGGAGCCACTACCTGACCAAAGCCCCGGATAAACCTCCGGTAGTAATTGGCAAATCCTGAAAATTGCTGCACCTCCTTCACCGTGGTTGGAGTCAGCCAATTACGCACGGCCGAAATGCGGTCACTCTCCATTTTCACCCCAGACGCTGACATGTGGTACCCTAGGAAGGAGATGGACTCCTGAAAGAACAGGCATTTCTCCACCTTGGCATACAGGTCATGCTTCAACAGTTTTCCAAGTACCTTACGTACCAGGGACACATGCTCGGCCCGTGTAGTCATCAATATACACCACTACACCCTGACCGTGCAGATCCCTGAAAATCTCATCGACGAAGGCTTGGAAGACTGATGGAGCATTCATCAACCCGTATGGCATGACAAGGTACTTATAATGTCCTGAGGTAGTGCTGAAAGCTGTCTTCCACTCATCTCCCTCCCGAATACGCACCAGATTGTACGCGCTCCTGAGATCCAATTTCGTGAAGAAGCGCGCCCCGTGCAGTGATTCCGATCATGAGTGGTTAACCAGGGAAGTCCCAACACCACAGGATACGCAGGAGAATCAATCAGATAGAGACTAATCCTCTCCTCATGACCCCCCTGCGTCCTCATAGAGAGTGGTGCGGTAACCTCCCTGATTAAACCTGACCCTAGCGGGCGACTATCTAATGCGTGGACAGGAAAAGGCACATCAACACGAACAGTAGGAATCCTAAGAGAATATTTACGATCAATAAAATTCCCAGCTGCGCCTGAATCTACTAGCGCCTTATGCTGGGAATGAGGAGAAAACTCAGGAAACACAACCTCTATAAACAACTGACCAACAGGGAGCTCTGGGTGAGTCGGGTGCCTACTCACCTGAGATGGTCGACCAGTGCTCTGCTTACTACCTCGACTCCCTGGGGACCCTCCCCAGCACCGAACCGCAGTGTGTCCTCTGCGGCCACAGTTGGTGCAGGGGATGGCCCCTCTCCTGGTCTCCCTAAGTGCAGCACCTCCGAGCTCCATGGGGGTAGAGTCGGACGTGCTGGGGGATGGAAGGAATGAGCCCTGATCAGAACGTCCGCGGGTCTCCAACAGGTTAACCAGCCTGATGGACATCTCCACCAGTTGGTCCAGATTGAGATTGGTATCCCTGCAGGCCAGTTCCCGCCGAACGTCCTCCCTTAGGCTGCACCGATAGTGGTCGATCAGGGCCCTCTCATTCCATCCCGCGCTGGCTGCCAATGTCCTGAACTCCAGCGCAAAATCCTGGGCGCTCCTCCTCTCCTGTCTTAGGAGGAACAGACGCTCGCCCGCCGCTCTCCCCTCTGGTGTGGTGGATGATCGAACACCGCCCGGAAGTGGCGGGTGAACTCCTCGTAGCGGACCGATGCAGCATCAATTCCTCCCCACTCGGCGTTGGCCCACTCAAGCGCCTTCCCCAACAGACAGGAGATGAGGGCGGACACGCTCTCGTATCCCGAGGGCGCCGGGTGGATGGTTGCCAGGTAGAGCTCTACCTGGAGCAGGAAACCCTGACACCCGGCTGGTGTACCATCATATGCCCTCGGGAGCGAGAGCCGAATCCCACTGGGCCCAGGTGGAGAAGAGGTGGACTGTGGTATGGGTGGTAGGTGGGAAGGCCACCTCTCTCCCAACGGTCCATGGTGTTCATCACCCTCTCCATGATGGTGCCGAGCGCCCGGATGACACTCTCCTGTCGTTGAAAACGTTCCTCCATAGATTCGGACTGACGAGCTGTACCTGCTGACTCCATAGATGGTGCGTGGTTCTGTAACGAGTGTCAGTGTAATGCGGTGGATCGAAGTCAGGCGCAGGACACAGAACTCAAGGAAACGTACTTTACTGAACTTGAGTAAAGAAAACAACACAGCAATACCTTCATGCAGGAAGGAACTAACCCGCTAACCAAACGACACACGAAACGAAAAACAACCACGCACAAGACACATTGGGAGCCACTGGGTTAAATAGGGTAGGCGTGATTACACAAATGGGAAACAGGTGTGTGACATAGACAACAGGTGCAACATAGACACATATAACATAGATCGGCAGTAGCTAGTATTCCGGTGACGACGAACGCCGCAGCCTGCCCGAGCAAGGAGGAGGGGCAGCCTCGGCAGAATCCGTGACAACGACCCTACCTTACACAGGAAGTGGCACAGGTCCTAATCCAGGCACTTGTCATCTCCCGTCTGGATTACAGCAACTCACTGTTGGCTGGGCTCCCTGCCTGTGCCATTAAACCCCTACAACTCATCCAGAACGCTGCAGCCCGTCTGGTGTTCAACCATCCCAAGTTCTCTCACGTCACCTCGCTCCTCTGCACACTCCACTGGCTTCCAGTTGAAGCTCACATCTGCTACAAGACCATGGTGCTTGCCTACGGAGCTGTGAGGGGAACGGCACCTCCTTACCTTCAGGCTCTGATCAGGCCCTACACCCAAACGAGGGCATTGCGTTCTTCCACCTCTGGCCTGCTGGCCCACCTACCTCTGCGGAAGCACAGTTCCCGCTCAGCCCAGTCAAAACTGTTCGCTGCTCTGGCACCCCAATGGTGGAACAAGCTCCCTCACGACGCCAGGACAGCGGCGTCACTGACCACCTTCCGGAGACACTTGAAACCCTACCTCTTTAAGGAATACCTGGGATAGCATAAAAGTAATCCTTCTACCCCCCACAAAAAAATCATAATAATAATAATAATTGAATATATAATACATAAATAAAGATATATATATAATAATAAAATAAATACAATAATAAAAGAAAAAAGAAAAATAATTTTTAAAAAAACATACAAAATATTACATAAATTACACAAAAAAAATAGAAAGAAATAATAAAAAATTTAAATATAATAATAATAATATATAAAACAAATGAAATTTACAAATATACTCTAAAAATAAAGATTAAAAAAATTAGAAAAATATAAAACAATAAATTGTAAAGTTGTTGTCCCACTGGCTATCATAAGGTGAATGCACCAATTTGTAAGTCGCTCTGGATAAGAGTGTCTGCTAAATGACGTAAATGTAAATGTAAATGTTATATAGACCAACCATACTTTCCTTTGCACTATAATATGACTACTGTATACAAAGATAGTCCTGCACTAGATCAAATCAGAGTGGGCAGTGCAGATTTGATTGGAGTATTCGTATCATAGACCTGAATAGGGCACTAACCAATTCTGATGCAAATTTGGGCAGAGGTTTAGGCCCTGGCAGAAATTAAAGACTAGACAATGCACATGTGAATGTAAAAAAAAACATGTACATTTACACATGTACATTTGTGTCAGACAAATATTGCCATGTAGAATGGGGACAGTTAGTAAACAGAAAGAGCAATGTGGATTATCTGTAAAGCCTAACAGACAGGATTTGTGAGTTTCTCAAAGTCCACACACCTGAGGCCAAAAGTCATTAGCACCTGCTTAAAGTGACCAGCCAATGTCAAACAATGACAAAGGCAAGCGTTAGGCAAGGGTTCACCCATAAAATATATGCTCTACACAATGGGTTGCTCAAAATACTAAGTTGTTTTCATTCAATTGCAATTGCAGGCTAGGGTCCTTGTGGTGAAAGGCGATCTGAGGCACGTGTATCTGCAGTCACAGCACACTATCACAACAGCCACTGCAGCCAGTGGCCTAGAATAGCACAGGCATTCCACTGCCCCTCCCCATCCACACTCAGGCAATGCACAGCAGACTGATGTGTCACATGGACTCTCAGTGATCTTCGAGATGAAACACTCACACACACACACACACACACACACACATATGCATACACACTCATGCACTCACTCACACACACACACATGCACACGCACACACAACCTACCTATCTATCTATTATAATTAAACACATTTCCCGCTGTAACTGAAATACATACTATTTGTGTGTTAACACATTGTTGTCCACATTTATCAGAGAAGGGAAGAAGCCATAGTGATAGATAGAGGACTCATCTTTATCTGTGCTATTATAGCGTCTGTGACAGCATGGGCAGCGCCATTGAGGTTACAACCCATAGGAATCCCCACTGAGTTGACTACTTTGACTACTTTCAAAGGGCAGAAGCATGGTGGACGTCCTCTATGGCATTGCCCATGCTAAAACGGCCTTTTAAAAAATACAGAGGGGGTATTCAAATTGGCTAGTGTGTCACAGTACTCCACTCCTTTTTTCTATGCACATGCACAACTATATTAAGTATGGCCAATCGGAACAAAGGAAAGGCAACCGTAGCTCCACCTCTCTCTCCCCCCCTGAGTTTTTTAGATGTATAATCCCTGAGTTGACCCAGAAAATAGGCAGTTGTTTCAAGATTTGATGCGGCAGTCTTTGTGCATCGGCCCTGTTAGAGCATGAAGCGTAACCCTGTGGAATACATACTGTAATCTGAAGACACCTCGCCTTGCAGATCAAAACTAAAATAAAACGTAGCAGTAGCGAAACTTTAATCCGAGTAGATACGGGTACGTGTTTGTTTTAATGAATTTATTGGATAATTCGCTGTCTGGCGTTTGTGTGAAGGTTTTGAGGTTGCTGTTCCATTGTTTGCCTTTTTGTTGTCTTCAGGAGGATGGGAATAATTAATCGGCAATGCAATTGTAGGCTAGACATTTGATTGAAAGAAAATAGTGGTGTGTATTAACAAAGGGACGTAGACTTTATGGATGTTATGTATTGAATTTGGGAAGCAGTCCTAAATTTGAACAACCATATAATATAGGCTACAGCTGTTGGAGAATGCATAATGCCAATGTATCGCTTCTTTGTTGCAACGTGCGTAAAATAACCGAGCTGGTGTCATTTTGTGTTTGATATGCACTGTGGAGGGGATATAAACCAAAGTATAGTTCATTCTTCATCACAGACCGAGGTGCCTTTTATAATCTATTAAATCAATCGAATATCCAGTTGTAAAGGTAACAAGGTTGATAGCTAGCCTACCTATGTTTCAATCGGCAAGGCACAAAGAGGAGCATTTGCAGCGACACTGAGGAAGACATGGAAAGGCTTTCTAGTGTAATCGAAAAGGAGCACAAACCCTGCGGTTCTTGACTAGGAAGCGTCTCCTGTGGTTTCACTCTGCCATTTCAGGACATTGTAGGCTACATTCTTCCAGGAAATAATATGGTGTAATCACAACAATATTTTGGAGGCTTGAGAAATATATCGAAATTAATTGTTGTCTTGTTGCCAAATCAACCCATTTTACCACATGAACTGCCATAAACTACTCTTATGCATCCAAACAGACGGGTTCCTCTAGTGCAGCCAAGCCAAATATGTCCATGGCATGTCACCTATTCACTAATTGGCTTCAATTGTGCCAAATGAATGCTACTGCATGCTCACTTAACTTCTACCTACCTACATGATGGGTTGAAAATCAACTGCATCGCTCTAACTGTGTTTCCTCTGTGCTCAAAGACAGGAGCCATGGCGGATCATCTAATGATGCCCATGAACCACAGCTCTGCGGGCGGGGGCCTCCACGGCTACAGGATGGGCATGAACGGAGGCCTGCAGGTAGGCCACCAGCAGCACGTAGTGCCCCAGCCCGGCCTCCGAGCATTGCCCAATGGCCAGATGATGCACTACGGCGGGGAACCTCAGCAGCAGGCCACCATGGAGGTGGCCATGAGGCAGCGGCAAGGCATGGTGGGGCCTGTGAACGGACAGCTCAACGGGGCTCAGATGGGCCACCACCAGATGACGTCTGGTAACATGATGTACAACAACGGGCAGGCCCAGCAGCAACACCACCCCCAGCACCATCACATGCACCAACAACAGCAGGTCCAGCAGCAGCAACAACAGCAGTATATGAATGGTGGCCTCACGTCCCAGCAGCTCATGGCCAGCATGCATCTGCAAAAACTCAACACCCAGTATCACGGACATCCACTGGGGCCCATGAACAGCAACCACATGGGCAACGGGGCAGCCCAGTACCGCATTGGCCCGGCCCAGTTGGCTAACATGCAGCAGATGGCCGGGCCGGCGCTGGCCTTGAACGGCATGGACGCGGACATGATTGACGAGGAGGTTTTGACGTCCCTGGTCATGGAGCTGGGCCTGGACCGCGTTCAGGAGCTGCCCGAACTCTTCCTGGGCCAGAACGAGTTTGACTTCATCTCAGACTTTGTGAGCAAACAGCTGCCCAGCACTGTCAGCTGCTGAGTGAGAGAGGACCTGAGTCAACGATGCTGTGAAGGGGCCTGGAGAGGTGGAGAGTTTGGAAAGACTTGAGTAGAGTGTTGCCCACTGGAGACAACTACTGCTCCGCTTTTCATTTTTGTGTTGTGCCTTTCACTGTAACTGTGCTAGGTCGCAGTGAAAGGCAGAGAAGAGTGAGCGAGAGACACTGGTCTGGATAACCACAGCGTACAGTGCTAGGGTGTCATTTGTGAAGTGACCAGAGGTGCAGTTCTGTGTTGGGTCGCAGCTCGCCTGTAATGGGACATCGTCCTCCCGCATCTCTTCTCTCCAGAGATGAATGTAAACAAAACGGCTGAATTTGAGAAGCCACTCTGAACAATGTTAAGACACTGTTGCCTCATACCCTGGACTCTATGGCAGTTTAGTAGTAAGATGTGTTTATTTATTACTCAAGAGAAGTTAATATAGAACAAACCAGAGACTGACAGAGATCTTCCAGAGTGAGGGTCAAGTGCTTTTGGTGTTTTTGGGAGGGTCAGGGGAAGCTCAAAGTTTAAGGTCTCTTTAAAAAAATATATTTTTGAGCAAATTGGTCTGGGCCTTCTGTTTGAAAATAATCATTTTTGATTTTCCAATAGCTTGGACGGCAGTACAAGAAGAATGTCATCTCATTGATTTGAATGGAAGTCCATCATAATTGAATAGCTCACTTTTTGGCAAGTATTGCTTTTAGCTGTGATGTTCTCAAACCTACTGCTTGTATTCTATAAATCTGTGTTACTACAGGAAAGTCCTGGTCACACTGTCTGTTCTATGTGAGTTGTAGAACTGCCTTAATTATGCAAAAAAATATTTTTACTTTATTGGTGGTTTTTATCTTCCCTTTGCGGTCAACACGGGGGTGGGGGGGGGGGTCTTTGTGAAGGGGTTTTGAGGATCAATAAAAATGGCCTGGATATAAGTGTGGCCTGCTTTTACATTCATTGCACAACTCCCTCAGGCAGAGGAGCGCTAAAGGGAATATGCCACTTCAGAGCTTTCCAGCCTGTAGGGTCCAGGATATTCAGTAATTTAATACTTGTCCTGTTTCTTAGGAATATCTTTATCTCCCTCAAGGTATGCACAGTCTTCTAATGACTAAGACATTTACTGCTGTAAACAGCTAATTGCCTTCATCCTGTCATGGCAAATGATGACTGGCGTGTTAAAATCAAACTCAAAGGTGCACTGCTATCCACCAAAAAGCTGAATTTCTAATCCAAATTCTTGGCCTTTGATATGGAGAAGGACCCACATTGTGGTTTTAGTCATTGCATTCCTGATCATCCTGACACCTTTAATAAAACTAGGTTGAGGAATGAATTTCCTGGTTCCTATGAGTTATGGTAACTTTTCTAAATGTTGCTGGGCAGAAAGTGGTTGAGACCTAGGCGTGTGTGTGGTGGGGGAGGTGGAGCGGGCCAGGGTTAATCTACGCTTAACTTGATGGGGGTTTAACTGAATTCAGCCCCTGTAAATTACTACAGGGGAAGAGGGAAGTATGGCAGACAACACATCTTAATGACAGTTGTTACATTTGAGAATGCACTTAATGGGTGGTTGGGGACGCAAAATGAATATAGGTTAGTGCCAATAACAAATGACACATACAAGCATGGCTTCCTTCAAAAAAATCTGTTTAAATATCCCATGCCTTTTGCGATGTTATAGCCACCTGATATCAATTCTAATGAGTTTCTTAGTATTCTATGGGGTTGGGGTTAATCGGTTTGTATTTTGCCTCAGGGCTTGGAATGCTTGATTGATGTTATGGAAACGTTGCATTATGCAAGAAATCGCTCTGCCATTTCCTGGTTGCATAGTTCGCCTAATTTCAGTTTATGTGACATAATAAGCTAATATAGTGTAGAAAATCATTGTACCATCCAAGCTATTGTGAAATATATTTGACATAACAAAAAATATTGTTGTTTGAAGCTGGTGTACAAAACCGAAAGTAAAAGACGCAAAAACAAAACTTAAGAACGGGAAGCAGAGAAATAGCACACTGATCTACCGCTTCTTAGACTTGCTTTTAATTAGAATGATAGATCTATAACTCACGTGTATTTGGTCAGGTTGCCAAAAAAGTTACATATTGCCAGTTTAAGATATACCATTTTATTTTTATTTTGCAACTTGAAGAGTAACAAGTCCTCGCTTTTGTCTAACTCATTCTAAAAGAGACATCTATATTCAGTAGTTCAATTGTGTAGAACAAGTTAGCCCTTACTGCCAAATTGAAACATGGAATCAACTGGTGGGTTGCTCTAAATGAAACTCACTTGATCTTAATGTAACTTACATTTGTGTTTGCCAAACACAAAAACTCAAAACTCAGCCGAGGGCATGTGGGTTTTACTTGGGTTGTCATGAGAAAGGCTGGGGCATAAGATACAATTGCGCTGCCCCTCTTGGCACCATCCTTAGTAACGGTCGCAGGGTCCCTGCCCAGTCTACAGGGTCTTCCTGGAAACTGCCAGGCCAGTGCAGGCTGTGCCGAGGCAGGTTGACTAGCTGGCAGAACACTGGCTCCACATACTGTATATCTGAAAACACACTGCATTGCAAGGTCCCTCTTTAGCGTCAATAAAAAAAAAAGGTGGTTTCTTAATCATTGTGCATCCAGAGTTAAATGGAATTCCGTCCCAAACGCCCCTGTTTGCTCACTCAATCCCTTGTTATGTCTCAGTCTCCTACAGAGGGGCCAGTCTAGACATAGGCTAAGCAGGGTGTGACTGGAAGAAGTTTACAGTTCGCCTGTTTCTGTTTTTCTCTTTCTCTCAGACAAGGCAGCCCACCCACAACAACTGCTAGCTACGCAACTTGTCTTCTTCCTGTGTCGGCTTGCTGTTTTCTCAAAGCTCAAAACCCACATGGAGAGAAAGACAGATAGAAACAAAATGCTGCATCTAAACACCAAGGAAATTCTCCAATGTGAAAAAAGTTACATGAAAAACGACTTCTTGAAATTAGGTGGATGGAGTTTTTGGTGCCTGGGGATTTCTCTGGGATTTACCCCTAAAGAGGCCCTAGGATTTCTGACAAAGACCACCCCTAAACAGTGTTCAGCACCCTCACTTGGGCAGACGGATCGCATTGTTGCATATGGAAATAAGTATAGTGCTAATATTCCTCTTATTCTCTGTTACACATGGTCCATTCTACACAAGCCTGTCTATTTGTATCTCGAACAGGTCCTAGCTTCAGCACCCCCACACTGGGGCTGAAATATCAGATTGTTGCATCTAGATATATATTGCATAATGTTAATATTACTCTCATTCTCTGTTACACATGGTAGTCAATTCTATCTACACTTTACATGTCTACCTCCTGAACAGGCCCAAGCGTTCTATTTCCAGGTACTACAGCTGGTGTTGAGCCCTCCATGAGCTCAGTGTAATCTCAGGGCCCTGCACCAATGAGGGCACAGTGGCCATTCCTAGTCACGCATTGGCTGTGGTCCCCACCCCCCACCCCTCTCGGATAAAGCAAGCAGTCCAGGTCTGCAGGCTGATCAAACATGTTAACTGGATAACTAGTATTTTGCACCTAAATAATCTGGCTCATAAAGTGCTAGCAATTCTGTGCAAAAGGTTTTTTGTCATATTTTTTTATCATTGCGTTGGCTCTCGTCTATACACCCTTATTTGCAGTTGTATCTCATGCTGTAGGCTATTCCCTTTGTAAATATGACATTGAGTAAGCTTCTCTCTGTCCCACTAAAATATCCTATTCTGGGATTTCATCTATGTAGTAGTGATTGGACCATTTTACTACAACGTTCTACATTGCATTCTTACATAACACTGTCCAAACATAAATTAGTTATGGAACTAGTGCACCACTGTTACTATATTACTATATTATCACTATATTATGACCCAAAAGTTTGTAGTTTAGTTGATTATTTGATGACTAAGGAGAAGCCTCACAAGAATTAGGACAGAACAAATACAGGATCAGCTGCTCAGTTATTTATTGATAGCAGTGGCAGGTTCCTGAAAGCCTGGTTGAATGTGGGAGGTTGCATGCTCCTGCATGCCTACATTCTGACTGTTTACAGAGAATGGTTGTTTTAGGGTTGTTTTAGGACCTGAATCTGAATTAACCTCTCTCCGTCTAGAAAGTAAATAAACAAACTGCAGCTTCACTAGGTTGAGATAATTTAGAGGACATCAAATCAAATTTTATTTGTCACATGCTTCTTTACGAACAGGTGTAGACTTATAATGAAATGCTTATTTACGGACACTTCCCAACAATGCAGAGAAAAATAATAACAGGAGGAATAAATACACAATGAGTAGTGATAACTTGGCTATATACACAGGTTACCAGTACTGAGTTGATGTGCAGGGTTACAAGGTAATTGAGGTAGATATGTACATACAGTACCAGTCAAAAGTTTGGACACACTTACTCATTCAAGGGTTTTTCTTTATTTTTACTATTTTCTACATTGTAGAATAATAGTGAAGACATCAAAACTATGAAATAACACATATGGAATCATGTAGTGACCAGAAAAGTGTTAAACAAATCAAAATATATTTTATATTTGAGATTCTTCAAAGTAGCCACCCTTTGCCTTGATGACAGCTTTGCACATCCTAGGAATTCTCTCAACCAGCTTCACCTGGAATGCTTTTCCAACAGTCTTGAAGGAGTTCCCACATATGCTGAGCACTTATTGGCTGCTTTTCCTTGACTCTGCGGTCCAACTCATCCCAAACCATCTCAATTGGGTTGAGGTCAGGTGATTGTGGAGGCCAGGTCATCTGATGCAGAACTCCATCACTCTCCTTGGTAAAATAGCCCTTACACAGACTGGAGGTGTCTTTTGGGTCAAACAAATTATCGTCCCACTAAGCGCAAACCAGATGGGATGGCATATCGCTGCAGAATGCTGTGGTAGCCATGCTGGTTAAGTGTGCCTTGAATTCTAAATAAATTACTGACAGTGTCACCAGCAAAGCACCATCACACCTCCTACTCCATGCTTCACAGTGGGAACCACACATGCTGAGATCATCCATTCACCTACTCTGCATCTCACAAAGACACGGCGGTTGGAACCAAAAATCTCCAATTTGACTCAGACCAAAGGACAGATTTCCACCGGTCTAATGTCCATAGCCTGTTTTTTTGTTGTTGTCTTTTTCGTATATATTTCTCAATCTCACTTTCCATCCTTTAACTAAATATACTTTCCTGCAACCGCCTCACCCAATGTGGAACGGATTCTATTATTTCTTCATACATTTTTATCCAGAACCTCTGGCTGAAACTAGCCTGCTAGCCAGCAAACTAGCTACTTGCTATTAGCCACCGTTAGTGGTCTTCACCATTGTCCTTGGCCGTGGCCTGCACTACCTACCAGCCAGCTCTAGCCTGGACAATTATCGGCCAGTCTGCACAGTCTGCACATCGCGCTATCGAGCCAGAGCATATCGGATTTTCTGCCGGAATCACTGAATCACTGGACCTTAACACCAGATCATCGCAACTAGCTAGCTGCAACCGAATGGCTGTTGCCGTTGTTGGCTAATCACCACTGTCCTGAAATTAACCCCAGTTAGCCTTGAGCTAGCCTCAAGCCAGGCCAATCTCCCGGCTATCTACCTCTCTGTCAACCGGACGGGACCTCCTAGTGTTGACACGGAGCCCCGCCGATCCATCACGACTGGTCTGCCGACGTAATCTGGTCTGCCGACGTAATAACATGGGCACCCTCATAGATATCATCCTGACTAATTTACCCTCTAAATACACCTCCGCTGTCTTCAACCAGGATCTCAGCGATCACTGCCTCATTTCCTGCGTCCGTAATGGGTCCGCGGTCAAACGACCACCCCTCATCACTGTCAAACGCTCCCTAAAACACTTCAGCGAGCAGGCCTTTCTAATTGACCTGGCCCGGGTATCCTGGATGGATATTGACCTCATTCCGTCAGTAGAGGATGCCTGGTTGTTCTCTAAAAGTGCTTTCCTCTCCATCTTCAATAAGCATGCTCCATTCAAAAAATTCCGGACTAAGAACAGATATAGCCCCTGGTTCACCCCAGACTTGACTGCCCTTGACCAGCACAAAAACATCATGTGGCATACTGCATTAGCACCGAACAGCCCCCGCGATATGCAACTTTTCAGGGAAGTCAGGAACCAATATACACAATCAGTTAGGAAAGCAAAGGCTAACTTTTTCAAACAGAAATTTGCATCCTGTAGCACTAACAACAAAAAAGTTTTGGGACACTGTAAAGTCCATGGAGAATAAGAGCACCTCCTCCCAGCTGCCCATTGCACTGAGGCTAGGAAACACTGTCACTACCGATAAATCTACGATAATCGAAAATTTCAACAAGCATTTTGCTACGGCTGGCCATGCTTTCCACCTGGCTACCCCTACCCCGGCCACCAGCTCTGCACCCCCCCCCCCCCCCCCCCCCCCCCCGTTCTCCTTCACCCAAATTCAGATAGCTGATGTTCTGAAAGAGCTGCAAAATCTGGACCCTACAAATCAGCTGGGCGAGACAATCTGGACCCTTTCTTTCTAAAATTAGCCGCCGAAATTGTCGCAAACCCTATTACTAGCCTGTTCAACCTCTCTTTCGTAACGTCTGAGATCCCCAGAGATTGGAAAGCTGCCGTGGTCATCCCCCTCTTCAAAGGGGGTGACACTCTAGATCCAAACTGTTACAGACCTATATCCACCCTGCCCTGCCTTTCGAAAGTATTTGAAAGCCAAGTTAACAAACAGATCACCGACAATTTCGAATTCCACCGTACCTTCTTCGCTATGCAATCTGGTTTCCGAGCTGGTCATGGGTGTACCTCAGCCATGCTCAAGGTCCTAAACTATATAATAACCGCGATCGATAAAAGACAGTACTGTGCAGCCGTCTTCATTGACCTGGCCAAGGCATTTGACTCTGTCAATCACCGCATTCTTATTGGCAGACTAAATAGCCTTGGTTTCTCAGTTTTACCAACTACTTCTCAGATAGTGTTCAATGTGTCAAATCGGAGGGCCTGTTGTCTGGACCTCTGGCAGTCTCTATGGGGGTGCCACAGGGATCAATTCTCGGGCCGACTCTATTCTCTGTGTATATCAATGATGTCGCTCTTGCTGCTGGTGACTCTCAGATCCACCTCTACGCAGACGACACCATTTTGTATACATCTGGCCCTTCATTGGACACTGTGTTAACAAACCTCCAAACGAGCTTCAATGCCATACAACACTCCTTCCGTGGCCTCCAACTGCTCTTAAACGCTAGTAAAACTAAATGCATGCTCTTCAATTGAACGCTGCTTACACCCACCTGCCCGACTAGAATCACTACTCTCGGCGGGTCTGACTTAGAATATGTGGACAACTACAAATACCTAGGTGTCTGGTTAGACCGTAAACTCTCCTTCCAGACTCACATTAAGCATCTCCAATCCAAAGTTAAATCTAGAATGGGCTTCCTATTTCGCAACAAAGCCTCCTTCACTCATGCTGCTAAACATGCCCTCGTAAAACTGACTATCCTACCGATCCTTGACTTCGGCGATGTCATTTACAAAATAGCTTCAAACACTCTACTCAGCAAATGTGTCTTTTATACAGGTAACAAACTGAGATTAGGAGCACTCCCTTTAAGAGTGTGCTCCTAATCTCAGCTCGTTACCTGTATAAAAGACACCTAGGAGCCAGAAATCTTTCTGATTGAGAGGGGGTCAAATACTTATTTCCCTCATTAAAATGCAAATCAATTCATAACATTTTTGACATGCATTTTTCTGGATTTTGTTGTTGTTATTCTGTCTCTCACTGTTCAAATAAACCTACCATTACAATTATAGACTGATCATGTCTTTGTCAGTGGGCAAACGTACAAAATCAGCAGGGGATCAAATACTTTTTTCCCTCACTGTAGGTATTACGAACTGTAACTTGCCAGCTGGTCAGTGCATGCTGTGAGCACGCGGCCTGGCAATCTGTCTGTCCCTGTGGCCTTGTGAATGTTAACATGTTTAATTATCTTACTCACATCAGCTATGGAGAGTGTGATCACACAGTTGTTTGGAACAGCTGGTGCTCTCATGCATGGTTCAGTGGCTGGGTTTCCCTTTGTAATCTGTGGTAGTTTGCAAGCCCTGCCACATCCGACGAATGTCCGAGCCAGTGTAGTTGGATTCGATCTTGGTCCTGTATTGATGCTTTTCCTGTTTGATGGTTCGTCAGAGGGCGTAGCGGGATTTCTTGTAAGTGTCTGGATTAGTGTGAGCTCTAGCCTTTAGCTCAGTGCGGATGGTGCCTGTAATCCATGACTTCTGGTTGGGATATGTACATACGGTCACTGTAGGGACGACGTCGTCAATGCACTTATTAATAAAGCATTTGATTGATGTGGTAAACTTCTCAATGCCATTGGATGAATCCCGGAACATATTCCAGTCGTTGCTAGTGAAACAGTCCTGTAGCTTAGCATCCGTGTCATAGGACCACTTCCATATGGGTACTTCCTGTTTGAGTTTATGCTTTTAAGCAAGAATCAAGAGGACAGGGATATGGTCAGATTTGCCAAATCTGGGGGATGGAGAGCTTTGTATGAGTCTCTGTGTGTGGAGTAAAGGTGATCTAGAGTTTTTTCGCTTCTAGTTGCACAGGTGACATGCTGGTAGACGGGTGATGTAAAACGGATTTATGGCCCTATACAGCTCGTTTAGTGTGGTCTTAGTGCCAGCATCTGTTTGTGGTGGTAAATAGACAGCTACGAAAAATATAGATAAACTATCTTGGTAAATAGTATGGTCTATAACTTCCTTAATATTAGAGATTGCATACCAGCTGTTGTTAACAAAGAGACAAACACCACCTCCCCTGAGCTTCCCCGACGCCACTGTTCTGTCCTACCAATGTATAGAAAAACCAGGTAGATTTATGTTTACCTAGGATATTGCAGTTCTTCAGATCACGTTGATAGGATAGTCTCGAACGTAGCTCATCCAGTTTATTCTCCAGTGATTGCACGTTCACCAATAGAATGGAGGGTAGTCTCGTCAGGTATCCCGCATGCCGGCCTCTATAGCGGCGTCTCCTCCTTCTTCGAGTGTCAGGGATTGGGCCTGGTCAGGGATAATCAAAAGGTCTTTCGCCTCCTACTCATTGAAGTAGAAGTCCTCGTCCAAATCGAGGTTAGTGACAGCTGTGCTGATGTCCAGAAGCTCTTTTCGGTCATAGGAAACGATGGTGGAAACATTATGTACAAAAAAAGTTAAGATCAGCCCCAAAAAATACACAAAATAGCACAATTGGTCAGGAGCCCGTAAAACAACCGCTATTCCCTCCAGCGCCATGCTCTTCCTAGGTAGCGGCAGGTAGCTTAGTGGTTAAGAGCGTAGTGCCAGTAACCGAAAGGTTGCTGGTTCTAATCCCCGAGCCGACTAGGTGAAAAATCTGTCGATGTGCCCTTGAGCAAGGCACTTAACCCTAATTGCTCCTGTAAGTCGCTCTGGATAAGAGCGTCTGCTAAATGACTAAAATGTAAATGTAAATGTTGCTCAAGCCGCACTTCCTAATTTTCGGGCTCAACTGTCACCTTGAATCACCTCGAGATATCGCATCTCATTGGATGATGCTTCAATATTTCCCTCAGCTTCAAGATCTATTGTAAAGAGATGCCATCTCAGTTTAAGTCTTTGTGTGAGATTCTTTAATAGAAAAATAATGGAGAATGCATGGGGCTTGATTGCGGCCAAGCTTTTAGTAAAAACTGAAGGTCTTGTAAGCGACGCCAGCCCCCCTAATCACATTACACAACAATTTCTGTGGCCACATACTTAATCAGTGTCTTTGTAATCATGTTGTTTATCCCATGCATTTACCCCTGTATGTATTATGTTGAGGAATAAACCAGCCCTTACATGCAGAACCTTTGGTCTCAAAGGACTGTCGCCTGACAGCCTCTGGCTTGTTAGGACAGGTGACGTGAATCTACCTCGGGACAACCAACTCCCATTAGCCCCATTCCCAAAACCCTCTTCCTCATCTCCTCTGCAATTTATTGGTATGTGGATCTTTGAAGTTAAGGAGTGAAGAAGGGGTTTTAATGACTCTTTTTCCTGCATGGAGCTCACTTTTCGGTGTAGACAGCTCACACAGGTAGCGAAGTCTCAATAGTATTTGCTGGTGGTGACTCTGTCTGGTTGTTAATATACCTCTGTACACGGTTCCTCTGTGGAGGTAGTTTAAAGCCCCCACACACACACACACACACACACACACACACAGTCCAGTGCTACAGGCCTGAGTGGGTTCAGGGTTGGCATTAAGACGAGAGAGGTAACCTCGTCCCCAGGCTCAATTGCTTGCACATATAGAGCATGGTAAAACTGTCTGAAAGGGGCGCAGTTTAAAATCAAGGTGGGAGAGAGAGAGACTGCTATAGCTGTATTAAATGCAGAAAATTGCCAATCAAAATAAATGTTCTATCATAGCAACCATATTATTTTTGGAGAGCCCAATTGATTCTGAGTTCAGGCATATAAAGTTGGTATGTGAAAACTATTTCTTAGATGCATACTTTCCGATTTCTCAAACTCACTTCCTTGTTTAGCCCATTACTTGCAATGCTCATGCTTTGAAATCCACCCCGTCACGGCTCCACATAATATTCATGTCCATGTTTCTATACTTTTACGGCAATGTTTTGACTGACTGAGAAAGCCGTCTGAGTGTGTTTGTATGTGTGTGTGTGTGTGTGTGTGTGTGAGAGAGAGTTACTTTTCCCCTTGAGAGATAATACCCTTACTGACATGTGACCGATCAGCCACGTTCCTGCAACCATTGCTGCAACATTTCCTGACATTAGCCGGCACCATCTGCAGAGACATGGGGGTGCTGAGATGAGGCTTTTCAGCTGCGATTGTCTCACAAACAAGGTCGCAGGAGCCCAGGGAGAGGGCTGCTCTCCATTCAGCATGTATACCAAGACCTGAGGCAATTAGTGAAGCACCCTACAGCACATCCATTCTGCTGACAGTGAAAGCATTCTGGGAATTCAGGAATGATTCGGGTACGCCAGAGAGGGAGAGATGACCTGAACCCTTTATCCCTTTGGTCTACCTCTCTGGCTGTGTTGACACCTGTCTCGCTACACCACCTGTGTCAAGGCGTGCTGAAGGTGGGTGTGGTGTATGAATCATGCGCAGGACGCAGAGGCTCAGTCCAAAGGCTTTAGTGCAATATATATAAAAGACAGAAGCACAATAAGCCCGAAGGCGAAAACACGGCGCACACAGGCGACAAAACAAATGGCGCACAAACATGTGCAAAATAACCTCTCCAAAACACTGGAGGGAAAATGTAGCTCCAAACACGAAACAGAAGCGCAATCACACACAACGACAAGCACACACAACGAGAACTAAATAGGACACTAACGAGGACTAACAAGACACAGGTGTACAACATCCAGACAAAACCAAACGAACATGAAACATAGATCGGTGGCAGCTAGTACTCCGGGGACGACGACCGCCGAAGCCTGCCCGAACCAGGAGGAGGAGCAGCCTCGGCCGAAACCGTGACAACCTGGCTAGAACCACTGCCCTCAACCTGGACTCAGGGGTAGACCTAACTCAGTCAACTTAAATCCGGAACACTCAAATTAGTATGATATGTTTCCGTTTGGTATGGTATGTATTAATTTGTGGATGACCATCATGTTACGAATTACAATTTGTATGATACATTACATTACCAAAATTATGTGGACACCTGCTCGTCGAACATCTCATTCCAAAATCATTGGCATTAATTTGGAGTTGGTCCCCCCTTTGCTGCCATAACAGCCTCCACTCTTCTGGGAAGGCTTTCCACTAGATGTTGAAACACTGCTGCGGGGACTTGCATCCATTCAGCCACAAGAGCATTAGTGAGGTCGGGCACTGATGTTAAGCGATCAGGCCTGGCTCGCAGTCAGCGTTCCAATTCATCCCAAAGGTGTTTGATGGGGTTGTGGTCAGGGCTCTGTGCAGGCCATTCAAGTTCTTCCAAACCAATCTCGACAAACCATTTCTGTATGGACCTTGCTTTGTGCACGGGGGCATTGTCATGCTGAAAGAGGAAAGGGCCTTCCCCAAAGTGTTGCCACAAAGTTGGAAGCACAGAATCTTCTAGAATGTCACTGTATGCTTTAGTGTTAAGATTTCGCTTCACTGGAACTAAGGGGCCTAGCCCGAACCATGAAAAACAGCCCCAGACAATAATTCCTCCACCAAACTTTACAGTTGGCACTATGCATTTGGGCAGGTAGCGTTCTCCTGGCATCCGCCAAACCCAGATTCGTCCAATGGCGGCGATCTTTACACCACTCCAGCCAACGCTTGGCATTGCGTATGGTGATCTTAGGCTTGCGTGTGGCTGCTCGGCCATAGAAACCCATTTCATGAAGCTCCCGACAAACAGTTATTGTGCTAACGTTGCTTCCAGAGGCAGTTTGGAACTCGGTAGTGAGTGTTGCAACCGAGGATAAACAATTTTTACGCGCTTCAGCACTCGGCGGTCCCGTCCTGTGAGCTTGTGTAGCCTACCACTTTGCAGCTGAGCCGTTGTTGCTCCTAGACGTTTCCACTTCACAATAACAGCACTTACAGTTGACAGGGGCAGCTCTAGCAGGGCAGAAATTCGAAGAACTGACTTGTTGGAAAGGTGGCATCCTATGACGGTGCCATGTTGAAAGTCACTGAGCTCTTCAGTAAGGCCGTTCTACTGCCAATGTTTGTCTATGGAGATTGCATGGCTGTGTGCTCGATTTTATAGACCTGTCAGCAACGGGTGTGGCTGAAATAGCCGAATCCACTAATTTGAAGGGGTGTCCACATACTTTTATATATATGGTGTATGTTACCAATTGCAATTTGTACAATATGTTACTAATTTGCAATACGTATGATATGTTACGAATTCCAATTTGTTGTGACTGATGTTAGCCACATAGCTAGGCTAGGTGTTAGGGTTTAACGTTAGGGTTAAAGTTAAGGTTAAGGTTAAGAGTTAGGTTAAAGGGTTAGGATCTTTGTACTTGTGGCACTATGCCTTTTTAGGGCTTTTAAGCTCCAACTCCTCTCCTAAAGTACAAAAAAAAACGGTGGATTATGTCATTATACAGTTGAAGTCGGAAGTTTACATACACTTAGGTTGGAGTAATTAAAACTAGTTTTTCAACCACTCCACAAATTTCTTGTTAACAAACTATAGTTTTGGCAAGTCGGTTAGGACACAGTAATTTTTCCAACAATTGTTTACAGACAGATTATTTCACTTATAATTCACTGTATCACAATTCCAGTGGGTCAGAAGTTTACACAAACTAAGTTGACTGTGCCTTTAAACAGCTTGGAAAATTCCAGAAAATGATGTCATGGCTTTAGAAGCTTCTGATAGGCTAATTGACATCATTTGAGTCAATTGGAGGTGTACCTGTGGATGTATTTCAAGGCCTACCTTCAAACTCAGTGCCTCTTTGCTTGACATCATGGGAAAATCTAAAGAAATCAGCCAAGACCTCAGACAAAAAATGGTAGACCTCCACAAGTCTGGTTCATCCTTGGGAGCAATTTCCAAATGCATGAAGGTACCACGTTCATCTGTACAAACAATAGTATGCAAGTATAAACACCATGGGACCACGCAGCCGTTATACCACTCAGGAAGGAGACGCGTTCTGTCTCCTAGAGATGAACGTACTTTGCTGAGAAAAGTACAAATCAATCCAAGAAAAACAGCAAAGGACCTTGTGAATATGCTGGAGGAAACAGGTACAAAAGTATCTATATCCACAGTAAAACAAGTCCTATATCGACATAACCTGAAAGGCCGCTCAGCAAGGAAGAAGCCACTGCTCCAAAACCGCCATAAAAAAGCCAGACTACGATTTGCAACTGCACATGGGGACAAAGATCGTACTTTTTGGAGAAATGTCCTCTGGTCTGATGAAAGAAAAATAGAACTGTTTGGCCATAATGACCATCGTTATGTTTGGAGGAAAAAGGGGGACGCTTGCAAGCCGAAGAACACCATCCCAACCGTGAAGCACGGGGGTTGGCAGCATCATGCTGTGTGGGTGCTTTGCTGCAGGAGGGACTGGTGCACTTCACAAAATAGATGGCATCATGAGGAAGGAAAATTATGTGGATATATTGAAGCAACATCTCAAGACATCAGTCAGGAAGTTAAAGCTTGGTCGCAAATGGGTCTTCCAAATGGACAATGACCCCAAGCATACTTCCACATATGTGGCAAAATGGCTTAAGGACAACAAAGTCAAGGTATTGGAGTGGCCATCACAAAGCCCTGACCTCAATCCTATAGAACATTTGTGGGCAGAACTGAAAAATCGTGTGCGAGCAAGGAGGCCTACAAACCTGACTCAGTTACACCAGCTCCGTCAGGAGGAATGGGCCAAAATTCACCCAACTTATTGTGGGAAGCTTGTGCAAGGCTACACTAAACGTTTGACCCAAGTTAAACAATTTAAAGGCAATGCTACCAAATACTAATTGAGTGTATATAAACTTCTGACCCACAGGGAATGTGATGAAAGAAATAAAAGCTTAAATAAATCATTATCTCTACTATTATTCTGACATTTCACATTCTTAATATAAAGTGGTGATCCTAACTGACCTAAAACAGGGAATTTTTACTAGGATTAAATGTCAGGAATTGTGAAAAACTGAGTTTAAATGTATTTGGCTAAGGTGTATGTAAACTTCCGACTTCAACTGTACATACATTGAAAAAAGACTGTCACTTAAGTATTGTGTTCGGTTTGTATTACCTTATTAATTAAAGTATAGTGACTGGTGGGGGTCGACTTGGGGAGAGTGGGTCCACCGAGAGACTGAAATGGGATGAGTGGAGGCCCCACGCACACCTCAGAGAAGATGCCCTCCCAGTCACCTCATTCCAATCCCCTGGCTAAAGCCCCTCTCCATTCTCACCAATAATTGTAGTTATTATGACAAACAAGGAATAATAATGATTTGACATCCTTTCCTAATCTTTTCCTAACTCTTATTCATTTTACAACGGGTTTGCAAGTCCCTCCTTCTTCTCTCTCTCCCAAACCAAATCGATCGCTCTCCACCAGTCCTCCCAGTTCTTTAACCCACCCAAGACAAGCTTGTCCAACCCTCTCATCCTTACCCACCCTTGCCCCCCCAATCCAAGCTTATCTCCACCTCCCATCCTTACCCACCCTTGCCCCCCCAAGCCAAGCTTATCACCACCTCCCATCCTTGCCCTCTCTTACCCACCCAGGCCCAATTTATCCTAACCTCTCGTTTTTTCCCCCCTCCTTTCTTCTCAGACACATTTACACCCCTCTATACTTCTCATCCATTATCCTTCATTCACACACAACATATACCCTATGCCTCCGCACACCCATTCTCTCCAGCCCTTCTACACATATTCATATTCATACACACACATACACCCACTCAAACCCTCTCGCCCACACTCACACACGTCCATAGAACAATTATTGACAATTATTGACATACATGCTATATTTCCTCTTTTATATTGTCTTTTCAGTTTCCATGTATCTCATTGGCATCGGCTGATTCGTTCTCTACTTCCTATAGAAGAACAGTTACTTGGGGACAATAGAGTCTAGATTGTATTGGGGAGGGGGAAAGAATATTGTCTCAACATAGCCTAGTGTGCTTATCACTTTTTTCTGCTTCTTCCTCTCCTCAGGGCATTGGGCTCTCTTTCAACTGGAAAGGTTTCCTGCAGCATGTTCAGGGCTTCATCGGCGTTTGTGAACTCCATCCTCTGTGTTCCCTTCCATACCCACAGCACTGCCAGGAGTCGGAGTTGAGACTTGATTCCTTTTTCCTCCAGTGACTGTGTGATCAGAATGAATTGCTTATGTTTCTTCCTCAGCTTAGCAGACAGATCCTGGACGAATCGAATGGACTGGCCGTGTATTATAATCTCCTTTCCTCCCTGTGCCTTCAGAATGTTGACTTTGGTCTGATAGTTCCACAATTTAAAGATTACCATGTGAGAATATTTAGCGCTCTTCTGTTTCACGATCCAATGGCATCGCTCCTCCGCCAAGCTCCTCCGATATCAGCTTGATCACGTAGCTGGAAAGGTCTCCTTTTTGCTCGTCATCCGGTAGGTTATTTAGATACTCTACTTTCCTTTCAAGCAAATCTACTTTTTTTAACAACAGATTGTAACAGTTTGTTTTGGTGAGCATTGAGGGCATTTTAGCTATGTTTCTCTGGATATACTAGCTGTTCGTTGCCCTTATTTGCATCTCCAAGTTGTTCTTTGTCTTTTCCTCTAAGGGAAGCCATGGCTTGTTGGTTTCGATTCGCAGCGCCACTTTACCCACAGATTGGTTTGCTGTTGTATATAATTGACTCCCGGTTGCTTGGGGATATGTTGATCTATTGATTTTAGAGGCTTAATTTAAACTATGCTGTCTGGTTTCTACATTTAACCACAGTTTTGATGGTACAAAACAGAGCTATTTACACCCCATGCACCCCTATTGGTATATGCATGAAAAGAAGGAAGCCTTTACAGAATAAAAAATATTCCAAAACATGCATCCTGTTTGCAATAAGGCACTAAAGTAAAACTGCAAAAAATGTGGCTAATAAATTAACTTTATGTTTGGGACAACACAACACATCACTGAGTACCACTCTTCATATTTTCAAGCATTGTGGTGGCTGCATCATGTTATGGGTATGCTTGTCATCGGCAGCGACTAGGGAGTTTTTTAAGATAAAAATAAATGGAATAGAGCTAAGCACAGGCAAAATCCTAGAGGAAAACCTGGTTCAGTCTGCTTTCCAACAGACACTGGGAGACAAATCCACCTTTCAGCAGGACAATAACCTAAAACACAAGGCCAGATATACACCGGAGTTGCTTACGAAGAACGATATTGAATGTTCCTGAGTGGCCTAGTTACAGTTTTGACTTAAATTGGCTTGAAATCTATGGCAAGACTTGGTTGTCTAGCAATGATCAACAAACAATTTGACTGAGCTTGAAGAATTTTTTAAAGAATAATGTGCAAATATTGTACAATATTTGTGGTCCTCTGTAGCTCAGCTGGTAGAGCACGGCACTTGTAACGCCAAGGTAGTGGGTTTGATCCCCGGGACCACCCATACACAAAACATTTTTATGCACGCATGACTGTAAGTCGCTTTGGATAAAAGTGCCTGCTAAATGGCATATTATATTATACAATCCAGGTGTGCAAAGCTCTTAGAGACTTATCCAGAAAGACACAGCTGTAATCGCTGCCAAAGATGATTCTAACATGTATTAACCCAGGGGTGTGAATACTTATGCAAATGAGATATTTCTGTATTTCAATTATAATACATTTGCTACAATTTCTAAAAACATGTTTTCACTTTGTCATTATGGGGTATTGTGTGTAGATGGGTGAGAAATGTCACTATCAATTTCATCAATTTATGAATTCAGGCTGTAACACAACAACATGTGGAATAAGTAAAGGGACGTGAATACTTTCTGAAGGCACTGTAGCTTATATTGAAACTAGAATGGTTCAAACTCAGAATTTGGCAAAGATGGGCATGATGTGGTTGATTTGAGTGAATAACCACCCAGTGAGCACCGTCCGACACCAATGTTCATGGACGTTGAAATTTGGACCGTCTGCCCCGGCCTTGATTTTAACATCCACAGACATCTATGATTGGTTCAAATTTGGTCTGATCCGGACCAGTAAAGTAGAGTATAGTTCAGCACAGTACAATACAGTAGAGCACAGTAAAGTACAGTATAATGTACTATATTGTACTGTACTGTTCTCTACTGTACTGTACTGAACTAAACTCTACTGTGCTCGACTGTACTGTGCTGTCTAAACTTGTGAAACATAGACGTCTATGATTGGTTCAGATTTGGTCCAGTCCAGTCAAAAGCTTCTCCAAAGCGGGTGTGACACCTACTTACCTACGTTGCCTGCTGCACTGCTGCTTGGATTCCATCCGGCAGTCTGCTCCCTGGCCTATCTCCCCTTCTGGTACAGGTACGCTCGCCACACTCCCGCCTCTCTCCCCTGAGCTTTTGCTCGCCTCCAGCACACACACTCACACACTTTGGATTGATCCACATTTTTATGTAGGCTAATTAACTTGTAAATCTTATGTGAGCTTTTACTCAGAAACACTTTTAATGAACTAGCATATCATTTATTAAAACACACTGTTTTTCAATGAAGGTCCACAGTAGCCTCAACAGCACTCTGTAGGGTAGCACCATGGTGTAGCCGGAGGACAGCTATAGTTTCCGTCCTCCTCTGGGTACATTGACTTCAATACAAAACCTAGGAGGCTCATGGTTCTCACCCCATTCCATAGACTTATACAGTAATTATGACAACTTCCGGAGGAGGTCCTCCAGCCTATCAGATCTCTTCCAGCATGAACTGACATGTTGTCCACCCAATCAAAGGATCAGAGAATGAATCTATAACTGAAAGCATAAGCTACAGCTAGCTAGCACTCAAAGAGAGAAAAATACAATAGTTTAACAGATTTGAACAAATTAATTTCTTTAAAAATGAAGAAGCAAGAGAGAGAGAGAGAGAGAGAGATCTAGCAATATTTCATAGTATTTTTTAAAACTTTCCCTTAGCTAGTGAATGCAGCTAGCTAGTTTAGCCTACTCAAACACCCGGCTCAAACAGAGAGGGATGCTGGCTATGGCTATCCAACACTGGAACTCTTCTAAGTCAAGGCTTAGCATTTGGTTTTATAAATGTATTTCCACGGGGATAAACATACCTGAATTTGTCCAATAGAAACTCTTGTTTGCAACTGTTGGACTAATGATTACACCATAGATCAGCTAGATGGAGGCAAGAGTGTGCAAGCCGGTATTGAATGTGTCACTGTCTGTCACCTTTATTACTCTAATTTTTCTCTCGACCTGTGCACCTACGTTGTAAACTTTCATTCATAGGCTAGGTGGTAGCAACCTCATGATAGGTATAGGGACATTTTGAGTATCATGTAGTAGACTAAACCTATCGATGTTACATTGAGCTGGGTGAATGGAATATGAATGACAGTCATCCAATATAATGTAATAGAAAGGCCATGCTCCTAAAAAAATAAACGGCACTGACCGCCACTGGTGTGAGCTCTTTCAGTCACTGGTGTGGCTCAGTTGGTAGAGCATGGTGCTTGCAACGCCAGGGTTGTGGATTCGATTCCCACGGGGGACCAGTATGGAAAGAAAGTATGAACATTTATGCACTCGCTACTGTCTGCTAAATGACAAAAATGTAAATGTAACATACAGTGGGGAAAAATAGTATTTAGTCAGCCACCAATTGTGCAAGTTCTCCCACTTAAAAAGATGAGAGAGGTCTGTAATTTTCATCATAGGTACACGTCAACTATGACAGACAAATTGAGGAAAAAAAATCCAGAAAATCACATTGTAGGATTTTTAATGAATTTATTTGCAAATTATGGTGGAAAATAAGTATTTGGTCACCTACAAACAAGCAAGATTTCTGACTCTCACAGACCTGTAACTTCTTCTTTAAGAGGCTCCTCTGTCCTCCACTCGTTACCTGTATTAATGGCACCTGTTTGAACTTGTTATCAGTATAAAAGACACCTGTCCACAACCTCAAACAGTCACACTCCAAACTCCACTATGGCCAAGACCAAAGAGCTGTCAAAGGACACCAGAAACAAAATTGTAGACCTGCACCAGGCTGGGAAGAGTGAATCTGCAATAGGTAAGCAGCTTGGTTTGAAGAAATCAACTGTGGGAGCAATTATTAGGAAATGGAAGACATACAAGACCACTGATAATCTCCCTCGATCTGGGGCTCCACGCAAGATCTCACCCCGTGGGGTCAAAATGATCACAAGAACGGTGAGCAAAAATCCCAGAACCACACGGGGGGACCTAGTGAATGACCTGCAGAGAGCTGGGACCAAAGTAACAAAGCCTACCATCAGTAACACACTACGCCGCCAGGGACTCAAATCCTGCAGTGCCAGACGTGTCCCCCTGCTTAAGCCAGTACATGTCCAGGCCCGTCTGAAGTTTGCTAGAGTGCATTTGGATGATCCAGAAGAGGATTGGGAGAATGTCATATGGTCAGATGAAACCAAAATATAACTTTTTGGTAAAAACTCAACTCGTCGTGTTTGGAGGACAAAGAATGCTGAGTTGCATCCAAAGAACACCATACCTACTGTGAAGCATGGGGGTGGAAACATCATGCTTTGGGGCTGTTTTTCTGCAAAGGGACCAGGACGACTGATCCGTGTAAAGGAAAGAATGAATGGGGCCATGTATCGTGAGATTTTGAGTGAAAACCTCCTTCCATCAGCAAGGGCATTGAAGATGAAACGTGGCTGGGTCTTTCAGCATGACAATGATCCCAAACACACCGCCCGGGCAACGAAGGAGTGGCTTCGTAAGAAGCATTTCAAGGACCTGGAGTGGCCTAGCCAGTCTCCAGATCTCAAACCCATAGAAAATCTTTGGAGGGAGTTGAAAGTCCGTGTTGCCCAGCGACATCCCCAAAACATCACTGCTCTAGAGGAGATCTGCATGGAGGAATGGGCCAAAATACCAGCAACAGTGTGTGAAAACCTTGTGAAGACTTACAGAAAAAGTTTGACCTGTGTCATTGCCAACAAAGGGTATATAACAAAGTATTGAGAAACTTTTGTTATTGACCAAATACTTATTTTCCACCATAATTTGCAAATAAATTCATTAAAAATCCTACAATGTGATTTTCTGGATATTTTTTCTCATTTTGTCTGTCATAGTTGATGTGTACCTATGATGAAAATTACAGGCCTCTCTCATCTTTTTAAGTGGGAGAACTTGCACAATTGGTGGCTGACTAAATACTTTTTTTCCCCACTGTATGTACGTACCTTCAGAAAGTATTCACTTATTCCACATTTCGTTGGGTTTGAATATATGTTTTATTAAATAGATACTTTTTTTCACACCCATATACACACAATCCCCATAATGACAAAGTGAAAACTTGTTTTTAGAAATTTTAGCAAATGTATTGAAAATGAAATACAGATACAGTGTATATATTTAATTTACATAAGTATTCACACCCCATAGTCAATCCATGTTGGAATCACCTTTGCCAGCAATTACAGCTGTGAGTCTTTCTGGGTATCAAAATTGGATTTGTTTTCGAATTCTTTGTGGGTATGTGTAATCTGATGGAAATACTGTATATGTCTCTAATATGGTCATACATTTGGTTGGAAGTACAGCTCGGTTTCCACCTCATTTTGAGGGCAGTTTGCACATAGCCAGTCTTCTCTCGAGAGCCAGGTCTACCTACAGTAGCTTCTCAATAGCAAGGCTATGCTCACCGAGTCTGTTCATAGTCAAAGCATTCCTAATTTTGGGTCAGTCACAGTGGTCCGGTATTCTGCCACTGTGTTTGGTCTGGTATTCTGCCACTGTGTTTAGGAACAAATAGCATTCCAGTTTGCTCCGTTTTCTGGTAGATTATTTTCAATTTGTCAAGTAATTATCTTTTTATTTGGTTGGGTCTAATTCTGTTGCTATCCTGGGGCTCCGTGGGGTCTGCTTGTGTTTGTGAACAGAGCCTCAGGACCAGCTTGCTGAGGATACTCTTCTCTAGGTTAATCTCTCTGTAGTTGAAGGCCTTTTTACGGAAGGTTTGGTAATCGCTTCCTTTTAGGTGTTTGTAGAATTTAACAGCTCTTTTCTGGATTTAGATCATTAGTGGGTATCGTCCTAATTCTGCTCTGCATGCATTATTTGGTGTTTTACGTTGTACACAGAGAATGTTTTTGCAGAATTCTGCATGCAGTCTCAATTTGGTGTTTGTCCCATTTTGTGAATTCTTGGTTGGTGAGCGAACCCCAAACCTCACAACCATGAAGGGCAATGGGTTCTACAGTGCCTTCAGAAAGTATTCATACCCCTTGACTTATTCCACATTTTGTTATTACAGCCTGAATTCCAAAATGGATGAAGTATATTTTTTCTCTCTCACCCATCTACACACAATATCCTATAATGACAAAGTGAAAACATGTTCTTAGAAATTAGTGCACATTTATTGAAAATTAAATACAGAAATATCAAATTTACATAAGTATTCACACCCCTGAGTCAATATGTTAGAATCACCTTTGGCAGCGATTCCAGCTGTGAGTCTTTCTGGGTAAGTCTCTATGAGCTTTGCACACCTGGATTGTAAAATATTTGCCCATTATTATTTTCAAAATTCTTCAAGCTCTGTCAAATTGGTTGTTGATCATTGATAGACAACCATTTTCATGTCTTGCCAAGCAGTCAAAACTGTAACTCGGCCACTCAGGGACACTAACTGTCTTCTTGGTAAGCTTTGTAGATTTGGCCTTGTGTTTTAGGTTATTGTCCTGCTAAAATGTGAATTAATCTCCCAGTGTATGGTGGAAAGCCAGGTTTTCATCTAGGATTTTGCCTGTGCTTAGCTCCATTCTGTTTCTTTTTTATCCTAAAAACCTCCCCAGTCTTTAACGATGACAAGCATACCCATAACATCATGCAACCACCACTATGTCACATTCTTTGCAGTATTACTTTAGTGCCATGTTGCAAAACAGGATGCATGTTTTGGAATATTTTTATTTTGTACAGGCTTCTTTCTTTTCACTCTGTCAATTAGGTTAGTATTGTGGAGTAACTACAATGTTGTTGATCCATCCTCAGTTTTCTCCTAACACAGCCGTTCAACTCTATTGGCGCAGTGGTCTAAGGCACTGCATCGCAGTGCTAGCTGTGCCACTAGAGATCCTGGTTCGAATCCAGGCTCTGTCGTAGCCGGCCGCGACCGGGAGACCCATGGGGCGGCGCACAATTGGCCCAGCGTCGTCCAGGGTAGGGGAGGGAATGGCCGGCAGGGATGTAGCTCAGTTGGTAGAGCATGGCGTTTGCAACTCTGGAGTTGTGGGTTTGATTCCCACGGGGGGCCAGTATGAAAAATATATATATATAATAATAATGTATGCACTCACTAACTGTAAGTCGCTCTGGATAAGAGCGTCTGCTAAATGACTAAAATGTAAAAAATAACTGTTTTAAAGTCACCATTGGCCTCATGGTGAAATCCCTGAGTGGTTTCATTCCTCTACGGCAACTGAGTTAGGAAGGACGCCTGTATCTTTGTTGTGACTTGGTGTATTGATACACCATCCAAAGTGTTATTAATAACTTCACCATGCTCAAAGTGATATTCAATGTCTGCCTTTTCCTTTTTTTTACCCATCTACCAATATAGGTGACCTTTGTGAGGCATTGGAAAACCTCCCTGGTCTTTGTGGTTGAATCTGTGTTTGAAATTCACTGCTTGACTGAGGGACCTTACAAATAATTGTATATGTGGGGTACAGAGATGAAGTAGTCATTCAAAAATCATGTTAACGTCTATTATTGCACACAGAGTGAGTCCATGCAACTTATTATGTGACTTGTTAAGCAAATGCCATAACAAAGGGGTTAAATACTTACTGACTCAAGACCTTTCAGCTTTTCATTTTTTATTAATTTGTAAAAAATTCAAAAAACACAATTCCACATTATAGGGTATTATGTGTAGGCCAAAACGTGGAAAAAGTCAAGGGGTGTGAATACTTTCTGAGTGCATTCGGAAATTATTCAGTCCCCTTTACTTTTTCCACATTTTGTTACGTTACAGCCTTATTCTAAAATGTTCTCATCAATCTACACACAAGAACCCATATTTGACAAAGAAAAAGCAGGTTTTTAGAAATGTTTCCAAACGTGTATATATATATACAGTGAGCTCCATAATTCATTGGACAGTGACAATTTTTTTGTTATTTTGGTTCTGTACTCTAGCACTTTGAGTTTGAAAGGATACAATGACAATGAGGGTGAAGTGCAGACTGTCAGCTTTAATTTGAGGGTATTTTCATACATATCGGATTAACCGTTTACGAATTATAGAAGCTTTTGTACATGGTCCCCCCCATTTTCGGGCATCAAAAATCATTGGACAGTTTAACATAATGTAGAATAAAGTAATCATTGTTAATATTTGGTCGCATATCCTTTGCATGCAATGACTGCTTGAAGTCTGCGATGCATTGACATCACCAGACGCTGGGTATCTTCCCTGGTGATGCTCTGCCAGGCCTGTACTGCAGCCATCTTCAGTTCCTGCTTATTTTGGGGACTTATTGCCTTCAGTCTCCTCTTCAGCATGTAAAATGCATGTTCAATTGGATTCAGATCCGGTGATTGACTCGGCCAGTCAAGGATTTTCCACTTTTTAGCCATCAAAAACCCCTTTGTTGCTCTAGCAGTATGTTTAGGGTCATTGTCTTGTTGCATGATGAAGTGCCGTCCAATGAGTTTGGAGGCATTTGGTTTTATCTGAGCAGATAAAATATTTCTATAGACTTCAGAATTCATTGTTCTACTTCTGTCTGCAGTCATATCATCGATGAAGACAAGTGAGCCTGTTCCACTGGCAGCCATACAGGCCCAAGCCATAACACCCCCTCCACCATGTTTCACGGATGAGGTGGTATGCTTTGGATCATGGGCATTTCTTTTTTTTCTCCACACTCCTCTTTCCATCACTCTGGTACATGTTAATCTTTGTCTCATCTGTCCACAATACTTTTTTCCAGAACTCTTGGGGCTCTTTTAGGTGCTTTTTAGCAAACTGTAATCTCGCCTTTCTGTTCTTCAGGCTTATCAGTGGTTTGCATCTTGTAGTGTACCCTCTGTAGTCCTGCTGGTGTAGTCTTCTACGTATGGTAAACTTTGACACATCTACACCTGCATCCAGGAGAGTGCTTTTGATCTGTTGGGCTGTTGTCAGGGGGGTTTTCTTCACCATAGAGAGTATTCTCCGGTCATCCACTACAGTGGTCTTCCTCGGTCTACCGGGTCTTTGACATAATTGAGTTCACCGGTTGTTTTTTTCTTGTTAATGATGAACCAAACTGTTGACTTGGGCATGGCCAGGGTTTTTGCAATGTTCCTGATTGATTGATTTTCATTTCTGAGCCTTATGACGGCCAGCTTCATTTGCATCGACACTGCTGTCTTCCTCATGTTGTCACACCACAACAACAACCTCCAAAGGCAATAGCAAAGTCTAGAATCAATGCTATTCATCAACAGCTCTCCTGCATTCACTAACGACACAAATGAATACACCTGCCTAACAACACACATCTGTGAAGCCAATTTAACAAATACTTGTAGTACCTTAAAATGGGGGGACCATGTATAAAAGGTGCTATAATTCGTAAACGGTTCATCCGATATGTATGAAAATACCCTCAAATTAAAGCTGACAGTCTGCACTTCACCCTCATTGTCATTGTATCCTTTCAAACTCAAAGTGCTAGAGTACAGAACCAAAATAACAAAAAAATTGTCACTGTCCAATGAATTATGGAGCTCACTGTATATATATATATATATATATATAAAAACATAAAATTGTACATTACATAAGTATACAGACCCTTTACTCAGTACTTTGTTGAACCACCTTTGGCAGCGATTACAGCCGCGAGTCTTCTTGGGTATTACGCTACAAGCTTGGCGCACCTGTATTTGGGGAATTTCTCCCATTCTCTGCAGATCCTCAAAAGCCCTGTCAGGTTGGATGGGAAACGTCGTTGCACAGCTATTTTCAGGTCTCTCCAGAGATGTTCGAACGGGTTCAAGTCTGGGCTCTGGCTGGGCCACTTAAGGACATTCACAGACAGGACAACGACCCTAAGCACACAGCCAAGACAACGCAGGAGTGGCTTCGGGACTCCTGCGTTGTCTTGGCTGTGTGCTTAGGGTCGTTGTCTTGTTGGAAGGTGAACCTTCGCCCCAGTCTGAGGTCCTGAGCACTCTGGAGCAGGTTTTCATCAAGGATCTTTCTGTACTTTGTTTTGTTCATCTTTCCCATGATCCTGACTAGTCTCCCGGTCCCTGCCACTGAAAGACATCACCACAGCATGATCCTGTCACTACCATGCTTCACTGTAGGGATGGTGCCATGTTTCCTACAGACGTGACGCTTGGCATTCAGGCCAAAGAGTTCAATCTTGGTTTCATCAGACCAGAGAATCTTATTTCTCATGGTGTGAGAGTCTTTAGGTGCCTTTTGGCAAACTCCACGCGGGCTGTCAAGTGCCTTTTACTGAGGAGTGGCTTCCGTCTGGCCACTCTACCATAAAGTCCTGATTGGTGGAGTGTTGCAGAGATTGTTTTCCTTCTAGAAGTTTCTCCCATATCCACAGAGGAACTCTGGGGCTCTGTCAGAGTGACCATCGGGTTCTTGGTCACCTCCCTGACCAAGGCCCTTCTCCTTCGATTGCTCAGTTTGGCTGGGCGGCCAGCTCTAGGAAGAGTCTTGGTGGTTACAAATGTCTTCCATTTAAAAATGATGGAGGCCACTGTGTTCTTGGGGACCTTCAATGCTGCATAAATGTTTTGGTACCCTTCCCCAAATCTGTGCCTCGACACAATCCTGTCTCTGAGCTCTACGGACAATTCCTTCAACCTCATGGCTTGGTTTTTGCTCTGACATGCACTGTCAACTGTTGGACCTTATATAGACAGGTGTGTGCCTTTCCAAATCAATTGAATTTACCACAGGTGTACTCCAATCAAGTTGTAGAAACATCTCAAGGATGATCAATGGACACAGGATGCACCTGAGCTCAATTTCGAGTCTCATAGTTTTTTATTTAATACATTTGCAAAACTTCCTAAAAACCTGTTTTCGCTTTGTCATTATGGGGTATTGTGTGTAGATTGATGAGAAAAATACATGAAATAAATGTTTGAATAAGGCTGTAACGTAACAAAATGTGGAAAAAGTCAAGGGGTCTGAAAGGACTAGTGGGGATTAACAGCTTACGCCTTGTTGTAAATCAAAGGAGAACATTCAGGCTGCGCCCTCAATATTAACCAAAGGAATGTTCTTTGTTTCAACAGATTTTTTCCCGCTGAAACTTTAACACGTTCAAAATGTGAATTCTGGAAAAATATTCCTAACATAGAATGTGGGGAATGGTCAGAGGCGATCTGTTTGGCACTAAGGTAATTCTGTTTGTTATTTTGTGATGTCATTAAAAATGTTACAAAGGAAATACTGTAACTTGGAAAGTATACCCACTACATCCTATGTGTTGTGCATATAATATGAAAAATGATGAAAGTGTTTTTGTTAAGAGAGGGATGTGATTTGAGAAGCTCTAAGAGATAATTGTTTTTCAAAACTTTGCACAGTTACTAGTCACCGCCCAAAGTGAGGTCAGAGAGCGTGTCAGCTTGATGGAACCGCCCCCTTTTCGACCAAAGTGTATAAATGGTGGGTAGCGAATTAACACATCAGACCAGAAAACGTGAAAGCGGCAGCTACACGTTTAAAATGGTTGGAACTCTGAATTGCAACACGAGGTGGAGAAGGAAAACTCACCTCCCAGACAATTACTGGTATGGCTGATTAGCTGTCCTAAGTAAGGTATCTTTCGAAAGTGAATTTAAGTAGGACCATCTGCTACTCTGCTCAAGCCATGGTATTACGGTACTCTCATCACCCCACTGGGGAACCATTGATATGGCTGGCTAGCCTATCTTCAAAGAAGCAACTTCCAGAGCGACGGGAAGGAAAGTCAATTCTGTAGTTCTGTTCAGGACTACGTGACAAGTCATTGGAGACCGGACAACTACGAAGAAGAACATTGTGACCCATTTTGGACAAGAAGAGCCTTACAAGCGTGCCGCGAAAAGGCCCAAACCCTTTCCAAGGCGGCCCAGTTCACCGAGAGATCCCGGCGAACTAAGACATTTTACGTAAATACATTCATGATTTCTTACTCAAAGCGGGCGGCGGTTCGTGTGCAAAGAGTGTCATTACTGTAGGTGAGAGTAGTTTCTGAATGTATCAAGGTTAAGTGTCTCTGTCTCTCTCCCTCTTCCTCTCTTTTTTAACAAGCATCAATGTTGTTGTCATTCCCCTAGGGACCTGTTTTCTCCAGTCAATAACCAGTGCAGAGTGTGTATGTTTATCCTGTGTTCCCATTGAATTAGCTAGTAAATAAATCATTAAACCAATTTGTGTAGTATTGAATTATAAGTAAGGCTCAGGTTTTTGCAGATGCAAGGAGGTTACGACTTTCAGAATGATGATATGATACGAGGATTTGATTAATAAGTTTACTGTTTATAGATGTGATAGGTAAAGACCTTTTAGGGTTTAATTTGGGAGATGGTAACTCTTTAAAGAACCACTCTCGTGGTGCCCCAGATACTAATGAGTTAATTGTTACAATTAAACATAGTTCGTTAATTAGAGATAACAGTCTTCTGATTAATGTTAAAGTCACATCATGACATATTGGTGCCCCCTGTGAGGAATCTAAGACAAAATTAGGCCTTGCTGTTGAATTCAGTCTACAGGAATTGTGTAACAAATCTATAGACCAAAGAGCAGTAGGCAGGATTGGTGTGTGTGTTTCCTTTCGACCCAGATTCTGCTAGTGAGAGATTGGCTCCGTTGTTGTATATCTGACAAAGGGTCAGAGTGTGTAGGGTGAATTATAACATTTCCAGAGCTAGGACATAAGGGCCAGCCGATTAAGGAAATTTGAGAAGATATATTCGTTTGGCCGAAGCAAAGTATTATCCCTCTGTCTCTTGTGCTTCAGGAGCGTGTGTAGACGCGGCAAGTCTTTATTTATGTTACTGCGTGTTCCGGTAACATTGCTAGCAAGAAACACCAATTGGGTTGAATGTGAGACTTCGTTAGTAAACCCCCGTTCCCGAATTGAAGGGGACCTTTTTGTGCTTGAAGTTAACATTCTTGTACAAGAACAGCTTGCTAAGCTAACAAACATAGAAGCCATTCTTCAGGGGCCTCCCGAGTGGCGCAGTGGTCTAAGGCACTGCATCGCAGTGCTAGCTGTGCCACATCGCAGTGCTAGCTGCGACCGGGAGACCCATGGGGCACACAATTGGCCCAGCGTCGTCCAGGTTAGGAGAGGGTTTGGCCGGCAGGGATATTCTTGTTCCATCGCGCACTAGCGACTCCTGTGGCGGGCAAGGCGCAGTGCACACTGACATGGTCGTCAGGTGTATGGGGTTTCCTCCGACACATTGGTGCGGCTGGCTTCCAGGTTAACCAGGCATTGTGTCAAGAAGCAGTGCGGCTCGGCTGGGTTGTGTTTCAGAGGACGCACGGCTCTCGACCTTTGCATCTCCCGAGTCTGTATGTAACAAAATAACAAATAAAAAAACAAAAAAAGAAGCCATTCTTCTTTGTTTACAGCGGAAATCCCGTGCTTTGGGATTCCCGTGTGATTTCAGTTTCAGGGTCAGTGACCCCTTGTGGTGAAGAATCGGCAACAACCTTTTTGCACTTGGCACGGAACGCCTTGACAAAATCGTCAAAAACTTCTGCACCTTTGACCCCGTTCCAGGGAAGCCAAACGACACTGAGACATTCTTAGCAGACATAGAGGATGCCTTGGATGGCTACCCGAACGCTACGGGTACTGACAGGCTTTACCTGTTGAAGAGAATGTTGAATAGACACGTGACAAGGTTAATCTGTCTACAACATCAACACGTGCAAAACGACTACGCTAAACTTGCCACGGCGTTGAAAATAGAATTCAGTGGTTCTGCGACTCGCAAACACGACAGCTTGCTGGCCAACACTGTCAAACAAGCTCGGAATGACCACCCACAAGCATATTATCATAGGCTTTGTTCAGCTTACTTTGGCCTACTCACTGAAACAGGAATGGAAGAGCTATTACCATTCAATAAATTGTTTCTGTCAAACATGAATCCCAACTTCATTAACTACTTGGGCCCTATAGCCCACGTTGGTTTGCCAATCTCAGAACTTAGAGAGCTTTCGAGCACAGCTTTTGAGGCATCAAAAGTGAGCTACGCTAACAGCCCTAACAGCCAGCAACAGTCAGTAAGAAGGTTAGAGACCTAACAAGTCGAATTGCCCTTGATAACAGACAGATGAGGTAGTAGTCACTCAGATTGCAACACGTGGAAGGGAATCTCCATAACACTCTTCTGATGGTTAACACACATGCGTCTAATAAATAGAACCCTCCATTCAGAAGGAAAGTTATTAGAAGTCATGAACCATGATCACACCGCGTACGACTGGTTCAGTGCTTATAGAGTACTTCCGTCGTGAGGTTAGCTCCTCCGTGGATAACATAGCTATGAAATAGACTCCTTCATACCTATCGCCACTACAATGGTATAAGACACATTGACTTGTAGTAAAACCACTACAGGTCCCCTTGGCATTTGGCTTGAGGTCTTACTGACACACAATTCTTACTGACACACAGTCATTGACATGGAAATTATCTGATGACGTCAGACTCACTCTGACCAGGTTGCAGCCTACCAGGATACTTGTTTTCTTGCCCTTGGCATGTGCGCTTAAGCAAGCATAAACGCACATGCACAACGGAACATTTAATGAGAATTTAAACTAGGATCACTTAAGGGTACGAGCAAAATACCAGTCTTGGTAAAGTTGTAAATAGACCCTGAAGCCCTTTGACTACAGCTACATTAGTCACCCTTGTCACGAACCGGCTCATAGCCCGTAACAAATAGGGAGACAACGTGGAGATAAGGAATAACAAAATATATTTATTAACTAAAGCAAACTATATACAATTAACAATGGTGTGTGTAGTCAGTAATCAGTAGTGTAAGTGAGTGGATGCGTGTATCCCTGTCGCCCCTGTAGCTCAGTTGGTAGAGCATGGCGCTTGCAATGCCAGGGTTGTCGGTTCGTTAAAGTCCACCTGTGTGCAATCTAAGTGTCACATGATCTCAGTATATATACACATCTGTTCTGAAAGACCCCAGAGTCTGCAACACCACTAAGCAAGGGGCACCACCAAGCAAGTGGCACCATGAAGACCAAGGCGCTCTCCAAACAGGTCAGGGACAAAGTTGTGGTAGTACAGATCATGGCTGGGTTATTTAAAAAAATCTGAAACTTTGAACATCCCACGGAGCACCATTAAATACATTATTACAAAATTGAAAGAATATGGCACCACAACAAACCAGCCAAGAGAGGGCCGCCCATCAAAACTCACGGACCAGGCAAGGAGGGCATTAATCAGAGAGGCAACAAAGAGACCAAAGATAACCCTGAAGGAGCTGCAAAACTCCACAGCGGAGATTGGAGTATCTGTCCATAGGACCACTTTAAGCCGTACACTCCACAGAGCTGGGCTTTACGGAAGAGTGGCCAGAAAAAAGCCATTGCTTAAAGAAAAAAATAAGAAAACACGTTTGGTGTTAGCCAAAAAGCATGTGGGAGACTCCCCAAACATATGGAAGAAGGTACTCTGGTCAGATGAGACTAAAATTGAATAGTTATGCATGCTCAAGTTTTCCGTTTTTTTGTCTTATTTCTTGTTTGTTTCACACATTTTTTTATTTTGCATCTTCAAAGTGGTAGGCATGTTGTGTAAATCAAATGATACAACCCCCCCAAAAATCAATTTTAATTGCAGGTTGTAAGGCAACAAAATAGGAAAAATGCCAAGGGGGTGAATACTTTCACAAGCCACTGTACAAGTGTGAGCAAACAAGGCTTGAATACGAGACAGATGCTCCTCCCAAGTATCTGCATAAACCACTACATCGTCCAGATAAACAGCACACCCGACCAGACAACCCTATTCATAAGGCGCTGAAAAGTGGCAGGTGCATTACGCAGGCTGAAACTCATAACCGAATACGAGTACAGACCAGAGGGTGTAATAAAGGCAGATATTTCACGTGCCCTACTCGTCAGTGGCACCTGCCAATAGCCCTTTAACAGGTCAGACTTGCTCACAAACTTAGCTGCTCCGACCTGATCAACGCAATCCTCCATCCGAGGAAGAGGAAATTAATCTGGTTTAGTGACACTGTTTACCTTACGGTAGTCCGTACAAAATCTGTTTGTCCCATCCGGTTTACTGACCAAGATACAGGGAGAAGCCCAGCTACAGAATGAAGGTTCTGCAATATCACTCTCCAGCATGTACCTTCTCAGCATCTGAAGAAACTCTATAGAACCGCTGATGGATGGGGTCAGCATCCCCAATGTCAATATCGTGTTTTATTAAGTTTGTACGAGTAGGTGTGTGGTGTCGAGACAACGATGCTGATATGCTGTGTAGACAAGAAATCCGCTGACACTGTACTTTGATTATAAAGGTTTATTATATCAAAGGTTCCAGCGTCAATTTACAGATTTCTGCAGAAATCCGGAGAACAACTAACCCAATCTAAAAATGATTATTCTCCCCGTCCTTTGTTGAAACATGGTATTTATCCTATGTAACATAAGATGGGTGGTTTTTGATAGACCAATCCCTGGCCTCCACATATCTCCAAATGTCCTCTATTCCAAGGGGCCCCTGTAGTAATGCTTTCCAGATGTTTCAGCAAAGCAGAGTAAAGTTAATCTATCACACCATTTGCAAACGTCAGCCAAAATTATAAACTGTTCAGATACTACAGGTGTATGAGAAAACAAAACTGGAAAACTCGGAATCAGACCAACCAACTCGTCTCGCCTATCAGCAGATAGATGAGTGAGAAGGCTATCCAAAACATCCAGTGTCTCTGAATTTCTCAATCTACCCAGCAGTACACAATCGTCGGGACCAGGGACATCCTCCTCACCATGCACGGACCTAGCATGACAAAATGAAGAACCCAGCGATGTAACAGTACCGGCCAAAAGAACAGGTTTACCGTCCTCTGCGGACTCACATTCTTCGGCCCCAGAGGAACGTGCGTAATAGTGTTTTAGCAGATTTACATGGCACAGTTGATGCACTTTCGTCCGTCCGGAGTGGCAACTAGATAGTTTTGCTCAGTGCACTGGCGCACAACCGTATATGGACCTTGAAACTTGGCGTGAAAAGGAGAACCAACAATTGTCAGCAGATCAAGATCCTGGTCACCTGGACTAAAGTGATGAGGCTCAGCTCGCCGATCAAATATGCCTTTCATCCTACTTTGTGAAGATGATAGCTTCTCTTTAGCCATTACATTTACATTTACATTTTAGTCATTTAGCAGACGCTCTTATCCAGAGCGACTTACAGGAGCAATTAGGGTTAAGTGCCTTGCTCAAGGGCACATTAACGTCATTTAGCAGACGCTCTTAGCCAGAGCGACTCACAAATTGGTGCGTTCACCCTATAGCCAGTGGGATAACCACTTTACAATTGGGGGGGGGGGGGGGGGGGGGTAGAAGGATTCCTTTATCCTATCCCAGGTATTCCTTAAAGAGGTGGGGTTTCAAATGTCTCCGGAAGGTGGTGAGTGACTCCGCTGTCCTGGCGTCGTGAGGGAGCTTGTTCCACCATTGGGGTGCCAGAGCAGCGAACAGTTTTGACTGGGCTGAGCGGGAACTATGCTTCCGCAGAGGAAGGGGAGCCAGCAGGCCAGAGGTGGATGAGCGCAATGCCCTCATTTGGGTGTAGGGACTGATCAGAGCCTGAAGGTACAGAGGTGCCGTTCCCCTCACTGCTCCATAGGCAAGCACCATGGTCTTGTAGCGGATGCGAGCTTCAACTGGAAGCCAGTGGAGTGTGCGGAGGAGGGGGGTGACGTGAGAGAACTTGGGAAGGTTGAACACCAGACGGGCTGCGGCATTCTGGATGAGTTGTAGGGGTTTAATGGCACAGGCAGGGAGGCCAGCCAACAGCGAGTTGCAGTAGTCCAGACGGGAGATGACAAGTGCCTGGATTAGGACCTGTGCCGCTTCCTGTGTAAGGCAGGGTCGTACTCTCCGAATGTTGTAGAGCATGAACCTGCAGGAGCGGGTCACCGCCTTGATGTTGGCGGAGAACGACAGGGTGTTGTCCAGGGTCACGCCTAGGCTCTTCGCACTCTGGGAGGAGGACACAGCAGAGTTGTCAACCGTGATGGCGAGATCATGGAACGGGCAGTCCTTCCCCGGGAGGAAGAGCAGCTCCGTCTTGCCAGGGTTCAGCTTGAGGTGGTGATCCGTCATCCATACTGATATGTCTGCCAGACATGCAGAGATGCGATTCGCCACCTGGTTATCAGAAGGGGGAAAGGAGAAGATTAGTTGTGTATCGTCAGCGTAGCAATGATAGGAGAGACCATGTGAGGATATGACAGAGCCAAGTGACTTGGTGTATAGGGAGAAAAGGAGAGGGCCTAGAACTGAGCCTTGGGGGACACCAGTGGTGAGAGCACGTGGTGCGGAGACAGCTTCTCGCCACGCCACTTGGTAGGAGCGACCGGTCAGGTAGGACGCAATCCAGGAGTGAGCCGCGCCGGAGATGCCCAGCTCGGAGAGGGTGGAGAGGAGGATCTGATGGTCCACAGTATCAAAGGCAGCAGACAGGTCTAGAAGGACAAGAGCAGAGGAGAGAGAGTTAGCTTTAGCAGTGCGGAGAGTCTCCGTGACACAGAGAAGAGCAGTCTCAGTTGAATGACCAGTCCTGAAACCTGATTGGTTTGGATCAAGAAGGTCATTCTGAGAGAGATAGCAAGAGAGTTGGCTAAAGACGGCACGCTCAATAGTTTTGGAAAGAAAAGAAAGAAGGGATACTGGTCTGTAGTTGTTGACATCAGTGGGGTCGAGTGTTGGTTTTTTGAGAAGGGGAGCAACTCTCGCTCTCTTGAAGACGGAAGGGACATGGCCAGCGGTCAAGGATGAGTTGATCAGCGAGGTGAGGTAGGGGAGAAGGTCACCGGAGATGGTCTGGAGAAGGGAGGAGGGGATGGGGTCAAGCGGGCAGGTTGTTGGGCGGCCTGCAGTCACAAGTCGCAGGATTTTATCTGGAGAGAGAGGGGAGAAAGAAGTCAAAGCATAGGGTAGGGCAGTGTGAGCAGGACCAGCAGTGTCATTAGACTTAACAAACGAGGATCGGATGTCGTCAACCTTCTTTTCAAAGTGGTTGACGAAGTCATCCACAAAGAGAGAGAGAGGAGGGGGGGGGGGGGGGGGAGGATTCAGGAGGGAGGAAAATGTGGCAAAGAGCTTCCTAGGGTTAGAGGCAGATGCTTGGAATTTAGAGTGGTAGAAGGTGGCCTTAGCAGCAGAAACAGATGAAGAAAATGTAGAGAGGAGGGAGTGAAAAGATGCTAGGTCGGCAGGGAGTTTAGTTTTCTTCCATTTCCGCTCCGCTGCCCGGAGCTCTGTTCTGTGAGCTCGCAGTGAGTCATCAAGCCACGGAGCTGGAGGGGAGGACCGAGCCGGCCGGGAGGATAGGGGACACAGAGAGTCAAAGGATGCAGAAAGGGAGGAGAGGAGGGTTGAGGAGGCAGAATCAGGAGATTGGAGGGAGAAGGATTGAGCAGAGGGAAGAGATGATAGGATGGAAGAGGAAAGAGTAGTGGGAGAGAGAGAGCGAAGGTTGCGGCGGAGCATTACCATCTGTGTAGGGGCAGAGTGAGTAGTGTGGGAGGAGAGCGAGAGAGAAAAGGAAACAAAGTAGTGGTCGGAGACATGGAGGGGAGTTGCAGTGAGATTAGTAGAGGAGCAGCATCTAGTGAAGATGAGGTCAAGCGTATTGCCTGCCTTGTGAGTAGGGGGGGACGGTGAGAGGGTGAGGTCAAAAGAGGAGAGGAGTGGAAAGAAGGAGGCAGAGAGAAATGAGTCAAATGTGGACATAGGGAGGTTGAAATCCCCCAAAACTGTGAGGGGTGAGCCATCCTCAGGAAAGGAACTTATCAAGGCGTCAAGCTCATTGATGAACTCTCCAAGGGAACCTGGAGGGCGATAGATGACAAGGATATTAAGCTTAAATGGGCTAGTGACAGCATGGAATTCAAATGAGGAGATAGACAGATGGGTTAGGGGAAAAATTGAGAATGTCCACTTGGGAGAGATGAGGATTCCTGTGCCACCACCCCTCTGACCAGATGCTCTCGGGGTATGCGAGAACACATGGTCAGACGAGGAGAGAGCAGTAGGAGTAGCAGTGTTTTCAGTGGTAATCCATGTTTCCGTCAGCGCCAGGAAGTCGAGGGACTGGAGCCATCTCACCAGCAGCGTACAGGCGTCGCCGGAAATCACATACATAAGAACAGATACAGTGAGGGCAAAAATTATTTGATCCCCTGCTGATTTTGTACGTTTGCCCACTGACAAAGACATGATCAGTCTATAATTTTAATGGTAGGTATGTTTGAACAGTGAGAGACAGAATAACAACAAAAAAATCCAGAAAAACGCATGTCAAAAATGTTATAAAATGATTTGCATTTTAATGAGGGAAATAAGCATTTGACCCCTCTGCAAAACATGACTTAGTACTTGGTGGCAAAACCCTTGTTGGCAACCACAGAGGTCAGACGTTTCTTGTAGTTGGCCACCAGGTTTGCACAGATCTCAGGAGGGATTTTGTCCCACTCCTCTTTGCAGATCTTCTCCAAGTCATTAAGGTTTCGAGGCTGACGTTTGGCAACTCGAACCTTCAGCTCCCTCCACAGATTTTCTATGGGATTAAGGTCTGGAGACTGGCTAGGCCAGTCCAGGACCTTAATGTGCTTCTTCTTGCGCCACTCCTTTGTTGCCTTGGCCGTGTGTTTTGGGTCATTGTCATGCTGGAATACCCATCAACGACCCATTTTCAATGCCCTGGCTGAGGGAAGGAGGTTCTCACCCAAGATTTGACGGTACATGGCCCCGTCCATTGTCCCTTTGATGCAGTGAAGTTGTCCTGTCCCCTTAGCAGAAAAACACCTCCAAAGCATAATGTTTCCATCTCCATGTTTGACGGTGGGGATGGTGTTCTTGGGGTCATAGGCAGCATTCCTCCTCCTCCAAACACGGCGAGTTGAGTTGATGCCAAAGAGCTCGATTTTGGTCTCATCTGACCACAACACTTTCACCCAGTTCTCCTCTGAATCATTCAGATGTTCATTGGCAAACTTCAGACGGGCCTGTATATGTGCTTTCTTGAGCAGGGGGACCTTGCGGGCGCTGCAGGATTTCAGTCCTTCACGGCGTAGTGTGTTAACAATTGTTTTCTTGGTGACTAGGGTCCCTGCTGCCTTGAGATCATTGACAAGATCCTCCCGTGTAGTTCTGGGCTGATTCCTCACCGTTCTCATGATCATTGCAACTCCACAAGGTGAGATCTTGCATGGAGCCCCAGGCCGAGGCAGATTGACAGTTATTTTGTGTTTCTTCCATTTGCGAATAATCGCACCAACTGTTGTCACCTTCTCACCAAGCTACTTGGCGATGGTCTTGTAGCCCATTCCAGCCTTGTGTATGTCTACAATCTTGTCCCTGACATCCTTGGAGAGCTCTTTGGTCTTGGCCATGGTGAAGAGTTCGGAATCTGATTGATTGATTGCTTCTGTGGACAGGTGTCTTTTATACATGTAACAAGCTGAGATTAGGAGCACTCCCTTTAAGAGTGTGGTCCTAATCTCAGCTCGTTACCTGTATAAAAGACACCTGGGAGCCAGAAATCTTTCTGATTGAGAGGGGGTCAAATACTTATTTCCCTCATTAAAATGCAAATTAATGTATAACATTTTTGACATGCGTTTTTCTGGATTTTTTTGTTGTTATTCTGTCTCTCACTTTTCAAATAAACCTACCACTAAAATTATAGACGGATCATTTTTTTGTCAGTGGGCAAACGTACAAAATCAGCAGGGGATCAAATACTTTTTTCCCTCACTGTACTGAGGTGGCTCAGGCTCTCAACAAAGACTTAAGTGTTTGATGGAAACGTTCCAGTGCTCCTTGACTCTGCGCGTGATAGGCGCTAGCCAAATTATGTTTAATATGGAGCTGTTGGAGAACCTGACCAAACAGATTAGAGGTGAAATTAGAACCTTGATCACTCTGAATTACCTTAGGGATTCCAAACAGTGAGATAAACTGAGTCAAACCTTTTAGCACATACTTAGTCGTGATAGAGCAGAGAGGATAGGCAGCAGGAAACCTAGTGGTCTGACACATCACAGTGAACAGGTAACTACTACCATTCGTAGAGCGAGGCAGAGGGCCAACACAGTCAATAAACAGATACTCAAAAGGTTGGCTGAGTACGGGAATAGGAAACAGCGATACCGGCTTAAAGCTTGATTAGGTTTACCCGTTAATTGACAGGTGTGGCAGGTTTTGATGAATGCAAAAACATCCCTCTTTAACCTAGGCCAAAATAGGTTTTCACGCCCAGATGTCCAGCAACATCGTCGTGGGAAGTTTTCAGCACCAACTCACGAAGCTTAACTGGTACCACAACCTGACTAATTGCCTCCCCCACAAAACTACTACCATGAGGCAACCATTTTCTCATCAGGACATCATCCTGGAGAAAATAGCCATGGGCGACGTCTCCCAACTGTTCCACAGGCACAATTTTGTCACGCAACTCTTCTAATGTGGGGTCAGCCCGTTGCTCTTTGATTAGATCAGAGCAGGGCACAGATAACAGGATAACAGGGAAAGTAGTGACAGATTTCTTTGTACCATCATCATTAGCCGGCGCTGTGACCAGGTCAACACGGCTCATGGAATGCGTCACTGCGCACGTGGGAAAATCTGCACGCTCTCATCGGGGACCCCTACAAATTACGGCTTACAGGAAACCACTAGAGATGGAGACACGACAGGCCATACATGCTCACCAGCCAAGTAATTACCAAGGATAACGTCGATACCCTCAATAGGCAACGAAGGACGCACCCCTACAACTACCTCGCCTTTCACCAGTTCAGAATCCAACATCAGTTTATGCAATGAAGTGTTCAAACTGATTCCCCTAATTAAAACACTATTCCCTGAATCAGACTCAGCAGAGAAGGGTAACACATACTCTAATTCAAATGACTCAGAGGCACCTGTGTCCCTTAGGATCTTCACTGGCACTAGGTCATTACTTCCTAACGTAGACACAAAACCGTCTGTAATGAAAGGTAAATAATCTGGGTCAATTGGGACTTTCACTTGCACCTGGGCATGAGATGGAGTGACAGGAGTGAACTGATGTGGGAAAGGCGCTGCTAACGCCGTAGGTTTAACATTAGCACGAGTACTGAATTTTTCTTTAGCCCTGAGAACAGGACATTTATTTTTCCAATGACCTGAACCCTGACAGTAGTGACACACTTGACCGAAGTCAGCTTTACCACAGGAGCCAGGCTCAACCCTAGACGAATAAAGCTCTGCCCGTGAACCAGAGTATCTCGGTAGGCGAGACCCAAATCTTTCCTAACGTCCCCACTCACTCCGAATACGGGGATCTGCAAAGCCAGTTTTGTGAGTCAAAACATACTTGTCCGCCAAAACCGCAGCTTCAGAGACAGTCTTCACTTTTCGATCGTTAATGTACCTGGCTATCCGATAAGGGATTGTGTCCTTAAATTGCTCTAGCATAATCAGATCACACAGCCCCTGGAAAGTGGTAACCGCAGAGGCGGAACACCAGCGATTCAACTGTGAAGATAACTCTCGAGCAAACTCAACATGAGTCTGTTTGTCAGCCATTTTTAAAGTTCTAAATCGTTGGTGGTAAGCCTCAGGAACCAATTTGTAAATCTGTAACACAGCCATTTTAACCTTATCATAGCTGACACTGTCGGCTACACCAAGAGATGAATATGCTTCCTGCGCTTTACCAGTCAACGCACACTGCAACATTAAAGTGTGAGCTGAGTCAGGCCAACTCCTAGAGTCAGCAACACGCTCAAACAACGAAAATAACATCTCAGGGTCCTTCCCATTAAATTTTGGCAACAGCCGTAAGTTTCCAACAATATCAAATGTGTCCGGGGCACGACCGAGAGAGGAGCGACCCCTAGGTAAATCAGGGTCACCTTCCCAGAGCAAACTCTCCCCAGAGAGCTTTCCTTCCCTAACCAACTCTAACCGCTCTTGTTGCAGCTTGATTTTAGCACGCTTCAAATCCTGTTTAAATTCCAATTCCTTTTCATGCTTAACACGATCATGCTCTAGTTTAACATGATCATGCTCTAGCTTTACATGATCGTGCTCTAGCTTAACACAATCATGCTCACGTTCATGCTCTAGCTTAACACGATCATGCTCTAGTTTAACACGATCATGCTCTAGCTTAACACGATCATGCTCACGTTCACGCTCTAGCTTAACACGATCATGCTCTAGCTTAACACGATCATGCTCACGTTCACGCTCTAGCTTAACACGATCATGCTCTAGCTTAACACGATCATGCTCTAGCTTAACACGATCATGCTCACGTTCACGCTCTAGCTTAACACGATCATGCTCTAGCTTAACACGATCATGCTCACGTTCACGCTCTAGCTTAACACGATAATGCTCTAGCTTAACACGATCATGCTCACGTTCACACTCTAGCTGTAACAGAAGCAGTTATTTCTGCTGTTCAAAAGAAACACTACTAGGGCTAACAGACGGAGCGGACATTGTAACAAAACGGGGAGACGGCTGGGGAGGTGGCGAGTCCTCGCCAGAGTCTGTCCCAGTGGAAACTTCCAGTATACCACTCTCCATCAGATTGACCTTCAATATCAACTTAACATAAATATTTTCAGACGTTTATCACTGATTTCAACCTGGTAGTGTTCAGCGATCTTCAACAGCTGTTCTTTAGCACATACAGTACCAGTCAAAAGTTTGGACACACCTACTCATTCAAGGGTTTTTCTTTATTTTTACTATTTTCTACATTGTAGAATAATAGTGAAGACATCAAAACTACGAGATAACACATATGGAATCATGTTGTAACCAAAAAAGTGTTAAACAAATCAAAATATACACTGCTCAAAAAAATTAAGGGAACACTAAAATAACACATCCTAGATCTGAATGAATGAAATAATCGTATTAAATACTTTTTTCTTTACATAGTTGAATGTGCTGACAACAAAATCACAAAAAAATTATCAATGGAAATCAAATTTATCAACCCATGGAGGTCTGGATTTGGAGTCACACTCAAAATTAAAGTGGAAAACCACACTACAGGCTGATCCAACTTTGATGTAATGTCCTTAAAACAAGTCAAAATGAGGCTCAGTAGTGTGTGTGGCCTCCACGTGCCTGAATGACCTCCCTACAACACCTGGGCATGCTCCTGATGAGGTGGCGGATGGTCTCCTGAGGGATCTCCTCCCAGACCTGGACTAAAGCATCCGCCACCTCCTGGACAGTCTGTGGTGCAACGTGGCGTTGGTGGATGGAGCGAGACATGATGTCCCAGATGTGCTCAATTGGATTCAGGTCTGGGGAACGGGCGGGCCAGTCCATAGCATCAATGCCTTCCTCTTGCAGGAACTGCTGACACACTCCAGCCACATGAGGTCTAGCATTGTCTTGCATTAGGAGGAACCCAGGGCCAACCGCACCAGCATATGGTCTCACAAGGGGTCTGAGGATCTCATCTCGGTACCTAATGGCAGTCAGGCTACCTCTGGCGAGCACATGGAGGGCTGGAGGATGTTGCAGGCAGCAGAACGTTCTCCACAGCGTCTCCAGACTCTGTCACGTCTGTCACATGTGCTCAGTGTGAACCTGCTTACATCTGTGAAGAGCACAGGGCGCCAGTGGCAAATGCCAAACGTCCTGCACGGTGTTGGGCTGTAAGCACAACCCCCACCTGTGGACGTCGGGCCCTCATTCCACCCTCATTGAGTCTTTCTGACCGTTTGAGCAGACACATGCACATTTGTGGCCTGCTGGAGGTCATTTTGCAGGGCTTTGGCAGTGCTCCTCCTGCTCCTCCTTGTACATAGGCGGAGGTAGCAGTCCTGCTGCTGGGTTGTTGCCCTCCTACGGCCTCCTTCACGTCTCCTGATGTACTGGCCTGTCTCCTGGTAGCGCCTCCATGCTCTGGACACTACGCTGACAGACACAGCAAACCTTCTTGCCACAGCTCGCATTGATGTGCCATCCTGGATGAGCTGCACTACCTGAGCCACTTGTGTGGGTTGTAGACTCCGTCTCATGCTACCACTAGAGTGAAAGCACCGCCAGCATTCAAAAGTGACCAAAACATCAGCCAGGAAGCATAGGAACTGAGAAGTGGTCTGTGGTCACCACCTGCAGAACCACTTCTTTATTGGGGGTGTCTTGCTAATTGCCTATAATTTCCACTTGTTGTCTATTCCATTTGCACAACAGCATGTGAAATGTATTGTCAATCAGTGTTGCTTCCTAAGTGGACAGTTTGATTTCACAGAAGTGTGATTGACTTGGAGTTACATTGTGTTGTTTAAGTGTTCCCTTTATATTTTTGAGCAGTGTATATAAACAACCACATATCATAGCAAGAAAAACTTTACTGTTTTTTCTGTTGGTCTGATAACTTTGAACATGATCACTGCCAGTTCTAAAGCTTCTGAAAAATCTAACATACTGTAAGTGCATGTGACAGATGGAAGGAATAATAAATATTCCATACTGCAATCTTCGTTTTTCTCTTTACCTATTTTAATTGTATTTCAAAATGTTGAATGTGATATAATACTTTCTTTATTGACATGACTCACTCATGCTTTCTTTAACTGAATGTATGTACGGTTAAGATTTGGCCATAGAAACAATGACCAAAAAATACGTATTTTCAACATCCATAAAATACTTATTTTCAATGGCTGGAAAATACGTATATTCAATGTTTGGAAAATAGACATTTTCAACGTTTGGAAAATACATATTTTCAGCTTTGATCAGAACTGAAAATGAACCTAATTTCAACGTCTGGAAAATACGTCTAAAATACATATTTTCAACGTAATTTTGCTCAGTGGGCAGGGAATGTCCTAGTCGGGTCTTTCCGCCAAGTCTCTGGCATCCCCACTAGAATATCACCATCAGTTAGCTAAACCTGTGGGTGAGTCGGATGGCATTCTGTTAACGTCACAGTCTCTGCTCACCTCCCTGTCAGCAGTTTAAACCTGACTCACTCTTGTTTGTTCAGTGTTTGTGAAACTCACATGATGTGAGCACAACATAAAGAGCAAGGAGCTGGGAGGTCTATAAATAGCTCTATTTTCATGAATGACACAGTGGCTACTATTAGACATTAACAAACATAGCCTATACCCTTGGATGGGCCCTGATCATGCCATAAGTGTCTTGCACACAGGCACACAAATACACACACAGAAACAAGTCTAACAGACACGCACGCACGCACATACACACACACCTCCATAATCGGCACTGATCAGTGGGTTTAGTCAGTTAACCCTCACATGCACTTTCCTGTTTTTGCTGTGAGGATGTGGTTACAGCCGCACTTTTAATGCTTCTGCTACAATCAATACATGTCATGCACACAGGCCTAACCCTCATTCACACTTTAATTCATTGGAAGAACTATCACTTCAAATGAATATCACTTTCCTAGTAAGCTGTCAGTGAAACGTGAAAATAATAGGCTACCTTTGATGTAAGCATTATGTTAAAATGTGCTTTGGAGAATCTAGCTCACCAGTCAGAAAAGAGGTGCTAGATTCAATAAGCACCCAGGTGTTATGCAACATATGGGCTAATTAAGTTGTAGCATCACTTGGGACACCTCAAAGGCAAAAACTGTATGCAAATAGTATGTCCTCTGTAAATAACATGATTGTGAGTTAAATTGGGCCTCCAATTCCGGCTAACTGACTCATGGCAGAACATGTGCCTGAGCCTCAAGGAGAGGAAGCAAGGAGACAGGACTGAGTAAATCTGGATGGATGGAGCTCACCTGCCCTCTGTTGGCCAACTGTCGTCCATCTAAAACTTCCTGGAGCAATGAAGAGTATGATTTCAATATTCACTCAATCTTGAGCCACTATACCAAAACTGAAAATGTACAAAAACAATTACTGCATAACTCTTCATGCTATTCACTCATCTTGAGACTTTGGCCTAGATTCAATCAGATCAAGCATTAATGTCAATAACCGAGGTGTAACTGTGTAGGAGATGTCAAATCGGTGAGCAGCTGTTCTTGATCATTTTAATATTCATATTAATATGCCATTTAGCAGACGCTTTTATCCAAAGCGACTTACAGTCATGCGTGCATACATTTTTTTTTGTGTATGGGTGGTCCCGGGGATCGAACCCACTACCTTGGCGTTACAAGCGCCGTGCTCTACCAGCTGAGCTACAGAGGACCACATGAAGCCACACCCGTCCCACTTGTTAGAAGTTCAGAACGAGAAAGTGTAGGCTATATAGAAATTACACTCCAAATGAAAATCATTAAACAAAATAATGAGGACTTCTATCAGCCTAATCGAGGTGTAAATTACATCTCACATTCCAGTGTTCGAACTTGTAAACAAGGCTTCACAGGATTTATCGTAATGGCAGTGTCCGCTATAGGTATAACGCCAGGAGCTGCTTGTGGATTTGACAGCTCTAACACAGTTCCACCTCCAACACCGCCAAAAAAACGCTATGCCAATATGGTTTACAAATTAAGAAAGTATGACTGACAGAGACCAACAGTTACATCTTTATTGAACATTAATGCGTATGATAAAGTTCTCAATGTATGAACTCTAATAATATAGTATAAAAATTAAAAAAGTACAAATAACAACAGTCATTGTAAACATCCACAACAAGATAAAAGCAACATAGTTTATCATGTCAGTATTTCTTCAGCACAGTATAATGTGTTTTGATAATGTATAATGTCATGCCTCCAAACGAAACTTCATTCAGAACAAATCCCAAACAGCTGGGCGACACCTAGTGTTTTTTTCTGGAATTAATTACACTGAACAAAAATAGAAGTGCAACAATTTCAAAGACTTTACTGAGTTACAGTTCATATACAGTGAGGGAAAAAAGTATTTGATCCCCTACTGATTTTGTACGTTTGCCCACTGACAAAGAAATGATCAGTCTTATAATTTTAATGGTAGGTTTAATTGAACAGTGAGAGACAGAATAACAACTAAAAAATCCTAAAAAATGCATGTCAAAAATGTTAAAAATTGATTAGCATTTTAATGAGGGAAATAAGTATTTGACCCCTCTGCAAAACATGACTTAGTACTTGGTGGCAAAACCCTTGTTGGCAATCACAGAGGTCAGACGTTTCTTGTAGTTGGCCACCAGGTTTGCACACATCTCAGGAGGGATTTTGTTCCACTCCTCTTTGCAGATCTTCTCCAAGTCATTAAGGTTTCGAGGCTGACGTTTGGCAACTCGAACCTTCAGCTCCCTCCACAGATTTTCTATGGGATTAAGGTCTGGAGACTGGCTAGGCCACTCCAGGACCTTAATGTGCTTCTTCTTGAGCCACTCCTTTGTTGCCTTGTCCGTGTGTTTTGGGTCATTGTCATGCTGGAATACCCATCCACGACCCATTTTCAATGCCCTGGCTGAGGGAAGGAGATTCTCACCCAAGATTTGACGGTACATGGCCCCGTCCATCGTCCCTTTGATGCGGTGAAGTTGTCCTGTCCCCTTAGCAGAAAAACACCCCCAAAGCATAATGTTTCCACCTCCATGTTTGACGGTGGGGATGGTGTTCTTGGGGTCATAGGCAGCATTCCTCCTCTTCCAAACACGGCGAGTTGAGTTGATGCCAAAGAGCTCCATTTTGGTCTCATCTGACCACAACACTTTCACCCAGTTCTCCTCTGAATCATTCAGATGTTCATTGGCAAACTTCAGACGGGCATGTATATGTGCTTTCTAGAGCAGGTGGACCTTGCAGGCGCTGCAGGATTTCAGTCCTTCACGGCGTAGTGTGTTACCAATTGTTTTCTTGGTGACTATGGTCCCAGCTGCCTTGAGATCATTGACAAGATCCTCCCGTGTAGTTCTGGGCTGATACCTCACGGTTCTCATGATCATTGCAACTCCACGAGGTGAGATCTTGCATGGAGCCCCAGGCCGAGGGAGATTGACAGTTGTTTTGTGTTTCTTCCATTTGCGAATAATCGCACCAACTGTTGTCACCTTCTCACCAAGCTGCTTGGCGATGGTCTTGTAGCCCATTCCAGCATTGTGTAGGTCTACAATCTTGTCCCTGACATCCTTGGAGAGCTCTTTGGTCTTGGCCGTGGTGGAGAGTTTGGAATCTGATTGATTGATTGCTTCTGTGGACAGGTGTCTTTTATACAGGTAACAAGCTGAGATTAGGAGCACTCCCTTTAAGAGTGTGCTCCTAATCTCAGCTCGTTACCTGTATAAAAGACACCTGGGAGACAGAAATCTTTCTGATTGAGAGGGGTCAAATACTAATTTCCCTCATTAAAATGCAAATCAATTTATAACATTTTTGACATGCTTTTTTCTGGATTTCTTTGTTGTTATTCTGTCTCTCACTGTTCAAATAAACCTACCATTAAAATTATAAGACTGATCATTTCTTCGTCAGTGGGCAAACGTACAAAATCAGCAGGGGATCAAATACTTTTTTCCCCTCACTGTAAAGAAATCAGTCAATTGAAATAAATAAATTAGGCCCTAATCTATGGATTTCACATGACTGGGAATACAGATCTGCATCTGTTGGGGCGTGTAGAGGCGTGGATCAGAAAACAAGTTAGTATCTGGTGTGACCACCATTTGCCTCATGCAGCGCGAAACATCTCCTTCGCATAGAGTTGATCAGGCTGTTGATGTTGTCCCACTCCTCTTTAATGGCTGTGTGAAGTTGCTGGATATTGGTGGGGACTGGAACACACTGTCATACACGTCGATCCAGAGCATCCCAAACAAGCTCAATGGGTGACATGTCTGGTGAGTATGCAGACCATGGAAGAACTGGGACATTTTCATCTTCCAAGAACTGTGTACATATCCTTGCGACATGGGGACGTGCATTATCATGCTGAAACATGAGGTGATGACGGCGGATGAATGGCACGACAATGGGCCTCAGGATCTCATCACAATAAAATGCAATTATGTTCATTGTCCATAGCTTATGCCTGCCCATACCATAACCCCACTGCTACCATGGGGCACTCTGTTCACATTGACATCAGCAAACCACTCGCCCACACGACACCATACACACTATCTGCCATCTGCCCGGTACAGTTGAAACCCGGGATTCATCTGTGAAGAGCACACTTCTCCAGCGTGCCAGTGGCCATCGAAGGTGAGCATTTGCCCTCTGAAGTCGGACACGACGCCGAACTGCAGTCAGGTTAAGACACTGGTGAGGACAATGAGCACGAAGATGAGCTTCCCTGAGACGGTTTCTGACAGTTTGTGCAGCAATTCTTCGGTTGTGCAAACCCACAGTTTCATCAGCTGTCCGGGTGGCTGGGCTCAGACGATCCCGCAGGTGAAGAAGTCGGTCCTGGGCTGGCGTGGTTACACGTGGTCTGTGGTTGTGAGGCCGGTTGGACGTACTGCCAAATTCACTAAAATTACGTTGGAGGCGGCTTATGGTAGAGAAATTAACATTAAATTCTCTGGCAACAGCTCTGGTGGACATTCCTGCAGTCAGCATGCCAATTGCACGCTCCCTCAAAACAGCAGCCTTTTATTGTCCCTAGCACAAGGTGCACCTGTGTAATGATCATGCTGTTTAATCAGCGTCTTGATATGCCACACCTGTCAGGTGAATGGATTATCTTGGCAAATGAGAAATGCTCACTAACAGGGATGTAAACAAATGTGCACAATATTTGAGAGAAATACGCTTTTTGTGCGTATGGAACATTTCTGGGATCTTTTATTTCAGCTCATGAAACACGGGACCAACACTTTACATGTTGCATTCATATTTTTGTTCAGTATACATATTTCGTACAAAACGGCAAGTCCTTATTTTCAGGGAGGGTACAAAAAATGAAAGGTACTCGATCAAACAAAAAGAATGTGATCAAAAACAATGTAATAAAAACTCTGGCATAAAATGGCCATTACAGTAAGAAATGGCTACACACAGGGAGTGCATCATTGGTAGAGGTTGTTGTAAGAGAATATGGAATAGAAAAACAGGCGAGTAACATGATGGATGAGGAGATGTGGGCGAGTCAGTCAGTCTGCATATCCCATGCTGCCGTAGGGCTGGATTGTGCCACACAACAGAAATAAAATGTAAAAAAGATAAGTTTGCCACAGGGCTTCTTAGATGCGGCAGAGAAAGGGGAGGGGGATATATGACACCAGGTATCATAGCCTACTGGCGGATGCTACATGTGATGGTCAGTCCAGTAGTATGCAGTGCATTATATCCTGTAGAGGGGAGAAGGCGTGAGTCGTAGTAGTGGGGTGGGGTGGGGGGATGCTGATGAGCTCAATAAGGGCGTCCATGTTTGAGCCTGTCGATGTGGAATGTGAGTTTCAGGGCAGGCCCGAGCTTCAAGCCCATGTATTTCATCATCATGTCGCTGCGTAGTAACAGGAGGGCTTTGCCATCAATCTCCTGCAACACATTGGAGTGGGATAACATTTTAATTTGCTATGGAGGAATATGCTATGTTCATTTGCTATGGAGGCTATAAACTCAACAAAAGCCTGAAAAAATCCTTCCATTAAAAACAATGGCATAATATACAGTGCATTCGGAAAGTATTCACACCCCTTGACTTTTTCCACATTTTGTTACGTTACAGCCTTATTCTAAAATGGATTCAATAATTGTTTTTACTCCTCAATCTACACACAATACCCCATAATGACAAAGCGAAAACAGCTTTTTAGAAATGTTTGCAAATGTCTTAAAAAACTAAAACACCTTATTTACATAAGTATTCAGACCCTTTGCTATGAGACTCGAAATTGAGCTCAGGTGCATCCTGTTTCCATTGATCATCCTTGAGATGTTCCTACAACTTCATTGGAGTCCACCTGTGGTAAATTGAATTGATTGGACATAATTTGGAAAGGCACACACTTGTCTATATAAGGTCCCACTGTTGACAGTGCATGTCAGAGCAAAGAACAAGCCATGAGGTCGAAGGAATTGTCTGTAGAGCTCCGAGACAGGATTGTGTCATGGCACAGATCTGGTGAAGGGTACCAAAAAATGTCTGCAGTTTGAAGGTCCCCAAGAACACAGTGGCCTCCTTCATTCTTAAATGAAAGAAGTTTGGAACCACCAAGACTCTTCCTAGAGCTGGCAGCCCGGCCAAACTGAGCAATCGGGATGAAGGGAGGGACCAAGAACCCGATGATTACTGAGAGAGCTCAATAGTTCCTCTGTGGAGATGGGAGAACCTTCTAGAATGACAACCATCTCTGCACAGCCCTCCACCAATCAGGCCTTTATGGTAGAGTGGCCAGACATGCCTTTTACTGAGGAATGGCTTCCATGACAGCCCGCTTGGAGTTTGCCAAAAGGCACCTAAAGACTCTCAGACCATGAGAAACAAGATTCTCTGGTCTGATGAAACCAAGATTGAACTTTTTGGCCTGAATGCCAAACGTCACGTCTGGAGGAAACTGGCACCATCCCTACGGTGAAGCATGGTGGTGGCAGCATCATGCTGTGGGGATGTTTTTCAGCAGCAGGGACTGGGAGACTAGTCAGGATCGAGGGTAAGATGAAGAGCGTAAAGTAGAGAGAGATTCTTGATGAAAACCTGCTCCAGAACGTTCAGGACCTCAGACTGGGGCGAAGGTTCACCTTCCAACAGGATAACGACCCTAAGCACACAGCCAAGACAACGCAGGAGTGGCTTCGGGACAAGTCTCTGAATGTCCTTGAGTGCCTAGCCAGAGCCCGGACTTGAACCCAATCGAACATCTCTAGAGAGACCTGAAAATAGCTGTGCAGCGACGCTCCCCATCCAACCTGACAGAGCTTGAGAGGATCTGCAGAGAAGAATGGGAGAAACTCCCTAAATACAGGTGTGCCAAGCTTGTAGCGTCATTCCCAAGAAGACTCAAGGCTGTAATCGCTGCCAAAGGTGCTTCAACAAAGTACTGAGTAAAGGGTCTGAATACTTATGTAAATGTGATATTGCAAATGTATAAAAATCTGCTTTGTCATTATGGGGTATGGTGTGTAGACTGATGAGGGGAAAAAAACAATTTCATCAATTTTAGAATAAGGCTTTAACGTCAAGGGGTGTGAATACTTTCCGAATGCACTTTAAGTGTCCTTCTTTGCTGAGTGTTCTGTCAGGCTGATACGTACATAGAGATACAATAGGATACTACTATTCTATTAAATTCTGTGGATACGTACGTGTTTTCTGAAGAGGTCTGCGTGGGGGGCCAGTAGGGGGTCTATGTCTCTGATGAACTGCATGACATCCTCCACCGTCCACAGGTTGGGGTCCTGGCCACTGGGCCGAGGGCTCGCTCTGAAACGCTCAGAGCCTGTGTCGGATGACGGGTCAGAGTAGAGATACAGAGGAATATTAGTCACCAATCACCAGTGGGTTTTGTTATTATGGGATGAGAAGCAACTCCATCTAAAGTGTTACCGAAAAGCCATACACAATCCATAAATAATCATAATTTTCAGCTTGGCTAAAAATTTCAAACAAATCCACTGGACAATATAATTTTTGCCTTTAATGACATGCACTGCATTAAAGATGATCCCCTACCTGAAGAGTTGAGATGTAGCAACTTGGTGGGGGACCGCAGGCCCAGAGGCTGCCCTGTCGAGCCTGGGGACAGGGGGCTCTTCTTTAAGTGCTCCGACTCCCCTACACCGTTCTCCATGAGGAAGGGCTTACCTGGAACAACATGGAGAGGAGAGTCAATGACAAGGCCCAAGTGACACACCTGTAGCCTGTAGTTTAACTATAGTCAAAAAGTTTGCTTAGTGGGACATTACTGGCTACACCTAGGCCTGTTGCGGTGACCGTATTACTGCCACACAGGCAGTCATGAGTTATGACCGCAGTAAAATTCCATGTGACCGTTGAGGCACGGTAATCTCCTCTTATGCACTCTGGACATGCTTTGGTAGTACCTAACTTGCTAACGACCATCAGGTCCTAATGGCCTGGTACTCAGGGCTCTATTGTCCCTCTAACCACTGACATCAATGCAAATGAAATCGAAAATCACATCAAACACTTATTTACAAAACAGTATCGTGCTTTTAAAACTCACCTCACTGTGATGATCAATTTGAAGAAAGAAGTTCAACAGCAGGTTGAAACAGTGTAAAACATGGTCGCTGTGGATGTTGTTTCAAAGCCTAACACAACAAAATGGACAGCGCTTCTAAGGTGATTTATTCAAAACACCAATACGCATGAGCTTATGCATACGCATAGGCTTATGATCGCAAGCCCGAAAAATACCTGAATTAAAATTATGATTGTGCCGTTACACAATACATAGCCTACCACATATTACACATGGCAAAAAAACATAAAACTGTTTTAAGATGTCTTTGGTACATAATTGGTCTAGCCTATACTCCAAAATTAAACAAATTTGAGTAATCGCCTTTGAGTATGGACTGTATTATTATGCATACTGGATGGACTGGTTACCTTATGCTACGCTCCAAAATGTCTATCCACAAGTCTGGGAGAGAAAATATAGCCCTAGGCGATGCTGTTGGTTGTGCAGGGCGGCTTACAGATAAGCCTACAATTATAGTGAATTTGTATTTGATTTTGAATAGCCTAGTAATATGGAATGTTTTATATTTGCATAATTAATTAGGTGACACATTACCTTTAGCTATACAGAATATCTCACCACTGTGCGTTTCCATCTCCTCTCTCTCCTTTATTCCTTTCTCGAGCGTGCAGAGGGGCTGTCAACAGTTTAGTGGAATATGTTTTGTTGCGAAAACATGTTACCGTCGATGTTCCCGAACAGATTTCACTTGGTTTCCCAAAATAAGCACCGGGCAGCTGCAGGAACAGGGTTGGAGAGCCCATGGCATACAGAGTTTTGGCGGAATATCACCTGTCGCGCAGGAAGAGCATGCTCCTCAAACAGTGGTTGATTCATGGAGTGAAATAAGTGTTCTTATATTTATTTCTCAGCTGCTCATATTAAGCACAGCTCCGCTATAAAACCGAAGTAGCCTACCAGGCATCACTGAAAAACGGATTGGCGGGAAAGCGCAACACCTCCATTCGCATATTCGAGTGCATGCAGATGACATGTCTATTTCCCATGCCCCTGTTCCTGCCCATTTGATAATGGGCCATTCTAAATCTAAACACATTTTACATATTAGTAAAGACAAGATTACATTGAGAATAGTCTGATGGGTGAAAATATGGTCACTTGATGAGAGAACAGCTGTGCAGCCTGAGGCAAGGAACAGTGCAAGCTTTTTTGTGTGACTTTCTCAAATCATAAATAGCCTATAGTAGCATCATGCAGCCCATATGTTTTGATTTGTAAGACATTCTAAGGTTTGTATCATTCACAACTAAAGTTGCCAAATAACTCTAAATGTAGCATATAGGATCTGTTTCAAATGATCACTTTTACGCTCAACATAACCACTTCATTTGCGCACTCGCTCTGGAATGGGAAAAATATCCTTTCTATTTTATTCAGCTAAGTTCAATTATATAAAATCATTTAATACAAAATAATGGCACAGGACTTAAGCATATCTTGTCAGCTAAATGAACAAGCCTACAGCTTTTGGCATGGAGCATAGCCAGATAACATACAGTATTGCCAACTCACATTCTGTTCTTCTGAAATATATTTTCTTCATATCTTGTTTCTTTAGACCAGACTAAAATAAATAATGGATTTGTTGTGATGGTGTATATTACATTTAATATACATCATGACAATAAATCTATTATAGTCAGGTCTAAAGTAACATTATGATATGAAGAAAATGTATTTCAGAAGAACAGAATATGAGTTGGCCTACAGTATGTTATCTGGCTATGCTCCATGCCATAGGCTGTAGGCTTGTTCACTTAGCTGACAAGATACAAGCTGCTGATGCGCGAGCCTTTGGAACATCTACATTTAAAAAAGTATAATCTTAAGACTTGTAGATGTTCCAAAGGCGCGCGCATCAGCAGCTTGTATGCAGCTTGTATTCGTGGAGGCCTGGAGATGCTAAACATGTTTATGTTAATTAACGGTCAATTACCGTGAGACCGGCAGACTTTTGCGTTACAAAAACCGGCTAACAAAATGTCATGACCTCCACAGTCCTAGCTACACCCTAAAATAAGAGTTTTTGCTTGTACACAAATGTTTTCCATTCGTTTGTCCCATTACAGGTGCATGTTTCTATTTTTATCAATCAAGTTATTCTAAATGGAGCCTTAAGGAGTTCCTAAGGAGTTCCTAAGGAGCTGTACCTTCCGAGGAGAGGCAGAGGTTTTTGGCCAGCTTGTGGGGGAGGGGGCTGTAGTAGGAGTCTTGAAGGAACCGCTTGGAGCCTCTGCCTGGACCTGTCGTGAGGCCCTCCCTAAAACTTCTCCTTTCTGGAGGGTGTAGTAACAGAAAAGAAAAACTGAGAGGTGAAAAGTAAATACCTACAGACTTGACTCAAATCGACACTGTTACAATGGTGAAAAGGCCAAAAACAAACAGACAACCCTTTTCTGTCCTGAACCAACAGAAAAGCCAAGGTTTTGCCCCAGTACAGTGCGTGTGTGTGCTGACCTGGGTAGGTGTGGCTGTCGTAATGCAGGCCCCCTCGGGGGACGGGCTGGCTGCCAAACAGAGGGTCACAGTAGAGGTTGTGACAGAGTTTCTCCAGGAAGCGCAGGACGTACGTGACGCTGTTGAGCGTGGGCAGGGTGAGGGTATGGTGCTGCTGGTCAAAGTGGGCTGCATGGGTCACAGAGAGCAAGGGTTAGGCTCAGACAGCCAATACTGTTCCTCACACTTAGCAGCAATGCCAAGTGAAAAGGAGATATAGAGCTTTTGGTTTGACAAATTTCAGGAAAAAAGGATCTACCAGTCTGTTTTAACAACTGGTCCTGATGTAGTGCACAGGGAGGCTTGAAATAAATGAAGGAAAAATCTCTATAACCAAACTTCTAATAAAGCTTACAGAAACCATAGCCCATACAGAAAGCAGGTACCAGTCCCAGACCTTACCTGATATGACCTCTCCTCCGTGACCTGGCTTGAGGCAGGAGAAGACAGAGCTCTGGTTGTGGGCACAGTCCACACAGGCCTGGACACACTGCTGTAGCACCGAGGAAACCCGGCCTGGACCAAAGTGGTCGGGCAGCTGTTGCACCCGCCGGCCGTCCAAGTGGGGGCCCACCTTCCCATACTTGTTCAGGTATACACACACTGTGGGACACGTAAGTAAATGCCGGCAGTCACGCACACAAACACAGAGGCATCTAACACTCAGCATGTATACCACTCCGGCTGAAAAGGGCAGATTCGACTTAATGCTCCAAACATATTTTTTTAACAAATATTACATTTTCATCAATGACTGACTCACAAGGATGTCCGAGTGCATACAAGTATTCATAATAAAAGTTGCATTGCGCTGCACAGAAATCCATGAGTGTTAATTGCAGTGACGGAGCACTACTTTGTGTGTGTGTGTGTACCTGTGGCAGCCTGCAAGGCAGCGCTGGGGATGGTGGCATTGTCCAGGGGCACCGTGCTGGTGTCTGGCTCTGGCATACTGCTGGTGGGGGAAACGGGCATGGGGTTGGGCACCACCCGCGGTTTTTTCTGTTCACACAGACACACAACGTTTAGTGGGGTGGAATGCGCTCATCCATAAAAAACACTTGTCCCAGGTGCTGGATTACTTACATTGTACCTAAAAATATATAATTGTGTATGTGTGTGGTTACCTTGCTGCCAGGCTTGGGCCCTCTCTTTTTTGGGATCTTGATGGACTCCACATGACCCTCCTGCAGGGCCATCCTCTGGGCCCAGTTGGCTGGCAGCCTCCCTCTGGGCCGGGACACAGGTCGCCCTGGGCCTGCCATGGCACCCTCCAGCCAGCCTGCTCTCTTCGCCCAGCCCAACTAAACACAGAGAAGGAGGGAGAGGACAATGTTAGGGTTAGGTCAACCACATTAGTTGTCAATTGGAGGGCAAACATGACTTTTCTCAGTAGCAGTGGAATTAGAATAGAAGTGAATTGTTGACTTTTGTTCAACTTTTGACCAATAAGGTTGTTATTATAAAAGAGTGTTTGGGTGCTGCGACACAGGATGAAACATCCAACCCTACCCCACAAACCCTCCCCAACCATGACTCCCCAACCTGGGTCCTTGGTCTGTACCTTACTCCCCGGTTTGGGGCCTCTCTTCTTGGGGACCTTGATAGGCTCCAGTCCCTTTCCGGGCGGGGGGGCCTGCGGTCCTACTCCGGCCCCCTTCTGGCCCCAGGGCCCTGTCAGCTTGGTTTTCCTGCGGCCTGGCTTGCGTCCCCGTTGGCCAGGCGGCTGTCCTGGCATGGTGTGCATGGCTGTTCCCTCGCTACCGTCTGAAAGGCAACCGAGGGTCTTGGGTAGCACTGCTGTCCCCAGAGAGAGAACGAGAGATAGGGGGAGTGTCAAAAAAAAAGTTCAAAATTGATGTTATGGAATCAAAAACCCTATTTAACCTCTAGTCTAGAGATCAATATATTCATTCAAGTTATGTAATTCATTATTTCCTTCATTCATTCAAATGCAGCCTGGCAGGAAACAAATGAATGTCAGACTAGGAAGTAGCATCAAATTGAACCCATGACTGTTTGGTAATCCACAATAACAAACCAGGAAAGAGCAGCGACTTAATCAAAATCATGACAGACTCAATGACATAAACAGTCACTGATCAAGTGATAGGCAATAATGCCTCTAACAACACAGCAGGAGTGGTAGACCCGGCCACACACAAGTGTACATAGACCCAGACAGCTTTTGTGTTGAGGGCCACGGTGACCCAGTTTGCTTTCAGCTGCAGAACAAAGAGGCAAGTTGTGTTACACTCTCTTACTGCCCTGCCTTCATAGGGAAGGATGAGAGACAGAGAGAGAAAGAGAGTTGCCAGGACCACAAATACAAATTCCATCTAGACACCGTTGCCCTAGAGCACACAACAAACTATACCTTCCTTGGCTTAAACATCAGCACCACAGGTAACTTCCACTAAGCTGTGAACGATCTGAGAGACAAGGCAAGAAGGGCCTTCTACGCCATCAAAAATAAACATCAAATTCAACATCCCAATTACAATCTGGCTAAAAATCTTGAATCAGTTATACAGTGCCTTCAGAAAGTATTCACACCTAGGGCTGTTGCGGTGACTGTATTACTGCCACACCGGCGGTCACGAGTCATGAAGTTTAGTCACGGTAATTAGGCTTCTCCAAGCTCTGATGCTGCTGATGGCCATTAGTAGCCTACCAAACTTGCTAACTACCTGGTACTCAGCACTCTATTGTCCCTCTTAACACTCTGACATCAATGCAAATGTTTTTGAAAATCTAATCAAAACACTTCATGAGAGCCCATGAGCTCATGTTGCGCAACATATCTATAGGCTACGCAATTGCGGGAGAAAACAGAGTGATGGCAGCTAATAAAAAGAGGAGGATCCCATCAGCTTTCTATAGGCTAGGCCTACTATATTTATTTCTTAACTTTTCTAATATTAAGCACATTGCTTCGCTTTACAACAGGAGTATAGCCTACCTGGCTGGCATGAAAATAAACCACGGCGAAAAGCGTCCTCCATTCGCTATTTAAGTGCATAGATGGACATGTATTTTTTCCCACTGCCCGTTTCGATACGTGCATGATAATGGTCCATTCTAAATCAAAACAAATGTCACACATATTATTTAGTATATGTAAAGACAAGATTAAAATCAAAAATAGTCTGATGGGTGACAATATTAGCCTATTAACTTGTGAATTATATATTATCACTTGTGAATGATGTACTCCTGAGTGGCGCAGTGGTCTAAGGCAGTAGAGATCCTGGTTCGAATCCAGGCTCTGTCGCAGCCGGCCGCGACCGGGAGACATGGGCGGCGCACAATTGGCCCAGCGTCGTCCAGGGTAGGGGAGGGAATGGCCGGCAGGGATGTAGCTCAGTTGATAGAGCATGGCGTTTGCAACGCCAGGGTTGTGGGTTCGATTCCCACAGGGGGCCAGTATAAAAAAAAAAAATGTATTCACTAACTGTAAGACGCTCTGGATAAGAGCATCTGCTAAATGACTAAAATGTAAAATGTAATGCCCAGCATAAGAAACAATGCCTTTTTTTGGCTACTTTTTCGAATCATAGTCGCACACCTCATGTAGCCTAGCTCATAGGCCTATATGTTTCAATAAGGTTTGTATCACAACTAAAGTGACCAAATAACTTCTTAAAATAACGCACATTAATCCGCTTTACAAGGGTGTAGAGCCTAACTGGTATATATAAGCAGCGTGTGAGTTTCAAGTTTGGGAAAGATAATTTTCCCCATACAATTGCACCTTTATAATAAAAGCATTACATGCATAATCGCATTTGCGGTCACTTTTGATAAAGGTGTTTTCCGCTAATGGAACATTTGCGCTTATAGCCTACTAACATGTGCGCATTGCTGCGCTTATAAATGTGAAGAAATAGCCTAATAGTTCATCAAAATTTTAAGCAAAACGTTCTGATCTGTTGTGTCAGCCACAATGCATCAAAAATCTATTGCATCGCACAACTGTCCCAGACTGTTTGGAATATTTATTTCTCGCACAGAATAGAATAGGTTGACTTTTGTACTATGGGGGATAGTAGATTGACATAGGCTAGTGCTTTTGCTGTTCGCTAGGCCTACTCATCTTGCTGGCTGACAAAAAGTAAATGTGGACAGTTCATCCAATATCTTCAAAACGCACCTCGGAATTGGATAAGGACACGCGCAGTTGCGTCCCCGTTGTGTCTGTCTTCACTTGTAGCCTGTGAGAAAGACCCGATCACGTGACGGAGAGCCATGTGAGTGGAGTGAGAGGCGCTTCAGATTGCGCAGCGCACTCAGGTAGGAGGGCACAACGCAGCAGTCCGCAGCAGTTGGGTACATTACGGCCACAAAGGGGATGCCGCCATGTAATTCAAGGCATTAAGAAGTGCTTGTCAAATTGTGAATGAGAGACTATTGGAGTGTGTAGAGCCTGCGCAAAAAACTAAGCAGAGCTCATGCCTTTCAAGCTTATTTTTTCAAATCATCATGAGAGTCTCATCATGCAGCCTTACAATGTATAAAAAATCTAAACATGTAGCCCAACGTTTGTAGAACAACTAAAGTTACATTAATAACTCTAAATGAAGCATATAGGAGTACCTATTTCTTTATTAACCACTCAACACAGAATAGCCGCATGTGCGCACTCCCTCAAATCGTTCGGATAAAATATTTATATTTTTTTCAGCTTTGTTCAATTGCATTCTTCATACTATAAAATAATGTCACGGAATTATAAGCAAATCTTGAACTAGTGTAGCCCACAGCCATTTGGCATAGCCACATCAGGACCTAACATAAGGACTCAGAGTATGCTATTATTTTCTTCTGAAATAGACTACATTTTCTTCATATCATGCTTCTTTAGACCTACCTAAAATAAATAATGTATTTCTTGTGAAGGTGTAGGCTATATTACATGGATTTATTAGACTTTTTAAAATGGTTTGTAGTCTATGTTTGGAAGCCAGGAGATGCTAAATGTGTTTATGTTAATTAACGGTAAATTACCGTGAGACCGACAGTTATTTGCTTGACAATCACCGGCTGACTACATTTTGTGACCGCCACAGCCCTATTCACACCCTTTGACATTTTCCACATTTTGTTCTGTTACAGCCTGAATTTAAAATTGATTACATTTAGATTTTCTGTCACTGGCCTACACACAATACCCCATAATGTGAAAGTGGAATTGTTTTCAAAATATGTACTAATTAATAAAAAATGAAAAGCTGAAATATTTTGAGTCAATAAAGTATTCAACCCCTTTGTTATGGCAAGCCTAAATAAGTTCAGGATAAAAAATGTGCTTAACAAGTCACATAATAAGTTGCATGTGTGCAATAATAGTGTTCCAAAAAAATAACAATGACTACACATACAATTATCTGTAAGGTCCCTCAGTCGAGCAGTGAATTTCAAACACAGATTCAACCACAAAGACCAGGGAGATTTTCCAATGCCTCGCAAAGGGCACCCATTAGCAGATGCAGACATTGAATATCCCTTTGAGCATGGTGAAGATATTAATTACACTTTGCATGGTGTATCAATACCCCCAGTCACGATTTTCAAACCTTCCATAACAAAACCATCACCTATAGAGAGATTAACCTAGAGAAGCAAGCTGGTCCTGGGGCTCTGTTCACAAACAGACCCCACAGAGCCCCAGGACAGCAAAAGATAATTACTTGACACATTGGATAGAATTTACCAAAAACAGAGCAAACTGGAATGATATTTGGCCCAGAATACCTGACCACTGTGACTGACCCAAAATTAAGGAAAGCTTTGACTATGTACAGACTCCGTGAGAATAGCCTTGCTATTGAGAGGCCACCGTAGGCAGACCTGGCTCTCGAGAGAAGACAGGCTACAAAATGAGGTGGAAACCGAGCTGCACTTCCTAACCTCCTGCCAAATGTATGATCATATTAGAGACACATATTTCCCTCAGCTTACACAGACCCACGAAGATTTAGAAAACAAATCACATTTTTATAAATTCGAAAACAGATCAAAATGTTTATAAACTTCCATATCTATTAGGTGAAATACCACAGTGTGCCATCACAGCAGCAAGATGTGTGACCTGTTGCCACAAGAAAAGGGCAACCAGTGAAACACAAACACCATTGTAAATACAACCCATATTTAGGTTGATTTATTTTCCCTTTTGTACTTCAACTATTTGCACATTGTTACAACTCCGTACATAATATAACATTTGCAATGTCTCTACTCTTTTGAAACTTTGATGAGTTTGATGATGTTTACGGTTCTTTTCTGATTGGTTTATTTTACTTTTGTTTATTATCTATTTCCTTGCTTTGGCAATGTAAACATACAGTAGCCCTTTGAATGGAATCGAGAGAGAGTTCTTCACTGAGACAGATATCAATGGCAGAACTTGCAATGAGTGATACAAAGCAAACAGCTCACTTCATGCACACACATGATAAAGGGTGAGACAAACAAATACAGACCTTGCACAACAGAGAGGCTCTTAAGCTTTGTGAAGTGGTTCTGATACAGCCAATCAAGCCCAGACAGACAGACAAAGACAGTGAAAGTAGACAGTAGTTCCTCTGCACTAAGGTACCCGTGTGACTCGTCCTCTCTGCACACTTCCTTCCTCCCTTGAATTTCGATACACTTGCAAGGCCTCGCCAATGGGGACCGGACAAGACCAAATTCCTCATAAACCGCAGACAATTACTCTCGCTCGTTGTAATCTCTGTGCAAGACTCACCAGAAGAAAAAGCAAACCAGTAGCCTACAGATGCCCATCAAGCAGAACATGCTGACACTGCCTGGGAAATAAGAGTAGTAGCAATAAAAGACAAACTGCCAACAGCTGTCAGATATGGTGTTTAAATGTATCTTTAAACCTCCCACCCTGTAGTACACACCCTTCCGTTCTTAGGGGCCAGGCCAAGTCTAAATCACGCACTGCCTACAGTGTACGAAGCAACCACGATGACAATATGTGCAGCACGCAAAGTCACAAATGAACGTGGACACACGCACAAAGTCGCACACACGCGCACCACTTCAGTTCAGTCGGCCTGGTGTTGCACAGAGCTATTTGTCCTGGATCCACCTTGAATACTTTTACAAGGTGACCGGACTGAGCGATTAACACATGACTTAGCCTGTGTGGCAATATACCAGACCTGGGTTCAAATACATATGTATTTGAGTATCTGGTATTTAAAATACTTTTTTCTGTGTATTTGAGTATTTTCAAATACACAGCCTAAAACAAGTACTTTTATTTGAGTATTTGAATGGTTATTTGTAAAAAAAAAAAAAAAAAAAAATTGTAATTGAGAGTATTTCCAAATACTATTTTCAAATACCTGGGTTAAATGCATGGGAGTGTATTTGAGGTAGTCAGTGTATTTTCAAATACTTTCCAAGAGTATTTCCAAATACATTAAAATATTCAACTACTTGTCTTTTCAAATTCAATATATCTGAATACTTAAATCATTTACATTTTAATCATTTAGCAGATACTCTTTGAAGAGGTAGGGTTTCACATGTTTTAGGAAGAAAATACAATGCTGTCCTAGCTTCAGGGGGAAGCTGGTTCCACCATTGTGGTGCAAGGACAGAGAAGAGCTTGGACTGGGCTGGTGGGAGCTGCCCTCCCGTAGGGTTGGGAGGGCCATGAGACCAGAGGTACATTGAATGTTTGTGAAAGTAATTGTGATATTTGAAATAGTATTTGAACCCAGGTTTGTAAAATACACACACCCATAATGGCATGCACCAAAGTAAAATCTGAAAGTTATAATTAGGCTCATGTACACCTCAATATCAGATACAGTGCCTATCAAAAGGTAGCGTTCTCCTGGCATCTGCCAAACTCAGATTCGTCCATCGGACTGCCAGATGGTGAAGCGTGATTCATCACTCCAGAGAACCAGTTTCCACTGCTCCAGAGTCCAATGGCGGCAAGCGTAACACCACTCCAGCCGGCTGCTCGGCCATGGAAACCCTTTTCATGAAGCTCCCGACTAACAGTTCTTGTGCTGACGTTGCTTCCAGAGGCAGTTTGGAACTCGGTAGTGAGTGTTGCAACCGAGGACAGACGATTTTTACGTGCTACGCGCTTCAGCACTTGGCGGTCCCGTTCTGTAAGCTTGTGTTGCTCCTAGACGTTTCCACTTCACAATAACAGCACTTACAGTTGACCGGGGCAGCTCTAGCAGAGTAGAATTTTGATGAACTGACTTGTTGGAAAGGTGGCATCCTATGCAGGTGCCATGTTGAAAGTCACTGAGCTCTTCAGTAAGGCCATTCTACTGCCAATGTTTGTCTTTGGAGATTGCATGGCTCTGTGCTCGATTTTATAAATCTGTCAGCAACGGGTGTGGCTGAAATAGACAAATCCGCTACCTTGAAGGGGTGTCCACATACTTTTGTATATATAGTGAATGTACTCCACACACTCAATTATCTTTAAGGTCCCTCAGTTGATTAGTGAATTATAAGCATAAATTCAACCAAAAAGACTAGGGACCTTTCCAATGCCTCGCAAAGAAAGGCACCGATAGGTAGATGGGTCAATGTTTTACAAAACAAACATTGAATATCCCTTTGACCATGGTGAAGTTATTAATTAGGCTTTGGATGGTGTATCAATACACCCAGAGCAAGTGCAGACCAGCTGGTTGGAGTGTTTACGGACATATTCAATCTCTTATTATATTATTTATATTAAAAATATAGACTAGCTAACTTGTTATGCAAGTGGCGCACAGGAAAAGATAAAGAAAAAACTACACCAGTTGAGTAATTAATTTCAACAATAATCTTCATTTTAAATTTGACTTAATAAACAAGAGGGCTTAATTGCAGCTTATTTCTTCCGAGCCTTACATAAAATAACTTAACTGGCTGAGGTAGGCTATGGCTTAACAGCATCTTTCACAATAATTTTTTTTGGCCTAATTGAAAAACTCCCACTTTTATTAGGCCTGCTTACAATGGCAACTGGACAACAATGTAGCATACTACATAAAACAATCATGTAAAGAAAAAAAGGTGATGTCTGCAAATGTCTATCAGGAGTACTCCTGAGTGGCGCAGTGGTCTAAGGCACTGCATCGCAGTGCTAACTGTGCCACTAGATCCTGGTTCGAATCCAGGCTCTGTCGCAGCCGGCCGCGACCGGGAGACTCATGGGCGGCGCACAATTGGCCCAGGGTAGGGGAGGGAATGGCCGGCAGGGATGTAGCTCAGTTGATAGAGCATGGCGTTTGCAACGCCAGGGTTGTGGGTTCGATTCCCACGGGGGGCCAGTATAAAAAAATATGTATTCACTAACTGTAAGTCGCTCTGGATAAGAGCGTCTGCTAAATGACTAAAATGTAATGTAAATGAGTCTCGGGATAGCCTGCTCCTGTAACGACAGCACAAACAGAAAATACTGTCAGCATGAGCCCTAAATAGCCTTGGATAAGTATTTAGTATTTGTTAAATACAGTCATATAGGCTACTAAGTTACTTACTCAATTGGAAAAGTTGCATTTCTCCTCGGACACGATCTTGTGGCTGTCGGGGGATAGTGATGTGATTTTGATGCGCAGGCAGTCCTCGATTGACTTGTGTGAAAGCCGGTTTCTGTCGTGAGTCTTGATTGCGTTCATAGAGGAAAAGGAGGACTTGCAGGTGTAAGTTTATCCAAACATTGGCAGCACATAAAATGCAAGTTTCTTTATTGTGCTGTATTCCCTTGAGGTTGCCACCCAAAACGCACTCAGGGACTCGGCACTCCTGATTCTTCAACGTGCGGAAGTGCAGCCTTCCAGATGAAAAGTCAAAATCGAACTACTCAAGCTTCCTAGTAAAAGGCCTCAAGTTTTTCCACCATGTCCACGACTGTTTTCCCTCTTCCTTGTAACTGCAGATTTAACCTGTTTAAGTGACAGAACAAAAAAAGAACGGAGAGGAAATCCTCATTTTCCAGAATGCGAAGGTGATCAGCTGCTGCCCATATTTAGCTTTCAACAACCTGGTCATGCAGCTCACAGAACCGCTCCAGCACTTTTCCGTCACAAGCTTGCGGAAAAGATGGTGTTGGGTGCTCGATGTCCCCCTGACGAAGTTGATTATGCGCATTACTTTTCCATCACATCTTTTAGCTCACCGTTTAGTCCACTCTAATGGATAAGACAGTGCAAGCCATTCATTTAGGGGGCGATTTCCTTCAACCTGCTGAGCAGGCCCGTGTCTGCCCACCATAAAAGGAGCCCAGGCGGTAACCACAATATAGACTTTTTCGAATGACAGGCATGCTGCGTATACAATTCTTCCAGCTTTGTGAATACGATGTCCCCGGTGGTGTGTCCTTCGAGGGGAATCCGTTTCCATCAAAATAACAGACATATACACAGACAAAATGTGCACCCCTTGGGGTCCCGAGGACAGAGTTTGGGGAAACCCTGCCCTGTCGTGCGTGAAAAGCCCAGGAGACCGGCCGTTTCTGAGAAACTGGAACCGGCGCGCCTGGCACCGACAATCATACCACGCTCAAAGTTGCTTAGGTCACTCGTTTTGCCCATACTAACATTCAGTCGAACAGTAACTGAATGCCTTAATGCCTGTCTGCCTGATTTACAGTACATAGCAAGCCACGGCCACGTGACTCACTGTCTGTAGGAGCGAACCATTTTCATGAACAGGGTTGTGTACCTAATAAACTGGCCACTGAGTGTACGTATGAAGTGGGTAAAACAGTACGTAAACATTATTAAAAGTGACCAGTGTTCAATGACTATGTACATAGGGCAGCAGTCTAATGTGCAGGGTAGAGTACCAGGTGTTAGCCGGCTAGTAACAGTGACTAAGTTCAGGGCAGGGTACTGGGCGGAGGCCGGCTAGTGGTTACTATTTAATAGTCTGATGGCATGGAGATAGAAGCTGTTTTTCAGTCTCTGTCCCAGCTTTGATGCACCTGTACTATCTCCGCCTTCTAGATGGTGGCAGGGTGAACAGGCCGTGGCTCGGGTGGCTGTCGTCTTTGATGATCTTCTTAGCCTTCCTGTGACACTGGGTGCTGTAGATGTCAGTGTGCCCCCGGTGATGCTTTGGACTGACCGCACCACCCTCTGGAGAGCTCTGCGGTTGCAGACAGTGCAATTGCTGTACCAGGCGGTGATACAGCCCGACAGGATGCTCTCAATGGTGCATCTGTAGAAGTTTGTGAGGGTTTGAGGGGCCAAGCCAAATTTCTTCAGTCTCCTGAGGTTGAAGATGTGCTGTTGCGCCTTCCTCACCACACTGTCTATTTGGATGGACCATTTCAGGTTGTCAGTGATGTGCACACCAAGGAACTTGAAGCTTTTCACCCCATCGATGTGGATGGGGGCGTGATCTCTATGCTGTCTCCTGAAGTCCATGATCAGCTCCTTTGTTTTGTTAACGTTGAGGGAGAGGTTATTTTCCAGGCACCACTCCGCCAGGACCCTCACCTCCTCCCTGTATGCTGTCTCGTCGTTGTTGGTAATCAAGCCTACCATTGCTGTGTCGTCTGCAAACTTGATGATTGAGTTGGAGACATGCGTGGCCACTCAGTCATGGGTGAACAGGGAGTACCAGAGGGAGCTAAGCACGCACCCCTGTGGGGCACCTGTGTTGAGGATCAGCGTAGCGGAGGTGTTATTGCCTACCTCCACCACCTGGGGTCAGCCCGTCAGGAAGTCCAAGACCCAGTTGCACAGAGCGGGGTTCAGACCCAGGGCCCCCGAGCTTAGAGATGAGCTTGGAGGGCACTATACTGTTGAAGGCTGAGCTGTAGTCGAACAGCATTCTTATATAGGTATTCCTCTTGTCCACACATGCACATGTTCTGAGGACGCGGCTTGGGATGCTGGGCCGGCAGCCTTGCGAGGGTTAACACGCTTAAACACGAAGGTGTTTAGCTTGTCCAGGAGCTGGTGTCTTTCCCTTTATAATCCATTATATACTCCATTTAATAACAAACAAAAAAATCATAATTTCAGTTAATCAGATGCACCATTGAGAGCATTCTGTCGGGATGTATCACCGCCTAGTATGGCAACTGCAACACAGTAAATACCCCCTAATCAAGATACATTAATGAAACATAAAACACTCATGTATTTTTACAAAAGTATTTTGTTGACAAATATGACAATTAAAACCATTTTAATCCCACTTTGTAACAATGTGAAGAAATCCAAGAGTGGTGAATACTTATGATAGGCACTTTACACAAAGCAGCAAGTGAGACAGTATTGAAAAACAAAATACGTACTTACAAACACACACATACTAATAAACACACACACACACACACTTATTATAAATAAAGATACACAATGTCAACCATTGCTATTTCACCTCCTAAACACTAAAGAGCTCACTATCACCACAACTGCCATGGACTCAACATTGCGAAGGAGCTCAGTGCAGTCAGACACCCCTCAACATACTTTATTTATGTTTCTTCTCCTCAGATGGCAGGGTTTGTTCTGCAAAGAAAAGTTTTGAGCGGGACGCCTAATTGTTTTTTTCGGGCTGCATATTATTTATTTATTTGTATTTAACCTTTATTTAACCAGGTAAGCCAGTTGAGAACAAGTTCTCATTTACAACTGCGACCTGGACAAGATAAAGCATAGTAGTGCGATAAAAACAACAACACAGAGTTACATATGGGGTAAAAAACATAAAGTCAAAAAATACAACAGAAAATCTACATACAGTGTGTGCAAATGTAGCAAGTTATGGAGGTAAGGCAATAAATAGGCTATAGTGCAAAATAATTACAATTAGTTTTAACACTGGAATGCTAGATGTGCAAGAGATTATGTGCAAATAGAGATACTGGGGTGCAAAAGAGCAAAATAAATAACAATATAGGGATGAGGTAGTTGGGTGGGCTAATTGGGTGAGCTCCTGAGTGGCGCAGTGGTCTAAGGCATCGCAGTGCTAACTGTGCCACTAGAGATCCTGGTTCGAATCCAGGCTCTGTCGCAGCCGGCCGCGACTGGGAGACTCTTGGGCGGCGCACAATTGGCCCAGCGTCGTCCAGGGTAGGGGAGGGAATGGCCGGCAGGGATGTAGCTCAGTTGATAGAGCATGGCGTTTGCAACGCCAGGGTTGTGGGTTTGATTCCCATGGGGGGCCAGTATAAAAATATATATATCTATTCACTAACTGTAAGTCGCTCTGGATAAGAGCGTCTGCTAAATGACTAAAATGTAAATGTAATTTCAGATGGGCTGTGTACAGGTGCAGTGATCGGTAAGGTGCTCTGACAACTGATGCTTAAAGTTAGTGAGGGAGATAAGAGTCTCCAGCTTCAGAGATTTTTGCAATTCGTTCCAGTCAATGGCAGCAGAGAACTGGAAGGAATGGCGGCCAAAGGAGGTGTTGGCTTTGGGAATGACCAATGAGATATACCTGCTGGAGCGCAGACTACGGGTGGGTGCTGCTATGGTGACCAATGAGCTAAGATAAAGGCGGGGATTTGCCTAGCAGTGATTTATAGATGGCCTGGAGCCAGTGGGTTTGACGACGAACATGTAGTGAGGACCAGCCAACAAGAGCGTACAGGTCACAGTGGTGGGTAGTGTATGGGGCTTTGGAGACAAAATGGATGGCACTGTGATAGACTACATCCAATTTGCTGAGTAGAGTGTTGGAGGCTATTTTGTAAATGACATCACCGAAGTCAAGGATCGGTAGGATAGTCAGTTTTACGAGGGCATGTTTGGCAGCATGAGTGAAGGAGGCTTTGTTGCGAAATAGGAAGCCGATTCTAGATTTAACTTTGTATTGGAGATTCTTAATGTGAGTCTGGAAGGAGAGTTTACAGTCTAACCAGACACCTAGGTATTTGTAGTCCACATACTCTAGGTCAGACCCGTCGAGAGTGGTGATTCTAGTCGGGTGGGCGGGTGCCAGCAGCGTTCGATTGAAGAGCATGCATTTAGTTTTACTAGTGTTTAAGAGCAGTTGGAGGCTACTGAAGGAGTGTTGTATGGCATTGAAGCTCATTTGGAGGTTTGTTAACACAGTGTCCAATGAAGGGCCAGATGTATACAAAATGGTGTCGTCTGCGTAGAGGTGGATCTGAGAGTCACCAGCAGCAAGCGCGACATCATTGATATACACGGAGAAAAGAGTCGGCCCAAGAATTGAACCCTGTGGCACCCCCATAGAGACTGCCATAGGTCCAGACAACAGGCCCTCCGATTTGACACACTGAACTCTATCTGAGAAGTAGTTGGTGAACCAGGCGAGGCAGTCATTTGAGAAACCAAGGCTATTTAGTCTGCCAATAAGAATGCGGTGGTTGACAGAGTCGAAAGCCTTGGCCAGGTCGATGAAGACGGCTGCACAGTACGGTCTATTATCGATCGCGGTTATAATATCGTTTAGGACCTTGAGCGTGGCTGAAGTGCACCCATGACCAGCTCGGAAACCGGATTGCATAGCGGAGAAGGTACGGTGGGATTCGAAATGGTCGGTGATCTGTTTGTTAACTTGGCTTTCAAATACTTTCGAAAGGCAGGGCAGGATGGATATAGGTCTGTAACAGTTTGGATCTAGAGTGTCCCTTTGAAGAGGGGGATGACCGCGGCAGCTTTCCAATCTCTGGGGATCTCAGACGTTACGAAAGAGAGGTTGAACAGACTAGTAATAGGGGTTGCGACAATTTCGGCGGCTAGTTTTAGAAAGAAAGGGTCCAGATTGTCTAGCCCAGCTGATTTGTAGGGGTCCAGATTTTGCAGCTCTTTCAGAACATCAGCTGTCTGAATTTGTGTGAAGGAGAAGCGGGGGGGGGGGCATGGGCAAGTTGCAGCGGAGGGTGCAGAGTTGGTGGCCGGGGTAGTGGTAGCCAGGTGGAAAGCATGGCCAGCCGTAGCAAAATGCTTGTTGAAATTCTCGATTATTGTAGATTTATCGGTGGTGATAGTGTTTCCTAGCATCAGTGCAGTGGGCAGCTGGGAGGAAGTGCTCTTATTCTCCATGGACTTTACAGTGTCCCAAAACTTTTTGGAGTTAGTGCTACAGGATGCAAATTTCTGTTTGAAAAAGTTAGCCTTTGCTTTCCTGACTGCTTGTGTATATTGGTTCCTAACTTCCCTGAAAAGTTGCATATCGCGGGGGCTATTTGATGCTAATGCAGTACACCACAGGATGTTTTTGTGCTGGTCAAGGGCAGTCAAGTCTGTGGAGAACCAGGGGCTATATCTGTTCTTAGTTCTGTATTTTTTGAATGGGGCATGTTTACTTAAGATTGAGAGGAAATTACTTTTAAAGAACAACCAGGCATATAAATATATAATTTCAAAGATAATTCGCAAAAATACAAATAACTTCACAGATCTTCATTGTTATGAAAATGTAGGACACTAAAGAGGCTTTTCTACTGACTCTGAAAAACACCAAAAGAAAGATGCCCAGGGTCTCTGCTCATCTGCGTGAACGTGCCATAGGCATGCTGCAAGGAGGCATGAGGACTGCAGATGTGGCCAGGGCAATAGATTGCAATGTCCGTACTGTGAGACGCCTAAGACAGCGCTACAGGGAGACAGGACGGACAGCTGATCGTCCTCGCAGTGGCAGACCACATGTAACAACACCTGCACAGGATCGGTACATCCGAACATCACACCTGCGGGACAGGTACAGGATGGCAACAACAACTGCCCGAGTTACACCAGGAATGCACAATCCCTCCATCAGTGCTCAGACTGTCCGCAATAGGCTGAGAGAGGCTGGACTGAGGGCTTGTAGGCCTGTTGTAAGGAAGGTCCTCATCAGACATCACCGACAACAACGTCGCCTATGGGCACAAACCCACCGTCGCTGGACCAGACAGGACTGGCAACAAGTGCTCTTCACTGACGAGTCGCGGTTTTGTCTCACCAGGGGTGATGGTCGAATTCGCGTTTATCGTCGAAGGAATGAGCGTTACACCTAGGCCTGTATTCTGGAGCGGGATCGATTTGGAGGTGTAGGGTCCGTCATGGTCTGGGGCGGTGTGTCACAGCATCATCGGACTGAGCTTGTTGTCATTGCTGGCAATCTTAACGCTGTGCGTTACAGGGAAGACATCTTCCTCCCTCATGTGGTACCCTTCCTGCAGGCTCATCCTGACATGACCCTCCAGCATGACAATGCCACCAGCCATACTGCTCTTTCTGTGTGTGATTTCCTGCAAGACAGGAATGTCAGTGTTCTGCCACGGCCAGCTAAGAGCCCGGATCTCAATCCCATTGAGAACGTCTGGGACGTCCGTTCTAATTCACGGTATCACAATTCCAGTGGGTCAGAAGTTTACATACACTAAGTTGACTGTGCCTTTAAACAGCTTGGAAAATTCCAGAAAATGTCACGGCTTTAGAAGCTTCTGATAGGCTAATTGACATAATTTGAGTCAATTGGAGGTGTACCTGTGGATGTACAGTGAGGGAAAAAAGTATTTGATCCCCTGCTGATTTTGTATGTTTGCCCACTGACAAAGAAATGATCAGTTTATAATTTTAATTAGAGATTTTTGAATCTGATTGATTGATTGCTTCTGTGGACAGGTGTCTTTGATACTGGTAACAAGCTGAGATTAGGAGCACTCCCTTTAAGCGTGTGCTCCTAATCTCAGCTCGTTACCTGTATTAAAGACACCTGGGAGCCAGAAATCTTTCTGATTGAGAGGGGGTCAAATACTTATTTCCCTCATTTAAAATGCAAAACAATTTATAACATTTTTGACATGCGTTTTTCTGGATTTTTTTGTTGTTATTCTGTCTCTCACTGTTCAAATAAACCTACCATTAAAATCATAGACTAATAATTTCTTTGTCAGTGGGCAAACGTACAAAATCAGCAGGGGATCAAATACTTTTTTCCCTCACTGTATTTCAAGGCCTATCTTCAAACTCTGTGCCTCTTTGCTTGACATCATGGGAAAATCTAAAGAAATCAGCCAAGACCTCAGAAAAAAAATGTGTAGACCTCCACAAGTCTGGTTCATCCTTGGGAGCAATTTCCAAACGCATGAAGGTACCACATTCATCTGTACAAACAATAATACGCAAGTATAAACACCATGGGACCATGCAGCCGTCATACCGCTCAGGAAGGACACGCATTGTCTCCTAGAGAAGAGCGAACTTTGGTGCGAAAAGTGCAAATCAATCCCAGAACAACAGCAAAGGACCTTGTGAAGATGCTGGAGGAAACAGGTACAAAAGTATCTACAGTGAGGGAAAAAAGTATTTGATCCCCTGCTGATTTTGTACGTTTGCCCACTGACAAAGACATGATCATGTTATAATTTTAATGGTAGGTTTATTTGAACAGTGAGAGACAGAATAACAACAAAAAAATCCAGAAAAACGCATGTCAAAAATGTTATACATTAATTTGCATTTTAAATGAGGGAAATAAGTATTTGACCCCCTCTCAAATCAGAAAGATTTCTGGCTCCCAGGTGTCTTTTATACAGGTAACGAGCTGAGATTAGGAGCACACTCTTAAAGGGAGTGCTCCTAATCTCAGTTTGTTACCAGTATAAAATACACCTGTCCACAGAAGCAATCAATCAATCAGATTCCAATCTCTCCACCATGGCCAAGACCAAAGAGCTCTCCAAGGATGTAAGGGACAAGATTGTAGACCTACACAAGGCTGGAATGGGCTACAAGACCATCGCCAAGCAGCTTGGTGAGAAGGTGACAACAGTTGGTGCGATTTTTCGCAAATGGAAGAAACACAAAAGAACTGTCAATCTCCCTCGGCCTGGGGCTCCATGCAAGATCTCACCTCGTGGAGTTGCAATGATCATGAGAACGGTGAGGAATCAGCCCAGAACTACACGGGAAGATCTTGTCAATGATCTCAAGGCAGCTGGGACCATAGTCACCAAGAAAACAATTGGTAACACACTACGCCGTGAAGGGCTGTAATCCTGCAGCGCCCGCAAGGTCCCCCTGCTCAAGAAAGCACATATACTGGGCCGTCTGAAGTTTGCAAATGAACATCTGAATGATTCAGAGGAGAACTGGGTGAAAGTGTTGTGGTCAGATGAGACCAAAATCGAGCTCTTTGGCATCAACTCAACTCGCCATGTTTGGAGGAGGAGGAATGCTGCCTATGACCCCAAGAACACCATCCCCACCGTCAAACATGGAGGTGGAAACATTATGCTTTGGGGGTGTTTTTCTGCTAAGGGGACAGGACAACTTCACCGCATCAAAGGGACGATGGACGGGGCCATGTACCGTCAAATCTTGGGTGAGAACCATTGAAAATTGGTCGTGGATGGGTATTCCAGCATAACAATGACTCAGAACACACGGCCAAGGCAACAAAGGAGTGGCTCAAGAAGAAGCACATTAAGGTCCTGGAGTGGCCTAGGCAGTCTCCAGACCATAATCCCATAGAAAATCTGTGGAGGGAGCTGAAGGTTCGAGTTGCCAAACGTCAGCCTCGAAACCTTAATGACTTTGCAGATCTTCTCCAAGAGGAGTGGGACAAAATCCCTACTGAGATGTGTGCAAACCTGGTGGCCAACTACAAGAAACGTCTGACCTCTGTGATTGCCAACAAGGGTTTTGCCACCAAGAACTAAGTCATGTTTTGCAGAGGGGTCAAATACTTATTTCCCTCATTAAAATGCAAATCAATTTATAACATTTTTGACATGCGTTTTTCTGGATTTCTTTGTTGTTATTCTGTCTCTCACTGTTCAAATAAACGTACCATTAAAATTATAGACTGATCTTGTTTTTGTCAGTGGGCAAACGTACAAAATCAGCAGGGGATCAAATACTTTTTTCCCCTCACTGTATATCCACAATAAAACAAGTCTTATCTTAAGAAGCCACTGCTCCAAAACCGCCATAAAAAAATCTAGAAATGTCCTCTCGTTTGATGAAACAAAAATAGAACTGTTTGGCCATAATGACCAATGTTATGTTTGGAGGAAAAAGGGGAGTGCTTGCAAGCCGAAGAACACCATCCCAAACGTGAAGCACGGGGGAGGCAGCATCATGCTGTGGGGGTGCTTTGCCGCAGGAGGGACTGGTGTACTTCACAAAATAGATGACATCATGAGGAAGGACAAGTATGTGGATATATTGAAGCAACATCTCAAGACATCAATCAGGAAGTTAAAGCTTGGTCGCAAATGGGTCTTCCAAATGGACAATGACCCCAAGCATGCTTCCAAAGTTGTGGCAAAATGGCTTAAGGACAACAAAGTCAAGGTATTGGAGTGGCAATCACAAAGCCCTGACCTCAATCCTATAGAACATTTGTGGGCAGAACTGAAAAAGCGTGTGCGATTAAGGAGGCCTACAAACCTGACTCAGTTACACCAGCTCTGTCAGGAGGAATGGGCTAAAATTCACCCAACTTATTGTGGGAAGCTTGTGGAAGGCTACCTGAAATGTTTGACCGAAGTTAAACAATTTTAAGGCACTGCTACCAAATACTAATTGAGTGTATGTAAACTTCTGACCCACTGGGAATGTGATGAAAGAAATAAAAGCTGAAATAAATCACTCTACTATTATTCTGACATTTCACAGTCCTCTGTAGCTCAGCTGGTAGAGCACGGCGCTTGTAACGCCAAGGTAGTGGGTTCGATCCCCGGGACCACCCATACACAAAAAATGTATGCACGCATGACTAAGTCGCTTTGGATAAAAGCGTCTGCTAAATGGCATATTATATTATTGTTATATTATTATTTATATATTATATAATAAAGTGGTGATCCTAACTGACCTAAGACAGGGGATTTTTATTAGGATTAAATGTCAGGAATTGTGAAAAACTGAGTTTAAATGTATTTGGCTAAGGTATATGTAAACCTTCGACTTCAACTGTATGTATATATATATAAAAATATAACTTTAGAAATGGAAAAAAACATTTTCAGCGTAAACTTATAAATGACTAAAACTAGATATAAACTACAGTGCATTCGGAAAGCATTCAGACCCCTTGACTTTTTCCACATTTTGTTATGTTACAGCCTTATTCTAAAATGGATTAAATAAAACTGCTCAATCTACACACAATACCCCATAATGACAAAGCGAAAACAGGTTTTTAGAAATGTTAGCAAATGTATTAAAAATAAAAAACATACAGTACCAGTCAAAAGTTTGGACACCTACTCATTCAAGGGTTTTTCTTTATTTTTACTATTTTCTACATTGTAGAATAATAGTGAAGACATCAACACTATGGAATTACACATGGAATCATGTAGTAACCAAAAAAGTGTTAAACAAATCAAAATATATTTTATATTTGAGATTCTTCAATTAGCCGCCCTTTGACTTGATGACAGCTTCGCACACTCTTGGCATTCTCTCAATAAGCTTCACCTTGAATGCTTTTCCAACAGTCTTGAAGGAGTTCACACATATACTGAGCACTTGTTAGCTGCTTTTCCTTCACTATCCTGTCCGACTCATCCCAAACCACCTCAAGTTGGGTTGAGGTCAGGGGATTGTGGAGTCCAGGTATTCTGATGCAGCACATCACTCTCCTTCTTGGTAAAATAGCCATTGCACAGCCTGGAGGGGTGTTGGGTCATTGTCCTGTTGAAAAACAAATGATAGTCCCACTAAGCCCAAACCAGATGGGATGGCGTATCGCTGCAGAATACTGTGGTAGCCACGCTGGTTAAGTGTGCCTTGAATTCTAAATAACAGTGTGACCAGCAAAGCACCCCCACACCATCACACCTGTTCCTCCATGCTTTACAGTGGGAACTACACATGCAGAGATCATCCGTTCACCCACACCGCGTCTCACAAAGACACGGCGGTTGGAACCAAAGATCTCCAATTTGGACTCCAGACCAAAGGACACATTTCCAACGGTCTAATGTCCATTGCTCGTGTTTCTTGGCCCAAGCAGGTGTCCTTTAGCAGTGGTTTCTTTGCAGCAATTCGACCATGAAGGCCTGATTCACACAGTCCCCTCTGACCAGTTGATGTTGAGATGTGTCTGTGACTTGAACTCTGTGAAGCATTTATTTGGGCTGCAATTTCTGAGGCTGGTAACTCTAATGAACTTATCCTCTGCAGCAGAGGTAACTCTGGGTCTTCCATTCCTGTGGCGGTTCTCATGAGAGCCAGTTTCATCATAGCGCTTGATGGTTTTTGAGACCGCACTTGAAGAAACTTTCAAAGTTCTTGAAATGTTCCGTATTGACTGACCTTCATGTCTTAAAGTAATGATGGACTGTCGTTTCTCTTTGCTTATTTGAGCTGTTCTTGCCATAATATGGACTTGGTCTTTTGCCAAATAGGGCTATCTTCTGTTTTTGCTTTGTCATTATGGGTTATTGTGTGTAGATTGATGAGGGAAAAAAACAATTTAATCAATTTTAGAATAAGGCTGTAACGTAACAAAGTGTGGAAAAAGTCAAGGGGACTGAATACTTTCTGAAAGCACTATGTAGAAAAGATAATGGACCTATATATTTTTTAATAAGATCTCCTTTGAGAACTAACAATCACCTAAATACAAGCTTGAAAGTCATGGAGAATCTACAATTCAAAGAATTATGCATTCAGGAGTATTTTTGTCATGGCATTGATTTCCTTATAATGTTAGAGTCACTGAGATAACATAAGCCATGGCAAATTGTGTAGAATTGCAGGAAATTAGCGTTAAAACAGCCGTTTTTTGTTGCTGCAGCTAACATGAGGGCCTCAAATATTTTTTGGCGCCATGTATTTATTTCAACTTACTCTTCAGCAGTGGAAAACCCAGCCTCACTCTGCTGCGCTGCTGTCCTCTCCTTCACCCTCTACTCTTTTCCAGCTTACTCCTCTTCTCTCCTTCCCTTCCCTGCCCTCCTTCACTCTCCTCCCCTCTGCTGACAAGACAACGTAAACAGCCCGCCTTTCACAGACAGCTCCTTTTCCCTATCGGTTTTTCTCCTACTTTCTCTCAGTCTCTGGTTATCCTGGATGCCCCCTTTGCCTTCGCCCCTTTTAGTGCCAGCATGAGGCCCACAGTGGGGCATACACTCACACAGCTCTGCCCAATCCCCCCCTTCACAGGCCTGTGCCAAGGTCATCACTCTTACAACAGTTACCCTTCCTCTTTCTCTCCCTTCTGTCCCTCCTCACTCATTCACTCACATTCTGTCTTCCTCCAACACAAGAGAAGGAATTTCAAAGGTGCGTTCTATTGACCTAATAATCCACTCATCTCATTCAGACGACATTTCAGAGCCTTTAACTTCAAATTTGAATTCCTTCAGTTTCTGTCAAATGTGGTTTTACATGAATCAATAACGTTAAAGTGAATACCACAGGTATTAGGCTACATTAATGACCACTATATCAATAGCTGACAAGTCTACAGGGGGCCACAAACAGACGCACACATACCGTACATACACACAGACCTTTGGTGCCGGGCGGCTGCAGGTTATCCCCGGTGAGAGAGCACCAGCCCACGGGGAAGATGTCCCGGGAGTCGTAGCGGCAGTAGTAGTCGAAGGCACCCCGCCAGCCATCGAAGGTGACCAGCACCTCCACGCCGCGCAGCGCCCCCACCGTGGCCGGGCAGATGAAGTGGGGGTTCTTGCGGTCTACCGCCTCCAGCTTCATGCCCACCTGGAAGGAGTTCTGCTCTGGGGCCGGGGGCTCCTGCTGGGGTAGTAGGGGAAGGGAGGTGGCAGGGATGGGAGAGGTCAGTGACAAGGGAGTGGGTAAATGTGGGATTATCCAGATGAAATGTGAAATTGTTCAGAAGTTTCACTTCGTTGGCAAATGTATATGATCACATATGATGTTGTGATCCCAATGGTGAGTGTGGAAGAAGTGAAAATAATATTGTTGTCTATCAACAATGACAAGCCACCGGGGACTGACAACTTGGATGGAAAATTACTGAGGATAATAGCAGACGATATTGCCACTCCTATTTGCCATATCTTCAATTTAAGCCTACTAGAAAGGCCTGGAGGGAAGCAAAAGAAGCAAAATTCATTCCACTACCTAAGAATAGTAAAGTTCCCTTTACTGGCAGTTTCCACATGCTTCAAGATGGCCACCATTGTTCCTGTACCCAAGAAAGCAAAGGTAACTGAACTAAATGACTATCGCCCTGTAGCACTCACCTCTGTCATCATGAAGTGCTTTGAGAGACTAGTCTAGGATCATATCACCTCTACCTTACCTGTCACCCTAGACCCACTTCAATTTGCTTACCGCCCCAATAGATCCACAGACGATGCAATCGACGTCGCACTGCACACTGTCCTATCCCATCTGGACAAGAGGAATACCTATGTAAGAATGCTGTTCATTGACTATAGCTCAGCATTCAACACCATAGTACCCTCCAAGCTCATCATCAAGCTTGAGGCCCTGGGTCTGAACCCCACCCTGTGCAACTGGGTCATGGACTTCCTGACGGGCCGCCCCCTTGTGGTGAAGGTAGGAAACAACATCTTCACTTTGCTGATCCTCAACACTGGGGCACCACAAGGGTGCGTGCTCAGCCCCCTCCTGTACTCCCTGTTCACCCATGACTGCGTGGCCAAGAACGCCTCCAACTCAATCATCAAGTTTGCAGACGACACAACAGTAGTAGGCTTGATTACCAACAATGACAAGACCGCCTACAGGGAGGTGGTGAGGGCTCTGGGAGTGTGGTGCCAGGAAAATAACCTCTCACTCAACGTCAACAAAACAAAGGAGATGATCGTGGACTTCAGGAAACACCCCCCTATCCACATCGATGGGACCGCAGTGGAGAAGGTGGAAAGCTTCAAGTTCCTTGGCGTACACATCACCAACAATCTGAAATGGTTCACCCACGCAGACAGTGTGGTGAAGAAGGCGCAACAGAGCCTCTTCAACCTCAGGAGGCTGAAGAAATTCGGCTTGGCACCTAAAACCCTCACAAACTTTTACAGATGCACAATTGAGAGCATCCTGTCGGGCTGTATCACCACCTGGTACGGCAACTGCACCGCCCGCAACCGCGTACGGCAATTTCGCTACACCCGCTATCTGCTAAACACGTGTATGTGACAAATAAAATGTGATTTGAAATAGCCGACCAATGAGCCTGTTACCAACCCTTAGTAAAGTTTTGGAAAAAATGTTGTTTGACCAGATACAATGTTATTTTATAGTAAACATTCAAACATTAAACATTCAACAAGCACAGCACTTACACAAATGACTGATGATTGGTTGAGAGAAATTGATGATAAGATTGTGGGGGCTGTTTTGTTAGACTTCAACGCGGCTTCTCACATTATCGATCATAGTCTGCTGCTGGAAAAACTTGTGTTATGGCTTTACACCCCCTGCTATATTGTGGATACAGAGTTACCTGTCTAACAGAACACAGAGGGTGCTCTTTAATGGAAGCCTCTCCAACATAATCCAGGTAGAATCAGGAATTCCCCAGAGCAGCTGTGTAGGCCCCTTAATTTTTTTCCAATCTTTACTAATGACATGCCACTGGCCTTGAGTAAAGCCAGTGTGTCTATGTATGCGGATGACTCAACACTATACATGTCAGCTACTACAGCAACTGAAATGACTGCAACACTTAACAAAGAGCTGCAGTTAGTTTCAGAATGGGTGGCAAGGAATAGGTTAGTCCTAAATATTTCAAAAACTAAAAGCACTGTTTTTGGGACAAATCATTCACTAAACCCTAAACCTCAACTAAATCTTGTAATAAATAATGTGGAAATTGAGCAAGTTGAGGTGACTAAACTGCTTGGAGTAACACTGGATTGTAAACTGTCATGGTCAAAACATATTGATACAACAGTATTTTATTTTATTTCACCTTTATTTAACCAGGTAAGCCAGTTGAGAACAAGTTCTCATTTACAACTGCGACCTGGCCAAGATAAAGCAAAGCAGTGCGATAAAAACAACACAGAGTTACATATGGAATAAACAAAAACAAAACTTACAGTCAATAACACAATAGAAAATCTATATACAGTGTGTGCAAATGTAGTAAGTTATGGAGGTAAGGCAATACATAGGCCATAGTGCAAAATAATTAAAATTTAGTATTAACACTGGAGTGATAGATGTGCAGAAGATGTGCAAATAGAGATACTGGGGTGCAAATTAGCAAAATAAATAATGTAAATAACAATATGGGGATGAGGTAGTTGGGTGGGCTAATTACAGATGGGCTGTGTATAGGTGCAGTGATCGGTAAGCTGCTCTGACAACTGATGCTTAAAGTTAGTGAGGGAGATAAGAGTCTCCAGCTTCAGAGATTTTTGCAGTTTGTTCCAGTCATTGGCAGCAGAGAACTGGAAGGAATGGCAGCCAAAGGAGGTGTTGGCTTTGGGGATGACCAGTGAGATATACCTGCTGGAACGCATACTACGGGTGGGTGTTGCTATGGTGACCAATGATCTAAGGCAGGGATTTGCCTAGAAGTGATTTATAGATGACCTGGAGCCAGTGGGTTTGGTGACGAATATGTAGTGAGGGCCAGCCAACGAGAGCGTACAGGTCACAATGGTGGGTAGTATATGGGGCTTTGGTGACAAAACGTATAGCACTGTGATAGACTACATCCAATTTGCTGAGTAGAGTGTTGGAAGCTATTTTGTAAATGACATCGCCGAAGTCAAGGATCGGTAGCATAGTCAGTTTTACGAGGGCATGTTTAGCAGCATGAGTGAAGGAGGCTTTGTTGCGAAATAGGAAGGCGATTCTAGATTTAACTTTGGATTAGAGATGCTTAATGTGAGTCTGGAAGGAGAGTTTACGGTCTAACCAGACACCTAGGGATTTGTAGTTGTGCACATATTCTAAGTCAGACCCGCCGAGAGTAGTGATTCTAGTCGGGCGGGCGGGTGCAAGCAGCATTCGATTGAAGAACATGCATTTAGTTTTACTAGCGTTTAAGAGTAGCTAAGATGGGGAGAAGTCTGCCCATAATAAAGCGCTGCTCTACCTTCTTAACAGCACTAGCAACAAGGCAGGTCCTACAGGCTCTAGTTGTCGCACCTGGACTACTGTTCAGTCGTGTGGTCAGGTGCCACAAAGAGGGATTTAGGAAAATTGCAATTGGCTCAGAACAGGGCAGCACAGCTGGCCCTTGGATGTACACAGAGAGCAAACAATAATATGCTTGTCAATCTCTCCTGGCTCAAAGTAGAGGACAGATTGACTTCATCACAGCTTGTTTTTGTGAGAGGTATTGACATGTTGAAAGCACCGAGCAGTCTGTTTAAACGACTAGCACACAGCTCAGACACCCATGCATACCCCACAAGACATCCCACCAGAGGTCTCTTCACAGTCCCCAAGTCCAGAACAGACTATGGGAGGCGCACAGTACTACATAGAGCCATGACTACATGGAACGCTATTCCACATCAGGTAACCGACACAAGCAGTAGAATCAGATATCAAAAACAGATACAAATACACCTTACGGAACAGCGGGGACAGTGAAGCAACACAAACATAGGCACAGACACATGCATACACACACACGTACACACACTTCACATGGATTTTGTGTTGTAGATATGTGGTAGTGGAGTATGGGCCTAAGGGCACACACTTAGTGTGTTGTGAATTTGTAATGAATGTATTGTGATGTTTTTCAATTGTATTACTGCCTTAATTTTGCCAGACCCCAGGAAGAGTGCCTTGGCAGCAGCTAAAAATAATGGACAGTTTAGCTACATAGGTGTATATGCTGGGAAAGGGAGTGTGTATATGTGTACAGGTATTGCGAAAGGGAGTGTGTATATGTGTACAGTTAAGTGTTATAAACAGGTCTATATCGAGAGCGTGTGCTGCTTTGTGCCAGGTACCTTGTGAAAGATGCGTGCTGGGGCCATTTCGGCACCGTTGAGTGTTTTTAGAAGGAACATGGGCCAGGAGGACGCGTTCAGACGGAAGCCTGTGGGAGAAGTACAGACGCTGTCAAAAAAATCTCATCCATACACAGTAGACGAGACCCTTCAGTAATGTGCATGGGGTAGGCTATAGTAATGTGCATGGAGGTGGGCCATAGACATCTAATATTCACTGACACCTAGTGGACATTTAGAGAATTGCACCAAATCACACTATTATCCACACGTGTATTTAATAGAAACCAAATGGATGCAAATTGTCCGAAACAGGGAGGGACTTACATTAATTTGTCCAATAAGCAACTCTCGTTTCATTACTAAATATTTTCCGTTGCAAAACGTTTCGCTACCGTGTGCACTAATAAATAGACCCCAGTATACATCAGTCTGGTGTAAATCTAACTGAGGAATGTAAGTAGCGCTGTCTGATAGCAAACAATTTAAAGATCCACATCATATCCATAATGTGCATGTAGTATCTGAGTGTGCGACTGTGCGAAAATGTGTCTCTCTCCTCCTCACCCAATGGCGGCTGCAGCATGCCCCCGTTCTTCTCGCAGTTGCCGATAGGCTGGATCTCCGACGAGTCCACCAGGCGCCAGAAGTCGTTCTTGTTGTCGGAGCCGTCGAGGCGCAGGCGCAGCCGCGATCCCGTCAGGCCCACCACTGTAGCAATGCAGGTGGACGTGGTGTTCCGAGGGTCTTGCGCCTCCAGCTTCATGCCCGCCTTGAACTCATTCACTGGAGGCGTTGCGCCCTGGAGAGGTCAGAGGCATGCAATGATGCTGGACAGATTCATCGGGCTGAGATAGGAAGACAGCATCAAGCAAGACTACGTATCGAAGGTGAGTTGAACTCACGCTGTGGTGATGAGGTAGCTCTGCATACAACTTGAAATAAGTGTCACCCCTCGACCCAAGAGAGAACTCATCTTAGCCTAATGGTTCCCTAAAAAAAACCTGCCACTTTGAAAGTTGTGAGCATTCTGTGCAACTTGCACACGTTTACTGTGAACACTGGCTGTACCCGCATTAATTACAGTTTTAGTCAGTGGCCAAGCAGGCTATTAGGACATAATATAGGCCTATCAGTGGCCTACCAACAAAACCAATGGAGCAATTGCATCCTATAATATTTTCGGAAAGTATTCAGACCCGTTTACCTTTTCCACATTTTGTTAGGTTACAGCTTTATTCTAAAATTGATTAAATTGTTTTTTTCCCCCACTCATCAATCTACACACAATGCCCCATAATTACAAAGCCAAAACAGGTTTTTAGAATTTTTTGCTAATTTATAAAAATCTTAATAATAACTAAAATATCACATTTACATAAGTATTCAGACCCTTCACTCAGTACTTTTTTGAAGCACCTTTGGCAGCGATTACAGCCTTGCGTCTTCTTGGGTATGACGCTACGAGCTTGGCACACCTATATTTGGGGAGTTTCTCCCATTCTTCTCTGCAGATCCTCTCAAGCTCTGTCAGGTTGGATGGGGAACGTTGCCACACAGCTATTTTCAGGTCTTTCCAGAGATGTTCAATCGGGTTCAAGTCTGGGCTCTGGCTGGGCCACTCAAGGACATTCAGAGACTTTTCCTGAAGCCACTCCTGCGTTGTCTTGGCTGTGTGCTGAGGGTCGTTGTCCTGTTGGAAGGTGAACCTTCGCCCAAGTCTGAGGTCCTGAGCGCTCTGGAACAGGTTTTCATCAAGGATCTCACTGTACTTTGCTCCGTTCATCTTTGCCTCGATCCTGACTAGTCTCCCAGTCCCTGCCGCTGAAAAACATCCCCACAGCATGATGCTGCCACCACTATGCTTCACCGTACGGGTGGTCATCTCCCTGACCAAGGCCCTTCTCCCCCGATCGCTCAGTTTGGTCGGGCGGCCAGCCCTAGGAAGAGTCTTGGTGGTTCCAAACTTCTTCCATTTAAGAATGATGGAGGCCACTGTGTTCTTGGGGACCTTCAATGCTGCAGAAATGTTTTGGTACCCTTCCCCAGATCTGTGCCTCAACACAATCCTGTCTCAGAGCTCTACGGACAATTCCTTTGACCTGATGGCTTGGGTTTTGCTCTGACATGCACTGTCAACTATGGGACCTTATATAGACAGGTGTGTGCCTTTCCAAATAATGTCCAATCAATTGAATTTACCACAAGTGGACTCCAATGAAGTTGTAGAAACATCAAGGATGATCAATGGAAACAGAATGTGCTCAATTTCGAGTCTCATAGCAAAGGGTCTGAATAGTTATGTAAATAAGGTATGTTTTTTTCTTTTTAATACATTTGCAAACATTTCTAAACCTGTTTTCGCTTTGTCATTATGGGGTATTGTGTGTAGATTGCTGAGGATTTTGTTTCTTTTAATCAATTTTAGAATAAGGCTGTAACGTAACAAAATGTAGAAAAAGTCAAGGGGTCTGAATACTTTCCGAAGGCACTGTATATCCTACAGTCATTAAACATTATGCAGGCCTTGACATTCACCTTTTAGCAACTCTTCCTTCAGACCAGTAGGACAGATTTTGTACCTGTCCAAAAGCTGAAGTCACAAAATAATAAATGGTCTGTAGCCTAAACACCATGGGCCAAATAGGTGACTGAATATTATGTTGTATGATGGAAGAAACCACTTTACAAATTAACATTAATTATTATTAGCATACAGAGAATCAGACAAAAATGCAGGCTACCTATTCGCTTCTTTGCATATTCAAGCTTGTCTCAAAATACAACACTGACCCACTTTTCAAAGAGGACTAGAAATATACAGGTTTTCTGCATTTGTAGGAAGCAATCACTCCCCCATTGCTGATAAATTAGCTATTTGTGGGTCTCTGCAACGCCTGGCAATTCATCAGTGCGGCAGTTCTGGTGTTGCGCGGCCAAGCAGCTTAGAGGGAACATTGGTTAAGACGTTGGTTTCCTGAGCTACATATAGATGCCGCTCATTTTCAGTGGTCAGACTTTGGCTGACAGGGTTAACTTCTATCTCATATTGCTTGTTGGTCATAATTTTTACAAACTCTGTAAATGCCATGGTTTGGAACGGCTTAGAATAATTTCAGGAGCCAAAGTTTTACATAGGGTAGTAGCATGCCCTGACACGAGATTTAGGTGAGGAGGACATACTGTAGTCTGATTAGGGGGGCTTACCTGTCTGAAGCAGTGGGCAGGTGCCGCACTAGCACCTGTTTCCTTCAGGTATTTGTCCCAACTGAAGTGCCCTGTGGGACAGAAAAAGTAAATGGCTGCTTTTTGTTGTCTACCGTTATATGTTTTAGTGTGAATGTGTGTGGTTTTGGGGTTCAGTGTTATGGTATGTGCTAGAGTGAAGGTGTCTGCATGCTTCCCAGCCGAAACAGTTCAGAAGAGTTTGTGCATATACAGGTGCAGCTCAATAAATTAGAATATTGTGGAAAAGTTCAATATTGTAGACTCAAGGTGTCACACTCTAATCAGCTAACTAACTCAAAACACCTGCAAAGGTTTCCTGAGCCTTTAAATGGTCTCTCAGTCCAGTTCAGTAGGCTTCACAATCATGGGGAAGACTGCTGACTTGACAGCTGTGCAGAAGACAGTCATCAACACCCTCCACAAGGAGGGAAAGCCTCAAAAGATAATTGCTAAAGAAGCTGGCTGTTCACAGAGTGCTGTATCCAAGCATATTCATGGAAAGTCGAGTGGAAAGAAGAAGTGTGGTAGGAAAATGTGCACAAGCAACATGGATAACCAGAGCCTTGAGAGGATTGTCAAGCAAAGGCCATTCAAAAATGTGGGGGAGCTTCACAAGGAGTGGACTGAGGCAGGAGTCAGGGCATCAAAAGCCACCACACACAGACGTATCCAGGAAATGGGCGACAACTGTCGCATTCCTCGTGTCAAGCCACTCCTGAACCAGAGGCAACGTCAGAAGCGTCTTACCTGGGCTAAGGAGAAAAAGTACTGGTCTGTCACTCAGTGGTCCAAAGTCCTCTTTTCAGATGAAAGTACATTTTGTATTTCATTTGGCAATCAAGGTCCCAGAGTCTGGAGGAAGAGTGGAGAGGCACAGAATCCAAGTTTCTTGAAGTCCAGTGTGAAGTTTCCACAGTCAGTGATGATTTGGGGAGCCATGTCATCTTCTGGTGTTGGTCCACTGTGTTTCATCAAGTCCAAAGTCAACTCAGCCGTCTACCAGGAAATGTTAGAGCACTTCATGCTTCCTTCTGCTGACAAGCTTTATGGAGATGCTGATTTCATTTTCCAGCAGGACTTGGCACCTGCCCACACTGCCAAAAGGTACCAATACCTGGTTCAATGACCATGGGATTACTGTGCTTGATTGGCCAGCAAACTCGCCTGATCTGAACCCCATACAGAATTGATGGGGTATTGTCAAGAGGAAGATGAGACACGAGAGCCAACAATGCAGACGAGCTGAAGGCCGCTATCGAAGCAACCTGGGCTTCCATAACACCTCAGCAGTGCCACAGGCTGATCGACTCCATGCCACGCCGCATAGATGCAGCGATTCATGCAAAAGGGACCCCAACCAAGTACTGACTGCATGTACAAGAACATACTTTTCAGAAGGCCGACATGTCTGTATTAAATTTCCTTTTTTCACTGGTCTTATGTCATATTCAAATTTTCAGAGATACTGAATTTGGGGTTTTCATGAGCTGTAAGCATCAAGATTAAAACAAATACAGGCTTGAACTATTTCACTTTTTGTGTAAATAATCCACGATATGAGTTTCACTTTGTTATTTGAATTATTGAAATTACTTAACTTTTCCACAATATTCTAATTTATTGAGCTGCACCTGTATTATGACAACATTTTGGGACGTGTTTGTTCGTTTTGGACTTGGGTACGTTATTTATTTGGTTTTTCGGGCACATTCTTTTCTTGAGGCAAGCCGAAGTCGGTAGCCGAAGTCTACGCCCCTTCGTCGGTGAACAGTAGGGATTCTTCAGTAAAGTCTTTGCTGTCATTCAACGAGAGACAACTCATTTTCATGCAAATTTTTTCATTGAGAAATGCACCAAACATCTTACTTAGATGTAAAATTGTGCGACTTAGATCTCCTCGGCAAAAACTTCAAAATTAATGACAGATTTCTTGAGTTAGATTAATTCTGACTATTTTCAGGAAATGTACACTGCTCAAAAAAATAAAGGGAACTCTTAAACAACACATCCTAGATCTGAATGAATGAAATAATCTTATTAAATACTTTTTTCTTTACATAGTTGAATGTGCTGACAACAAAATCAAACAAAAATTATCAATGGAAATCAAATTTATCAACCCATGGAGGTCTGGATTTGGAGTCACACTCAAAATTAAAGTGGGAAACCACACTACAGGCTGATCCAACGTTGATGTAATGTCCTTAAAACAAGTAAAAATTAGGCTCAGTAGTGTGTGTGTGGCCTCCACGTGCCTGTATGACCTCCCTACAACGCCTGGGCATGCTCCTGATGAGGTGGCGGATGGTCTCCTGAGGGATCTCCTCCCAGACCTGGACTAAAGCATCCGCCAACTCCTGGACAGTCTGTGGTGCAACGTGGCGTTGGTGGATGGAGCGAGACATGATGTCCCAGATGTGCTCAATTGGATTCAGGTCTGGGGAACGGCGGGCCAGTCCATAGCATCAATGCCTTCCTCTTGCAGGAACTGCTGACACACTCCAGCCACATGAGGTCTAGCATTGTCTTGCATTAGGAGGAACCCAGGGCCAACCGCACCAGCATATGGTCTCACAAGGGGTCTGAGGATCTCATCTCGGTACCTAATGGCAGTCAGGCTACCTCTGGCGAGCACATGGAGGGCTGTGCGGCCCCCCCAAAGAAATGCCACCCCACACCATGACTGACCTCCCGAGTGGCGCAGTGGTCTAAGGCACTACATCGCAGTGCTAGCTGTGCCACTAGAGATCCTGGTTCGAATCCAGGCTCTGTCGTAGCCGGCCGTGTCCGGGAGACCCATGGGGCGGTGCACAATTGGTCCAGGGTATGGGAGGGAATGGCCGGCAGGGATGTAGAGCATGGCGTTTGCAACGCCAGGGTTGTGGGTTCGATTCCCACGGGGAGCCAGTATGAAAAAAATAATAATGTATGCACTCACTAACTGTAAGTCGCTCTGGATAAGAGCGTCTGCTAAATGACTAAAATGTAAATGACCCACCGCCAAACCGGTCATGCTGGAGGATGTTGCAGGCAGCAGAACGTTCTCCACAGCGTCTCCAGACTCTGTCACATGTGCTCAGTGTGAACCTGCTTTCATCTGTGAAGAGCACAGGGTGCCAGTGGCGAATTTGCCAATCTTGGTGTTCTCTGGCAAATGCCAAACATCCTGCACGGTGTTGGGCTGTAAGCACAACCCCCACCTGTGGACGTCGGGCCCTCATACCACCCTCATGGAGTCTGTTTCTGACACGTTTGAGCACACATGAGCAGACACACCTGCTGGAGGTCATTTTGCAGGGCTCTGGCAGTGCTCCTCCTGGCACAAAGGTGGAGGTAGCGGTCCTGCTGCTGGGTTGTTGCCCTCCTACAGCCTCCTCCACGTCTCCTGATTACTGGCCTGTCTCCTGGTAGCGCCTCCATGCTCTGGACACTACGCTGACAGACACAGCAAACCTTCTTGCCACAGCTCGCATTGATGTGCCATCCTGGATGAGCTGCACTACCTGAGCCACTTGTGTGGGTTGTAGACTCCGTCTCATGCTACCACTAGAGTGAAAGCACCGCCAGCATTCAAAAGTGACCAAAACATCAGCCAGGAAGCATAGGAACTGAGAAGTGGTCACCACCTGCAGAACCACTCCTTTATTGGAGGTGTCTTGCTAATTGCCTATAATTTCCACCTGTTGTCTATTCCATTTGCACAACAGCATGTGAAATTTATGGTCAATCAGTGTTGCTTCCTAAGTGGACAGTTTGATTTCACAGAAGTGTGATTGACTTGGAGTTACATTGTGTTGTTTAAGTGTTCCCTTTATATTTTTGAGCAGTGTATAATGACTACAGTGTCTCAAAATGGATAAACAGTACTATTGCCGCTTCTTTATCATTTTTCAAGCTAAGGTCTTTTAAAGGTAGAATGCTTAGCACACTCATTCGGTTCGCCGACTTCGGCTAGCCGCCAGCCGAACTGAAGCATGCTGACACCTTTAGAACAGTGTTATAGCCAGGGGTTGGAACCAGTGCAGGGAACAGAACCAAAAACCGGAAAATAAAATTTTTGAAAGAACAGAAACGGAACCGGGTTCGAAAGTGATCCATACTGTTCTGGAACAGAACCGTTAATTTAAAAACATGGGAACCAGGCATTTTTTGGTAGTTCCACAAAGAAAATCTAAGCAAAGCCCTCAATCAGTCACTCAGAAACGTATTCCAGTGTCTGCTTGCAAGCTGAAAATCTTTGCCTGTGTGTGTTTGTTTAGCCCAAGCATAGGCTACTGTACTGACGTTACAAGCGTGATTCAGAAGATACGGAGAGAGATTTTTTATTAGCTAGAGAAGAATGGATTAACCTTTTCCAATGGTAGTTAAGGATACTATAGGCCTAGTTATCACGTTTGGTGTCAGATTTATTAACTACAAAAAGATAAGACATGTTTTTAACTCTGGTGCCGCTCTACACACACACAAGCTTGTTAGCTATCTAGCTCAAGCTTGTTAGCAAGATAGGTCAAACGACATTCAAAGTTCCTCTATAGAAGCCGCTCCTCCTAGGTATAATTCTGTGGACCTAATTCAGATAATGCATGTCATAAGATGCCCAGCGCTTCAAGCCTCCTCAACCCTCAATCGCGCTCTCCCCACCCCGCAAAATTTCAGTCGCAGTAATTTAATAAGCTAAATGTAAAAAACAGTTGATTTAACAGGTTAAAAAAGGAACAGAAAAGAACTATATAAACCAGTACTTTTTTTGGGGTTCGAACAAGTTCAGAACTTTGTTGCTGGTCGGAACAGTGGAACGAAGAAAAAAAAAATGTATTCTGTTCAGTACTAAACAATTGGAAAATAATTTTAGTTCCAACCCCTTGTTAGAACTGAATATGAATGTGTTTGATTCAGGATGTTATTTTCCATTCAGCAGTGATTCATCTGAGAATGTTGGAGTGTGTGTGTGGTAATGTACAGTACCAGTCAAAAGTTTGGACACACCTACTCATTCAAGGGTTTTCCTTTATTTTTTACTATTTTCTACATTGTAGAATGATAGTTAAGATATCAAAACTATGAAATAACACATAAGGAATCATGTAGTAACCAAAAAAGTGTTAAACGAATCTAAATATATTGTATATTTGAGATTCTTCAAATAGCCACCCTTTGCCTTGATGACAGCTTTGCACACTCTTGGCATTCTCTCCACACGCTTCATGAGGTAGTCACCTGGAATGCATTTCAATTAACAGGTGTGCCTTCTTAAAAGTGAATTTGTGGAATTTCTTTCCTTCTTAATGCATTTGAGGCAATCAGTTGTGTTGTGACAAGGTAGGGGGGTATACAGAAGATTGTCAAAAGTCCGTATTATGGCAAGAACAGCTCAAATAAGCAAAGAGAAACGACAGTCCATCATCACTTTAAGACATGAAGGTCAGTCAACACGGACAACTTCAAGAACTTTGAAAGTTTCTTCAAGTGCAGTCGCAAAAAAACATCAAGCGCTATGATGAAACTGGCTCTCATGAGGACCGCCACAGGAATGGAAGACCCAGAGTTACCTCTGCTGCAGAGGATAAGTTCATTAGAGTTACCAGCCTCAGAAATTGCAGCCCAAATAAATGCTTCAGAGTTCAAGTCACAGACACATCAACATGAACTGTTCAGAGGGGACTGTGTGAATCAGGCCTTCATGGTCGAATTGCTGCAAAGAAACCACTACTAAAGGACACCAATAAGAATAATAGATCTGCTTGGGCCAAGAAACACAAGCAATGGACATTAGACTGGTGGAAATGTGTCCTTTGATCTGGAATCCAAATTGGAGATTTTTGTTTCCAACCGCCGTGGTGTGGGGGTGCTTTGCTGGTGACACTGTCAGTGATTTATTTAGAATTCAAGGCACACTTAACCAGCATGGCTACCACAGCATTCTGCAGCGATACGCCATTCCATCTGGTTTGGGCTTAGTGGGACTATCATTTGTTTTTCAACAGGACAATGACCCAACACACCTCCAGGCTGTGTAAGAGCTATTTTTACCAAGAAGGAGAGTGATGGAGTGCTGCATCAGATGACCTGGCCTCCACAATCCCCCGACCTCAACCCAATTGAGATGGTTTGGGATGAGTCGGACAGCAGAGTGAAGGAAAAGCAGCCAACAAGTGCTCAGCATATGTGGGAACTCCTTCAAGACTGTTGGAAAAGCATTCCAGGTGAAGCTGGTTGAGAGAATGCCAAGAGTGTGCAAATATGTTATCAATGCAAAGGGTGGCTATTTGAAGAATCTCAAATATATTTTGATCTGTTTAAAAAAAAATTGGTTACTACATGATTCCATTTGTGTTATTTCATAGTTTTGATGTCTTCACTATTATTCTACAACGTAGAAAATAGTAAAAATAAAGAAAAACCCTTGAATGAGTAGGTGTGTCCAAACTTTTGACTGGTACTGTACCTCCGTGGTACTGCGATGGGACCCGGGAGGGACGGCCACTTCGGGCATGCTTGATCCGCCTGCCATCTTTCCACTCAATAGCTAGAGGAGAGAGCAGGGCACAATGTTTCAGAGACACACTTAACCTCAATGGCTAGCCGACACCATTCAATCATTCTATGAATCAACTGTCTATTAATAACTAGAAGAAATACACTTGATCATTAGCAACAGTCAATGAGATGTGTGAGGCCAAACTATCACATCAGCATCTGAGACTTCTATACACACATTAAAGTAACCTAAATAGAGGACCCTTCTCGAGCAGCATCACTAGAAGATGTACATTGCGCTTTTCAAAATGGACAATTGCATTCCATTTCTTAACATTACATTACCTTTTTGTGGCACTGGCTTCCTCATGCTCCAGTAATACTGACTAAGTTCAAGACACAATAGTCCACTCTCTAAAGAAGGGAAATGAGAAGGGAAAACAACATTGAAGTAAACACAAAACCATTTGATACTTCACTCTTCATGTTAGGTCAGAATTTAGGTCCAATTTGGATCTTTCTTGTACATTGTGTTCAAGAAGCCAGTCTGCTGTAGCCTATACTAGTTCTAGCCCGGTTAGCCTTTTAAGGGTGATTCCAGCATTATGGACATTACATTTGCACGCAAAATCAAAACTTGAATTTCTAACAGATTTGACAAACAAAATAGAAATTAAAGTTTTGATGTGTTTGTCTATAGTACCCCTTAGGGGAAGTGTATACCCCAAAAATAACTGACTTCTAAATATTGGCATGTTGGAGAAATAAAGCAAAAATTACCGTTATGGATGTTACAGAGTCTCTTTTGACCAATGGGTATGTTAACTGTGTAGATACTCCTCTAAGAAAGCCAATGTTCCAAACCGCATGTCTCTATCATAATCCATTAAAAGGTTATTGGAGTTTTTACTCTTGTAGCATTGCCAAGATTAGGGTGACTAAATCAATGGAGGCCAGAGAAGAAATGTGGTAAAAAATCTGGAAAAGAGCATTGCGTCAGCTAGGCTGGATGCTGTGCGAGAACTAAGGCAAACTGACAGGCTCACTGTTGAACTTATCTTTCTTCTCAAATCCGGATATAGAGGTAAGATTGATATCAATTTTGAGACATGACATGTATACTGAACAAAAATATAAATGCAACAGGTAAATTGTTGGTCCCATGTTTCATGAGCTGAATAAAAGATCCCAGAAATTATCCATACGCACAAAAAGCTTATTTCTCTCAAATTTTGCGCACAAGTTTTACGTCGCTGTTAGTGAGCATTTCTCCTTTGCTAAAATAATCCATCCACCTGACAGGTGTGGCATATCAAGAAGCTGATTAAACAGCATGATCATTACACAGGGGCACCTTGTGCTGGGGACAATAAAAGGCCATTCTAAAATGTGCAGTTTTGTCACACAACACAATGCCACAGATGTCTCAAGTTGATGGAGAGCTGTTGCCAGATAATTGAATGTTAATTTCTCTACCATCAGCTGCCTCCAAACTCATTTTAGAGAATTTGGCAGTACGTCCAACCGGCCTCACAATTGCAGACCACGTGTAACCACGCTAGCCCAGGACCTCCACATATGGCTTCTTCACCTGCGGGATTGTCTGAAACCAGCCACCCGGACAGCTGGTGAAACTGTCTGCACAACCAAATAATTTCTGCACAAACTGTCAGAAACCGTCTCAAGAAAGCTCATCTGCGTGCTCGTCGTCCTCACCAGGGTCTTGACCTGACTGCAGTTCGGCGTCGTAACCGACTTCAGTGGACAAATGCTCACCTTCGATGGCCACTGGCACGCTGAAGAAGTGTGCTCTTTACGGATGAATCCCGGCTTCAACTGTTCCCGGGCAGTATGGCGTTGTGTGGGCGAGCGGTTTGCTGATGTCAACGTTGTGAACAGAATGCCCCAAGGTGGAGGTGGGGTTATGGTATGGGAAGGCATAAGCTACAAAAATATAAACGCAACAAGCAACCATTTCAAAGATTTTACTGAGTTACAGTTAAATCAGTCAATTTAAATAAATTCATTAGGCCCTAATTATGAATTTCACATGACTGTGAATACAGATATGCATCTGTTGGTCACAGATAACTTTAAAAAAGGTAGGGGTGTGGGTCAGAACCTGTCAGTATCTGGTGTGCAGCGCGACACATCGCCTTCGCATAGAGTTGATCAAGCTGTTGATTGTGGCCTGTGGAATGTTGTCCCACTCCTCTTCAATGGCTGTGCGAAGTTGCTGGATATTGGCGGGAACTGGAACACACTGTCGTACACGTTGCAAAGCACCCCAAACATGCTCAATGGATGACATGTCTGGTGAGCATGCAGGCCATGGAAGAACTGGGACATTTTCAGCTTCCAGGGATTGTGTACAGATCCTTGCGACATGGGCCGTGCATTATGCTGAAACATGAGATGATGGTGGCGGATGAATGGCACGACAATGGCCCTCACGATCTCAACACAGTGTCTCTGTGCATTCAAATTGCCATCGATAAAATGCAATTGTGTTTGTTGTCCGTAGCTTATGCCTGCCCATACCATAACCCCTAAGCTACCATGGGGCACTCTGTTCACAACATTGACATCAGCAAACCGCTCGCCCACACGACGCAATACACATGGCCTGCGGTTGAGGCCGGTTGGACGTACTGCGAGCTTCTTGATATGCTACACCTGCCAGGTGGATGGATTATCTTGACAAAGGAGAAATGCTAACTAACAGGGATGTAAACAAATTTGTGCATAACATTTTAGAGAAATACGCTTTTTGTGCATATGGAAAATGTCTGGGATCTTTTATTTCAGCTCATGAAACATTGGATCAACACTTTACATATATTATATATATTATTATTATTATATTATTTATTATTATTATTATTATTACATATTTTTGTTCAGTATAAATAAATAAATACAATTTTGCAGTGGTGGCCATGATTTAGCAGCAGTGTTGCGTCGCTGCTGAATGCATATAGGGGAAACACTGACAGTATGAAAATCTGGATACCGCCAACCTTAAGCCATGTCCACGCCCACTACACCCCCCCCCCCCCCCCCCGTGAACCCTTTCTAAAAAGCCATGAAATACTATTGACTGAAATATCCTTGAGACTTGGCCTCCTGTAATGGTCAAAATTCATACAATTTCCTACATAAAAGTTTCAAAAAGCCTGAACTCCAACATATAGACCTTCAGGATAATTATGGACGTGGTTTAATTTGGAAACGACTAACTTTATTTGTGGATGATCAAATTGACTTTCCCACAGACTCGCTCTTAACGCTCCCCCTTCTGTCTGCCAGGCAGGGGGTCAGCGTTGGAAGCAGACGACAGGGTACAACAAAGAGGTGGCCCAGATCTCAGTCACCCACCCAAACACACTCAACTACCAGTTGGCTACAACACACAGGTCATTAGGTCAGACGAACAAACAAACAAGTTGCTGAAATCATATTGGTCCTCAAAGTAGACTAGATTTGTTTAGCATCAACACACATCAGTCACAGCTACTCACAAATCCCTTGATTTTAAAATGCATGCACCCAGGACATTGAAATTAATAGCAGATAAAGGCTAATTGACTAATTAAAGCATATTTACCAAATAGCCACGCTAAACACACCAACCATTTAAAGATACACTACCAGTCAAAAGTTTGGACAAACCTACTGATTCAAGGGTTTTTCTTAATTTTTACATTGTAGAATAATAGTGTAGACATCAAAACTATGAAATAACACATATGGAATTATGTAGTAACCAAAAAAGTGTCAAACAAATCCAAATATATTTTATATTTGAGAATCTTCAAAGTAGCCACCCTTTGCCTTGATGACAGCTTTGCACACTCTTGGCATTCTCACAACCAGCTTCATGAGGTAGTCACCTGGAATGCATTTCAATTAACAGGCCTTCTTCAAAGTTAACTTGTGGAATTTCTTTACTTCTTAATGCGTTTGAGCCAATCAGTTGTGTTGTGACAAGGTAGGGGGGGTATACAGAAGATAGCCCTATTTGGCAAAAGACCAAGTCCATATTATGGCAAGAACAGCTCAAATAAGCAAAGAGAAACGACAGTCCATCATTACTTTAAGACATGAAGGTCAGTCAATACGGAAAATTGAGAACTTTTAACGTTTCTTCAAGTGCGGTCGCAAAAACCATCAAGCGCTATGATGAAACAGGCTCTCATGAGGACCGCCACAGGAATGGAAGACCCAGAGTTACCTGTGCTGCAGAGGATAAGTTAATTAGAGAGTTACCAGCCTCAGAAATTGCAGCCCAAATAAATGCTTCAGAGTTCAAGTCACAGACACATCTCAACATCAACTGTTCGGAGGGGACTGTGTGAATCAGGCCTTCATGGTCTAATTGCTGCAAAGGACACCAATAAGAAGAAGAGACCTGCTTGGACCAAGAAACACGAGCAATGGACATCCGACCAGTCTGGTGTCCAAATTTGAGATTTTTGGTTCCAACCGCCGTGTCTTTGTGAGACACGGTGTGGGTGAACGGAGGATCTCTGCATGTGTAGTTCAGACCGTAAAGCATGGAGGAGGTGGTGTTATGGTGTGGGGGTGCTTTGCTGCTGACACGGTCAGTGATTTATTTAGAATTCGAGGCACACTTAACCAGCATGGCTCCCACAGCATTCTGCAGCGATACGCCAACCCATCTGGTTTGGGCTTAGTGGGACTATCATTTGTTTTTCAACAGGACAATGACCCAACACACCTCCAGGCTGTGTAAGGGCTATTTTACCAAGAAGGAGAGTGATGGAGTGCTGCATCAGATCCCCCGACCTCAACCCAATTGAGATGGTTTGGGAAGAGTCGGACCGCAGAGTGAAGGAAAAGCAGCCAACAAGTGCTAAGCATGTGTGGGAACTCCTTCAAAACTGTTGGAAAAGCATTCCAGGTGAAGCTTGTTGAGAGAATGCCAAGAGTGTGCAAAGCTGTCATCAATGCAAAGGGTGGCTATTTGAAGAATCTCTAATATATTTTGATTTGGTTAAAACTTGTTTGGTTACTACATTATTCCATATGTGTTATTGCATAGTGTTGATGCCTTCACTATTATTCTACAATGTAGAAAATAGTAAAAATAAAAAATAAAACCTTGAATGAGTAGGTGTGTCCAAACTTTTGACTGGTACTGTTTATCAACAACAAAGTAACCTTGCAGCTTTCTTCTCCTAACTGGTTTAGAATAACAGATTGCTGATTATTTATACACACCAGGAGCAGTTCATCAGTAACAGTATCAAGTTAGCAAACTAGCTAGCTACATCATTTCAGCAGGCAATCAAATAGACTTCTAAATTAAGCTAGCCATAAGCTCAGTTGCTGTAAATGTGCATGCTAGCTACCAAAAGCTAAGTTTACATTGGGCTGACAAGCGGCCATAAATAACGGTTTCAAATATGCAATACTCACTATAGCAATGGAGAATGAGACACCAAAAATGAATCATAATATGCAATAAAAAACCTTAAAATATCATAGTCTTCAAACCTGTCTTCAGTTGGTTCTCGCAATAGAAGTGCGCCTTTTTCCTTGCATCAAGGGGATGTCGTCCAAATTTTAGCGACCAGCTCCCTCCTTTTCCTTCCCAGAAAAAAATGACAGCGGCATTAACTACTAGCTCGGACAGACCAGCTCGCTGCTATTACCACTATTATTTATAATGGCCCACGTCCATGCTGTACTGGCTATAAGGGAAAATAACTACCATCATTAGCCCGTTTAATATGACTAAAATGCCGCTTTTTAAGTTAGCCTAGCTAGCATAAGATATCAAGGGTTCCTATTCAAAACACAAAGCCAACACATGGGACTCCCCTCAGGGCAAAAGCCAAGCAATTAATCACAGTAGCTAGATATTCAGCCAGCAAATATGTGTATTTAAGAGTGAGGATATGAAGAGGTACCTACCTCCAAGCTAATAACATTGGCATGCTCGAACAACAGCTAACGTTAGCTAGCTCCGTCAACACAGCATGCTAAACTCAGCTAACGGGCAGACTTTATGTTAGCTGGCTATCTATCTATCTATCGTTGGACTGAATATAAATACATCAACAAATGCTAGCTAAATTACGGGCAAAATGTAGGGCTTGAATGTGTGCTTGTTAAAAAGAGGATAGCGTGTAAACAATATATTGGAGTCTGTTTACCTTGCTTTGTAATGTTTGTGTATTTTCTGATGTGGATTAGCTAGTGGCTGTCCATTTTTTCTTCTTCTTTAAATTTGGCGGATAGCAACCGTGAGGTGCATACACCGCCACCTACTGTACTGGAGTGTGAGGCCATTCACGGACTCCCTATTCATCTTTTCCTCTCATCTAGCTCTGTTTCTCTACCTACTGCTCTGGAGTGTGAGTTCATCACACTTCGTAGAAAAATTTTTTTCTACCAACAAACCCTACACCAATAAAAAAAAAAAAAAGAAGAAACTTACCACTATTCGACTACTTGGCCCTATCTGATCCTACACCAGGCCGGCAGCCTGGAAGGACGGTACACTATCGCTCAACCTCTTCTCCACCCAACCTGACACCACATATGGATCTGCCAGAAGGACGAGGCTCAATCTCAGTGGTCTTCACTGCACCTGCCAACACAAGTAATTAATCCTCACTCTTGTCAGGTGTAGTGGTAGATGTTGCCTTCTTCCACCTTTTGCTTTTCTGTTTTCCTGCCATGCTGGATTCCTTTCCTTCATCTTGATCTTCTTCCCTCCCATCCTCGCTCTCGTCAGGTGTAGTGGTAGATGTTGCCTTCTTCCATCTTTTAATTTTCTGTTTTCCTGCCATGTTCAACATACTTTCATTGGGGGGGGGGGGGGGGGGGGTATGGAGAACTACACTCAAAATATGTATTATCGCCACCAACTGGACAGGGGTAAAATAAAAACCATACGGGAAAGGGAAAATGAACATTAATCCACACACACTACAAAAACCTTACTAACAAAAAGATATACACTCCCACTCCTTCTGTCCTTCAAAAACTCAAATACCCTGCTCAGGCTCTGGGGCCTGAGAGGGTGGAACCACACCAGACAGTACTCCATGTAGCTCTTCAGATGTGAAATGTTTTAATTCCAAAAAGAGTTCAGCTGCAGAAACAATGATATCAAGCTTTCTTTACTTCCTTTCAACTTGTGCAGTTTTGTTTATCACTATCATTATAAATGACACAAAGTCCACTTTCTTCATATGAAGAATTTCTGGGTTCATTTATTCTTCTTCTTCTTCTTCGAGGTGTATTGCTGCCACCTACGGTATGATAGTGAACAAGATTTTTAAAAAATGTCAGTCTTACAGTACTAAAATAAAATAAAATAAAATTTTAAACATCCCACTCCTTCAGTCATAGTCCAAATCACATCCCTACACAGGCTCAGGGGCCTGTGAGGACTGAACATTAGCCGACATGATTCCTTATAATGCCTCTGCTGTAAAATCCCAGAATCCCAAAAAACATTCAGCCACACTCACAACGATGCCTATTTTCTCAGATTTCCTCTGTTTCCGCTGTGCAGATTATAACCAATGCAATAAACAATACAAATTCCACCTCTTTAACATGCAACATGTCATGATCCTGTAGGCGAGGAAAATTTTCTGGTGTCTCTAATCCAACTACCATGGTTTCTTCAACGTTACTCTGTTCTTCCACTCTTCTCACCGCCTCTGGAAAGAAGACGCAGGACAGCTTTTACACGCTGTCTAGACTGTTGATTTTGTACATCCACACCAGACGCGATCCAAGACACTCAGGTTGAAATATTGAAACGAACTCTGAACCAACTATATTAATTTGGAGACAGGTCGAAACGCATGAAACATTCGTGGACATTTAGCTAGCTAGCTTGCAGTTGGTAACTCATTTGTCCTGGGATATTAACATTGGGTTTTTATTTTACCTGAAATGCACAAGGTCCTTTTTTTCTGGATCTTTGTAGAATTTTGACCTAATTTGAGTCTCACATAATCGTGTGTTCTCTACCCCGACATTTAATCCCCAGATAAAAGGGGAAACTACTCGTTTCTAGTAATCTCTCCTCCTTCAGTGGAAGTCTTCTTCTTCTGTGGACTTTATATGTCGGTTGGCAACCAACTTCAAGGTGCATTACCACCACCAACTGGACTGGAGTGTGGACCCCAGTTCATCGTTCAACCACCAAAGTGGGTATATGCTCCTAAAAACCAAGGAGATGGGAGAGGCGGGACTTGCAGTGCGTCACGCATCAAAAATAGAACAAAGTTCTATTTTAGTGCCTGGCTACTCAGACATTCGTTGACGCACGCGAGCAGTTTAGATTAAACGATTGAATAAAATGTATGTGTACATTTATTTTGCAATGCAAGTGGTGTGGTCAGCATGTTACTCTTGCCACCTTTGTCTCTTTCACCCTGACAGGGCACTTCAGGAATTCGGGCCATGTTCGCCACCACAATTGCAGTATTTCGCTTCAACTGGCATACGATACTCCTCCCGTCGACATACACTTGACACATGTACAAATATTTAACATTTATCACACTGCATGGGTTTGGGCATATCCCAAATAAATGTGCGAAGGGAGAGACTTCTTCAAAAAACAATAGAATGGATGGAGTGGGCTTCCTTACGCCATCCACCATATGGGTCAGTCACATGCACCAACCACTGCATCTACTTATTCAGTTACATCCTTTGCACTCATTTCTAGCGTCACTCCAGAGATAACCCCCTTGATAGGCGCCCTGCATCGCAGATCCACACACAACACATTCCAATCCAAAATCTTTTTCCATGTCTCAATTGTCTCAAGGTTTAAAAATTGTTCTTTAACCTGTCTCCTCCCCTTCATCTACACTGATTGAATAATAAGGGATCATAGCTTTCACCTGGATTCATGGAAAGAGCCTAATGTTTTGTACACTCAGTGTACTTTCCACTGTGTGTATTTTGCAAGTTATAAAGAAGGCATTCTAAGATGTGGTAATTTAATAAGCTAATAACCAACATTGACAGACAAGCTGTCTTCATCATGGTATAATGACAAACAATGGGGGTCACTAGTTTATATAGTGTCAAAGGACACAAGCAGGTGTCTGTAATCATTGCCGGGTGTGGCCTAATAGAATTGGTTAATTCACAGATAAACAGAAAATACAAAAAACATGGATAGCATACGATCATAGATACAACTTGGCTACATAGGCCCACAAACATTTACAATTAATAGCAAAATCACAATAATCACAAGAATGGCTTCAAATCAAAGTCTGAGTTGAGACCGAAGGGAGCAAGGGTCTTTAAATTAAAGATCCAGGCAGCCTCTCATTTTAACAATACGTTGTCGAGGTCACCCCCTCTCCAAGGGAGGGTGACATGTTCGATGCCGATATAACGTAGGGACGAAATCGAGTGGTTCGCTTCCAAAAAAGTGGGCAGCGACTGGGTATGTCGAGTTTTTGCACCTAATGGTGCTACGATGTTCCGAGATTTGTACTTTTAATTCGTGACAAGTCATATAGTGGGGGAAAAAAGTATTTAGTCAGCCACCAATTGTGCAAGTTCTCCCACTTAAAAAGATGAGAGAGGCCTGTAATTTTCATCATAGGTACACGTCAACTATGACAGACAAAATGAGGAAAAAAATCCAGAAAATCACATTGTAGGATTTTTAATGAATTTATTTGCAAATTATGGTGGAAAATAAGTATTTGGTCAATAACAAAAGTTTCTCAATACTTTGTTATATACCCTTTGTTGGCAATGACACAGGTCAAATGTTTTCTGTAAGTCTTCACAAGGTTTTCACACACTGTTGCTGGTATTTTGGCCCATTCCTCCATGCAGATCTCCTCTAGAGCAGTGATGTTTTGGGGCTATCGCTGGGCAACACGGACTTTCAACTCCCTCCAAAGATTTTCTATGGGGTTGAGATCTGGAGACTGGCTAGGCCACTCCAGGACCTTGAAATGCTTCTTACGAAGCCACTCCTTCGTTGCCCAGGCGGTGTGTTTGGGATCATTGTCGTGCTGAAAGACCCAGCCACGTTTCATCTTCAATGCCCTTGCTGATGGAAGGAGGTTTTCACTCAAAATCTCACAATACATGGCCCCATTCATTCTTTCCTTTACACGGATCAGTTGTCCTGGTCCCTTTGCAGAAAAACAGCCCCAAAGCATGATGTTTCCACCCCCATGCTTCACAGTAGGTATGGTGTTCTTTGGATGCAACTCAGCATTCTTTGTCCTCCAAACATGACGAGTTGAGTTTTTACCAAAAAGTTATATTTTGGTTTCATCTGACCATATGACATTGTCCCAATCCTCTTCTGGATCATCCAAATGCACTCTAGCAAACTTCAGACGGGCCTGGACATGTACTGGCTTAAGCATACCCATACCCATATACAAACATTTATGCACGCACGACTGTAAGTCGCTTTGGATAAAAGTGTCTGCTAAATGGCATATTATTATTATATTATAAGCAGGGGGACACGTCTGGCACTGCAGGATTTGAGTCCCTGGCGGCGTAGTGTGTTACTGATGGTAGGCTTTGTTACTTTGGTCCCAGCTCTCTGCAGGTCATTCACTAGGTCCCCCCGTGTGGTTCTGGGATTTTTGCTCACCGTTCTTGTGATCATTTTGACCCCACGGGGTGAGATCTTGCGTGGAGCCCCAGATCGAGGGAGATTATCAGTGGTCTTGTATGTCTTCCATTTCCTAATAATTGCTCCCACAGTTGATTTCTTCAAACCAAGCTGCTTACCTATTGCAGATTCACTCTTCCCAGCCTGGTGCAGGTCTACAATTTTGTTTCTGGTGTCCTTTGACAGCTCTTTGGTCTTGGCCATAGTGGAGTTTGGAGTGTGACTGTTTGAGGTTGTGGACAGGTGTCTTTTATACTGATAACAAGTTCAAACAGGTGCCATTAATACAGGTAACGAGTGGAGGACAGAGGAGCCTCTTAAAGAAGTTGTTACAGGTCTGTGAGAGCCAGAAATCTTGCTTGTTTGTAGGTGACCAAATACTTATTTTCCACCATAATTTGCTAATAAATTCATAAAAAATCCTACAATGTGATTTTCTGGATTTTTTTCTCTCAATTTGTCTGTCATAGTTGACGTGCACCTATGATGAAAATTACAGGCCTCTCTCATCTTTTTAAGTGGGAGAACTTGCACAATTGGTGGCTGACTAAATACTTTTTTTCCCCACTGTAGGTGCATTGCCTCAGTTAAACAGGCCAAATCAAACTAAGTCCTCAGCTCTATGACAGACTGTTAGTGATCCTGGTTTTGTATTTATTATGGATCCCCATTAGCTGCTGCCAAGGCAGCTGTACAATTTTTAAAAAAACATTACAATACTTCCATAACAGATTTCACAACACACCAAGTGTGTGCCCTCAGTCCCCGCTGTTCCATAAGGTGTATTCCTGATGTGGAATAGCGTTCCATGTAGTCATGGCTCTATGTAGTACTGTGTGCCTCCCATAGTCTGTTCTGGACTTAGGGACTGTGAAGAGACCTCTACAAGATTTAGTTGAGGTTTAGGGTTCAGTGAATGATTTGTCCCAAATACAATGCTTTTTTGAAATATTTAGGACTCACTTTTTGGCCAGTCAGTTGACTGTTCTTCCCCCTCCAGTTGCCTCGATGGATGATCAGTCAACCTCATGTGACTTGGGAAATGGTAGTCAGATTGTTTTTGTGGCAACTCACAGAAACAGAAGTTCTTGCTGCCTTATTAGCTATTGACACCAAGAAGTCATTAGGGACTGACAATTTGGACCCGTCTTTCCTTAAGTATGCAGCGCCCCTCATTTCTGGCTCAGTAACACACGTTTTATTTACATTTTAGTCATTTAGCAGACGCTCTTATCCAGAGCGACTTACAGTTAGTGAGTGCATACATTTTCATACTTGGCCCCCGTGGGAAACGAACCCACAACCCTGGCGTTGCAAGCACCATGCTCTACCAACTGAGCTACAGGGGACTACTATATTTATTATATTATAACTATATTTATTTAACTTTAGTATCAGGACTAATTCAAAAAGTGTGGAAAGCAGCTTTTGTGCTACCACTCCATTATCGACCCAGTTCCAGGCTCAGTTAGTCTTGCGAAAATACTAAAATCATCGGTAAACAAATAGCTACATCATTTTTTAAATCTCTAAATAGTATTCTTATTGTTAATCAGACCTAAACATAGCACCACAACGGGTACCATGCTTACCGCAAATACTTACTCGCCTCAGATGATATAAATAATTGTGCTGCCATGTTTGTACTCTTCTCAAAAGCTTTTGATACTGTAAACCATGTCATTCTGTTGAATAAACTGTCCTTGATAGTGTTGGGTACTGATGTTTGCCGATAGCTTCATAATTATCTCAATGACCAAACTCAGGCCATCAAGGTAGATGGGGTCAAATCTGAGTTCCTTGAGTTACATAAAGGGGTGGCACAAGGTTCGATACTCAGCCCACTACTGTTTACAATCTATATAAATAACATAGGTAATGCTGTAAAAAGAAAAATATTAATTTGTATGCAGATGATAGTGTTGTATTCCATTGCTCCATCGGTTGGCCAAGCCTTTTCACATTTTAAGTCTGACTTTCAAGCACTGCAGGAGGTCACTATTGGATCTAAAGTTAGTGGTAAATGCAAACAGAACGCATGCTGTTTTCTAGGTCCCATAACCCAGATTTAAATGAATTTGTAATGACTAGTTTGAATGGCACACAAATTGAGCGAGTTCCGTCCTACAAAAATCCTTGTATCTGGCTTGATGACAAACTGTCATTTAAAAAAACATGTCACTAAGCTGGTGAATAAGTTGAAGTTCAAGGTTGGTTTCTTTTAAAGAAACAAAGCATGTCGGACTTTTGTTAATAGGAAGGAAATTGTCCAGGCCACTTTTATGTCTATGTTATATTATGGGGATATTATCTATATGCATGCAGCAGCATTTACACTTAAACCACTAGATGCTGTTTTCCATTGTGCCCTTAGGTTTATTACTGGGGATGGTTATAGAACTCACCATTGTGTTTTGTATGCAAGGAGAGAGCAGCATTTACTTGTGTTTATCTACAAAGCACTCATGCAGAAACTTCATATGTATCATCATTCATTCAATTTAGACTTACAAATTACCAAACCCGGTCTCAGGCTTGTATTTGTATTTATTATGGATCCCCAATAGCTGCTGCCAAGGCACTCTGGATAACATAACAGCCTAACCAGCTCTGCTAGGGTGAGTAATGTTCAGTGAGCTGTTCTGTCATTTGTGTCTGGAAGTAGCTAGCAAGTTAGCTTGAGTGCTTAACTTATGTTGTTATTACAGAACGCTCGAATCAACCCTTAAAGAGATGGGTGGGGCTAAAGCTTAAGAGGGTGTGAACGATGCTGAATAGGTGTAAACAAAGAAGGGCTCTAGTAGTAGTAGTACCAAAAGATTCAAAGGCCATTTTCTCAAAAAGTGAGTTTACAAGTTTATCAACTTTCAAAGCAAAATTACTTTCCCATTCTTCCTCAACTGTAGTGTATGATATACCATTTTGTAGCTCTGAGTCTCTTTTTATTCAATGTAAAAAACACAATTTCAAATTTTGCTACATAAGACCGATTTGAGCTGGTGGGTCACATTTTCACTTATCCAAAAATAGCAATTGAATTGCATTCAAGCCATGTACATTTTCACTATAAACCCATGGACGGTGAATCTTTTTAATACATTTGGTTTATAATCAAATTAAACGAAAAACAATCTGCAACAGAAATGTTTCTAAATAGGATCAGGTCAGAAGCATATCATAAATCGCTTCTCTCATTCCATGCGCACACGTAGACTTAAAGGTCTTTACGCATAACAGTCACATCTATACAGAATACTAGGCTCCTGTCAATTGTATCGTGGCCTGTGTGAGGCAGATCCTCAACAAAAATCTGCAGTTGATATTGAGGACTGAATAGTTTGGAGGAGCGTGTCTTTGGAAATCAGACGAGGGGCGCTCTTTGAAAATGGGGATGGATAGCCTACTTGAACAAGCGAAATGTAGGTATGTGAATTGTGAATAATGAAAAAGCATGAGGGCAAAAACCTCCAAAATATTTCAAAGCACTCTCAGTAGACCATTTAAAACCCCTTTATTCATAGGCTAGTTTTGGCTAATGGCCAGCATAAAAAGACCCACCTATGCAATTCTGCAATAAGGGGAGGGTAGGCTGTGCTTGGTTTTTAATCAAATTAAATGAAACCGAGTGTTTATTTATGTTTCTAAATATGAGATTCACCGGCACAAAAGGCACATCTCACCTTCCATGGGCACTGTGCGTCATGACTGGATAGGCTGCGCTTCCGCTCTCAAAATCCATGCCATTATCAACTGCATTACCGTTAAGAGCTGCTTTTTGTGAGTCCTAAAACTTCCCATTAGCGCTGCATGAAATTGTCACTTTTGCACTTGTTTTTAAGGACACACCTCAAATATTGCCAACACTCCCACAGGTAAATTGCCAAACCTGGTGTTAGGTCTGTAAAATGCCAGTGCGCCAGTTTTTCCATGACGAAATTGCAAACTAACGTGCGTTTGACACTTGCGCCTCCTTAGCGCCAGCCAAAAAAGGGCCCAGGATGTTAAAGGAAATATATTGAACATTTTATTAACAAATACCTACAGGACAGTAGCTCTCCAGGAACAGGGTTGGAAAACCCCGTTCTATCCCAAATGTAAATTATATTACTCCAATGTTTACAAACAAGAATTTCCGTAGCCCCATGATTCAGCTGTACACCAAAACAAGTAGTGGGCTGCCATTTTGCTGAAAGATTAATCCCAGACTGTAGCTTTAAATCTTTGAACAGATGAGGGGCTCGAAATTGAAGGACAGACTCACTCTTCCATATATGACTTGTGAGAGAAACCTCTACCTTGCAACTGTGCTCTGCTTGACCATTTTCTGGCGTGCACTCCTGGAACCTGAGGCATCAACCACAGAGAAACCCCCGGAAGAGTTGGGGAATCCATGAGCTGCCACATATTTGCGGTAGGCTTCACGAATAATACGAAAGGCTTGTGTGTTGGCATAGGGGATGTCTGTAACTGGGTCTCTGTACAGTGCAGCCTTGTGGGTGACAGGACAGACTTCCTGGGTGGGGGGCTGGGAGCCGGTCCGCACTGCCTGGGGGAAGGCAGCCTCAAAGGCCTCCTCATCGCTAAAGGTGATGTAAGTGCGGGAGCAAAGACCTCCCAAGGGTTGCTGGGAAGGCATGGGACTTGGTGCCACAGCAGCAACGGGCAGCGGTGTGTCCTGGTCTAACCTTTAAAAAAACAAATACAAACATTTGAGTTAGTGGTACATAGACTCCCTGGCTAAATAAAGGTTAAATATGTAATAAAACATCAGCCTACCGACAAAGGGCAATAATAGCTTTATTGTAAACAATGCTGTACTCTACTCCAGGTTTAGACTGTGCCCATTGCCAAGTAGCCTAGGATACAGTGGCTACTTGGGCATAAATAACAAATGAGACAAAAAATACATCCAATATTATTTTCACATCCAAACTTGATTTCAGCAAAACGGCTGCTGCATCCTGTCTGCGTGTTCTTTTGATTTAAGATAGCAATGTTGCTTTTCATTCTAAATATGGTGTTCCAAAATCAATGGAAATAAGGTATGCAGTTAGGTCTGTGGCGGTCATGAAATTTTGTCAGCCGGTTGTCATCATGCCGGTCTCACAGAAATTGACTGGTAATTAACATAAACACGTTTAACATCTCCAGGGCTCCATGCATACAAGCCGTATATAAGCCGCTGTCTAATAAATCAATTGAATATACACCATCACAATAAATCCAGTATTTATTTCAGGCAGGTCTAAAGAAACATAAAGAACAGAATATAATGAGTTAGCCAGATAACATACGGTAGGCCATGCGCTTGTTCATGTAGCTGACAAGATATGCAAATAAGTCCTTTATTTGATATTATATGATTTTATAGTAAGAAGATAATTGAACTTAGCTCAATAAAATAGAAAGGATATTTTTCACATTCTGGAGCGAGAGTGCGCATTCTGTAGCTCAGCTGGTAGAGCACGGCGCTTGTAACGCCAGGGTAGTGGGTTTGATCCCCTGGACCATCCATACACAAAAATGTATGCACACATCACTGTAAGTCGCTTTGGATAAAAGTGTCTGCTAAATGGCATATTATTTGAAGTGGCGACGTTGAGCGTAAAAGTGATCATTTGAAACAGGTCCTATATGCTAGTTTTAGAGTTATTTGGCAACTTTAGCTGTGAATGATAAACCATAGAATAGAATAGAATACCTTAGAAATCAAAAGATATTTGTGCTGCATGACTATAGGCTATTGATCATTTGAGAAAGTCGCAAAAAAAAGCTTGCGCTCTGTTCCTTGCCTCAGGCTGCAAGCTGTCCTCTCATCAAGTGATCATATTTTCATCCATCAGACTATTCTCAATTTAATATTGCCTTTACGAATATGTAAAATTAGTTTAGATTTAGAATGGCCCATTATCAAATGGGCAGGAAGAGGGGCAAAAGAAAAAAAGACATGTAATCCGTATGCACTCGAAGAGCGAAAGGAGGCCACTTTATCCGCTGGTTCATTTTACTCATGTCGGGTAGGCTACTCCAGTTGTTTCTCTGTGCGACAGGTGATATTCTGCCCAAACTCTGTATGCCATGGGCTCTCCAACCCTGTTCCTGCAGCTACTCAGTGCTTAATTTGGGAAACCAAGTGAAATCTGTTCGGGGACATCGATAGTAAAATGTTTTCACAACTAAACATATTCCATTAAACTGTTAACAGCCCCTCTCTCTGTGCACTGGAGAAAGGAATGAAAGAGAGAGGAGGAGATGGAAATGCACAGTGGTGAGATTACCTTTAGCTAAAAAGGTAATGTGTCAGCCTATTAATTATGAAAATAAAAAAGCCCAATTACGAGGCTATTCTAAATCAAATACAAATTCACTATAATTGTAGGCTAACTCTGAATTAGTTTAATTTAGGCTAGACCAATTATGTACCAAAGATATCTTAAATCTGTATTTTTTTCTTCCATGTTTAATATGCAGTAGGCTATGTATTGTGTAACGGCACAATTATTTTAATTCAGGGGTCTCTCAGGCTTGGGCTCATATTGGCCTATGCATATGCATAAGCTTTAATATGCATATGGTTGTTGTTAATTAATCATCACATTAGAAAGCACTGTCTATTTCGTTGTGTTAGGCTTTGAAACATCCACAATGACCATGTTTTCCGGTTGTTTAACTTCTTTCTTCAAATTGATTAATCACAGTGAGGTGGGTTTTAAAAGCACGTACTGTTTTGATAAGTGTTTGATGTGATTTTTGATTGCATTTGCATTGATGTCAGAATGGTTAGAGGGACAATAGAGCCCTTAGTACCAGGCCATTAGCGACCTGGTGATCATTAGTGAGTTGGGTACTTCTAACATGTCTAGAGTGCATAAGAGATTACCGTGACTCACCGGTCACATAGAATTTCACTGCCAAATCACCATTAAGTAACGTCAACCAAATAATTGAGTTTTTACTGGTACCGCATGCCTCCATCCCTTCCATATTTTTGCTAGTGGTGGCTAAAGTTAGTGGAAGTTTGTTGTGGCTGTTTAAAGAACACTGAACCTTAGATTACAGTTTCTCCTGGCCGAGGTTTCTTGGGTCCCAGGTCGGGTCTAGGGTATGGATTGACCCGTGAAGACCTCTAATTCACACAAAAGAATGCATCAAATGCATCGTTAAAAATGAAGCAAACTTTTGAAGAAAATATTGTGTATTATGTCTTTTCTAACCATTTATCCAGGGCAGGCATTATGGGCGGGCCTTAGGGGGCTGTACCTCCTTGCCCGTCCAAATAAAATATTGAAATATTGATAATTTATTTGTCCGAGACTCTCGCCGACACAAAGACGCATCAATCTCAGATAACGCATCCAAGTGAGCGAAACAGCGCCCCTCTGTCTCAGTATGTGTAGACCATGTATCTGATGCTGTCTGGACAAAAAGAGTATGGTATGTCATACTATTTCTGGCCAGACAGGATCAGATACATGGGCTACATATAGTACGACAGAGGGGCGCTGTTTCGCTCGCTCGGATGCTTTGTCAGGTGATAGTTTCAGCAGAGAGGAAGAGGCGAAGCGAAAGGGCTCACTCACCAAAATCTTTACAGAATAAGCCCAATGAGTTTTTATGGACATATTACGCAGACCTAAACTTGTAGCCTGCCTTCCCGCCTTTGTGACAATGACTCCCATTGTCAGGACGGACACGTGCATCTCGTCATTATATACAGATCTCTGGTTTCAGCCTCATGCGAATTGGAAAGAATAAGTTGTCGATTGCACAGTTCAGATGCTGGCTTCCCCTAAAGTAAATTGATGTTTTGCCAAAACTATATAATTACCCATCTAAATAAAATAATTCACCAGAGCATGACTTAGCTTAGGATCATTGTTTTGAAAAAAATAGCTGTGGATTGTTTCAAATCACAAGTGCATAGTTCTGCAATTTGGGCAGCGAGTGTGGCAATAGGCCTAGCTGATTGAGTTACTGCTGTCAGTGAAAAGCATCTAAAATGTATGTCAAGATAATGTTGCAACATGAAGGGGAGGGGTGCGTTGCGAAGATATGGCACTTCTTTCTCCAGAATACATGCACTCAGCTCTCCAGAATGCGCTCAGCTGTTTCACGCCAATTCCTGCTCACTCATTCATCCTGCTCATTCAATTGTTTGCTCTTTGTATATTTTTTATCAATTCCCCATTACGTCACCAGTAGGTCTAGTAAATGTACAGTTAATCCTCCGTCATCTGGTTACATTCATTTCTGTTAATGCATGTATTAATTACAGTCATTTAGCCTACCATTCTCATTATTGGAGTGGAAATGTTGTTTGCAGAGTTCACAACCTGCTACACTTGTGAGAAACAAGTTTTGGTTAATTTCATAACAATCATTTACGAGTTTTGTAATTTATTTGATTGTGTTTTGTTTGGAGTGCTTCATGTGAGCAATGAGCACGTGTCTGGTTTCTCTCTAGGAACATACAGCGGGAGCGTGCGTGCCTGAACACACAGAAGTAGGCCTCCCTGGCCTGCTGCTTGCATATGTAGAAAAGTGCCCATTTGGGATGTCTGATTTCCGATTGTCTTAACTCATGTGATAGAAAAATTACAAGACTGTGTTTAATACTATTTATGCATCAAATGGTTGTTTTATGCAATAGAATAGGGTTCTTAGAACTCTCATCTGTGTCTGTGTGAACCGAGAGGAGCATCTGAAGCTTGGGCTGGCAACTGATTAAGTGATGGCTAGGTGATAAAACCAACAGCCACATTCCATTCTATGATTAGTGGTGCGTGAAAGGGAGATGTCTCCAGTCTGACCTTTTGACCCATTCCACACATCTGCTGTTTGTCATGTAGACTAAGAGGGTGTATCTTTGCTATAAAATATCTTTGTATTCTTTGTATGTCAGAGCTCTCGGCCCAACACTCAAGAGTGTTGGGTCGACCAGCCTCAGTATTACAGAGCACTCACTCCATTCACGTGTGTGGGTTATTAATACGTTTTGAATAAAGTGATATCCTGATTGGTGATTGACCTTGTCTCTCCTCATTATTGATTAGAATTTCCACGACACTCACCATGTCCACCACTAATAAGCTGAGCTTCTCAGCCATTTTTTCTTCACCTCACACAGTAAGTAATCAAAGTCAGTTTTTTGTTTTTACATCCTTTGCAAATAATAACAGTTCTTCGCAGTACTTGAACAATCTTTCCAACACTCTCCCAGCCTCGATGTGAAAGAAAACCATCTGATGATCCCCTATTTCCAGTGGAAACGTCAAAAAACAGTCTGTCCTGAGCTCACTGGTGCGGGAAACTCTAGGCAGACAGGCGTAGCAGAGCGAATCATGTTATTTGAAAGAATCCGAATTTTCATCAGGATATTTTCTTGTGTTTTTATTTGTCGGCATTAGGCTTATGTATTTTATTTAGTTGAAGATTGAAGTTATAGGCCTATTGCTGCATTGGCTATCTCGGAGTTCAATTTCTTTAGCCCCAATGGATCACAGTGTAGGCTATCAATGTGTCCATTTGGCAGAGGCTGGTGCTCTCGCCTTAGTTGCATTTTAACTTTCAGATTTGTATCCTTTTTAATTCAGATTCAGATGTGCAAGCGCGTGCACACAGGAGGTCCCTTGAAAAAACGTGCCCGCCTATGGAAATCAAAGGCCCGTCTGCCGCCAGCCCTGCATTTATCCAGATACCGGAATGGTTTTAATGATCTGTTTCTAATAGCATTGCTACATTCTCCAAAAATGTTAGCCAGATTGTCTTGTAAAAAATACTGAAACTCAATGCAGACATTTTGCCAATTTTTTCAGCAAAGCAAAACACTCACACCCTTAAAAATGAGTCTCCTTACCCTTCCACATCCACATTTTCCTCTTTTAAGATGGAGTGGGGCACCAGGGGCATGAGGACAGAGTGGTAGCGGATGGTGGGGCCCTCAAATCGCCGCTTCTTATGGACCTGTTTTTTCTTGTCGGCCTCAAGACGCTCGTAGTTCTCTTTAAAATAAAAACATACAGAAATGGTCAATTAACACGACCCTAGCCAAGCTACGGACATATTTTCTCACATTGTTCAGTATGCACAGCCATGTGTTGTGTCTTTTAGCACTAGGTATTTTTCCTAACCCTAACCCTATTCAGGTAGTCTAAACATCTGCAATTACGGTGTGCACTTCCTTGTATTTTTGCACAGTTTCTTGTTACTGTTTCACTGTGCCTATATATGATGGCCGCTATGGACCGTGATGTTATGAATCAGTAAACTTAGTTGAACTTGAACCACATCATCATTATTGGGAATTAACATGGCAACTCTTGACTATTGAGATTCCCCCTTTAGTCTTACCCAGTGATCGGAGGTTGACCTCAGCAGTTATTTTGGCCTCAGCCAGCAACTCTTCCTGGGTCAGGGGTCGGTCGTGGTGGGCTCCCCTCCGCCGTCGTGGGGCATCCTGTCTTTCTTGCAGTCGCAGGTTGGTCTTCCGCGTATGCTCGCTGGTCGACTGGCGCACAGACTTCCGAGCTGGGGAAGAGTTGCCAGTCAGTGACAAGGCTTACAGGGATGTTCCACTCAAAATACAATTTAACATGACTAAATTAGTCAATTCCCCAATAGCTGTCTGCATTAGATTTGACACTATTGGCTAAATCAGAGTTAGAAAAGGTAGAGGACGCACCTCCTATCTTTGCCATTAGTCGCTTCTGTGACAGCATGTGTAACCTTGTGGGTGGCTAGCTCCCTTGTAAAGTAGTCAAATGCCTTATTATTTGGGGGGTTTAAATGGGCATTAAGCCAACGTTAATGATTTACTGCCCACAGCAGTGCTGGACTGTTGCTCAGGCGTATAATTAATTGGCTGTTCCCTCCTGGATGGAATTCTGTGATCCCCATAACCCATAGCAAGTTCCACCCAGCTGCAAGTTCCACCAAGTTATGTTGCATGCTATGAGTCTTTTGTCCCGAGTGTGCCCTGTACCATTTCTTACTATGTGTTCTTACATATGACTATTTTCACAAATTTAATGTAGCCACATTTTTCAGAAAGGGATACTGACAACATACAATATGACTATTAAATACCTAGAAACAGTCGAGGAATCGTCTACAGCGAAGGACAGTGGAAAAATCATGTTAGGTTGAATTTTGACTGGAACATCCCATTAAGAGACAACAGCACATACTTTAGACAATTATTTCACTTTCCTTTCTTGAGATTATTTAAAGCTACAATCTGCGATTGGTCCATCCATTTCAGAACTTTTAAATGAATGATTCTTAAAGCCATTGATTCTTGAAGAATATAACTTATAAATGCCTTTTGAGTACAATTGTCTTACCCTAATTGAACCCAAAATATATGCATGTCAAAATACAAACTATTTTGATCTCATGTATGGTCAGTCACACCCCTCAGCAAGTGGCAGGGTGGCCGTTTTTGTTTTTTCTTTGGATCCCATACTGTAGCTTTAAGTGTGGCAACAGCATTAAACATACCCTGAGGAAAGAGTCATTGCTTTTTACAATTATTGAACTTATGTTATGCTACATTGACAAACCAAACGCAATAGTATATTTTGCAATGCCACATGATGCTATAGCTTAGGGGATGCAATACATGGAAATTGCATAAAAAAAGGTTGATGATTTTAATAGAGTTCTTGGCATTTAAAAGTTACATTTTTTAAATCCCTTGCTGCAGCATACTACATTGCTCGTGTGAAAAAATATATCGTAGAGCGATACCAAGTTAAATATCCATCATCGAAAGCTAAATTTACAGTGCATCCGGAAAATATTCAGACCCCTTCACTTATTCCACATTTTGTTACGTTACAGCCTTATTCTAAAATTGATTAAATCGTTCCACCCCCCCCCTCATCAATCTACACACAATACCCCATAATAAGAAAGCAAAAACAGGTATTTCGAAATGTTTGCAAATGTATAAAAATAAAAATTAACTGAAATATCACATTTACATAAGTATTCAGACCCTTCACTCAGTACTTTGTTGAAGCACCTTTGGCAGCGATTACAGCCTTGAGTCTTCTTGGGTATGACGCTACAAGCTTGGCACACCTGTATTTGGGGAGTTCCTCCCATTCTTCTCTGCAGATCATCTCAAGCTCTGTCAGGTTGGATGGGGAGCGTCGCTGCACAGCTATTTTCAGGTCTCTCCAGATATATTCGATCGGGTTCAAGTCCGGGCTCTGGCTGGGTCACTCAAGGACATTCAGAGACTTGTCCCGAAGCCACTCCTGTGTTGTCTTGGCTGTGTGCTTAGGGTCGTTGTCCTGTTGGAAGGTGAACTGTCGCCCCAGTCTGAGGTCTTGAGCGCTCTGGAGCATGTTTTCATCAAGGATCTCTCTGTACTTTGCTCCGTTCATCTTTCCCTCAATCCTGACTAGTCTCCCAGTCCCTGCCACTGAAAACATCCCCACAGCATGATGCTGCCACCACGCTTCACCGTAGGGATGGTGCCAGGTTTCCTCCAGACGTGACGCTTGGCATTCAGGTCAAAGAGTTCAATCTTGGTTTCATCAGACCAGAGAATCATGGTCAGAGTCCTTTACGTGCTTTTGGCAATCTCCAAGCGGGCTATCATGTGCATTTTACTGAGGAGTGGCTTCCGTCTGGCCACTACCATAAAGGCCTGATTGGTGGAGTGCTGCAGAGATGGTTGTCCTTCTGGAAGGTTCTCCCATCTCCACAGAGGAACTCTGGAGCTCTGACAGAGTGACCATTGGTTTCTTGGTCACCTCCCTGACCAAGGCCCTTCTCCCCCGATTGCTCAGTTTGGCCGGGCGGCCAGCTCTAGGAAGAATATTCCAAATCAAATCAAATTTTATTGGTCCCACATTGGTGGTTCTAAACTTCTTCCATTTAAGAATGATGGAGGCCACGGTGTTCTTGAGGACCTTCAATGCTGCAAAAATGTTTTGGTACCCTTCCCCAGATCTGTGCCTCGACACAATCCTGTCTCGGAGCTCTACGGACAATTCCTTCGACCTCATGGCTTGGTTTTTGCTCTGACATGCACTGTCAACTGTGGGACCTTATATAGACAGGTGTGTGCCTTTCCAAATCATGTCCAATCAATTGAATTTACCACAGGTGGACTCCGATCAAGTTGCAGAAACATCTCAAGGATGATCACTGGAAACAGGATGCACCTGAGTTCAATTTCGAGTCTTATAGCAAAGGGTCTGAATACTTATGTAAATACATTTGCACAAATTTCAAAAAACCTGTTTTCGCTTTGTCATTATGGGGTATTGTGTGTATATTGATGAGGAAAACATTTACATTTAACTTAGCTGAAAATAAAGCCCGTACAGATAGAGGCCTCTTACTCTCTCCAAACTCCTGAAACTCTTGCGGTGCCCTCCTCTCCACTTTGGCTTTCTCAGTCTTCTTCAGCTCCTCTGAGGGCCTCTTTGGTTTAGGCTTAGTCACCTTCAGAGGTTCCTTGGAATAAAACATTTATTATTTTTACAAACACTTGGCCTCATCTATCAACATGTGTATGAAAAATGCATGCAAAACCCACAAAATATATTCAAGTCCATTCACCTCGGAAGTTCATACTTTGATAAATCTCACTTTTCATAAATTGCATTATCTAAAACGATTAAGGCTGTCCCCAACAAAGAAAAAAACTTGGTTGACCAAGAGTCCGTTCTTTTGACCAAATTGTAAAACTTGTATTTTTCCATATATTGACATCCTATAGTGCACTCGGAAAGTATTCAGACCCCTTCACTTTTTCACATTTTGTTACGTTACAGCCTTATTCTAAAATGGAATAAATAAAGTATTTTCCTCATCAATCTACATACAATACCCCATAATGACAACGCGAAAACAGGTTTTTTAGAATTTTTTCAAACCTAGCGCTCAGGCCCTCAGACTGGGGCGCAGGTTTACCTTCCAACAGGACAACGACCCTAAGCAAACAGCCAAGACAACACAGGTGTGGCTTTGGGACAAGTCTCTGAATGTCCTTGAGTGGCCCAGCCAGAGCCCGGACTTGAACATCTCTGGAGAGACCTGAAAATAGCTGTGCAGCGATGCTCCCTGTCCAACCAGACAGAGCTTGAGTTGATCTGCAGAGAAGAATGGGAGAAACTCCCCAAATACAGGTGTACCAAGCTTGTAGCGTCATACCCAAGAAGACTCGAGGCTGTAATTGCTTCAACAAAGTACTGAGTAAAGGGTCTGAATACTTATCACATTTACATATGTATTTTTTTGTTTATTTTTTTGTTGTTGCTACAATTCAAAAAACCTATTTTTGCTTTGTCATTATGGGGTAATGTGTGTAGATTTGAGGGAAAAAAACAATTTAATCAATTTTAAAATAAGGCTGTAACGTAACTAAATGTGGAAAACCTGAAGGGGTCTGAATACACTGTAGGTAATATAACCATATACAATTTCAATGTCTTAGACTGATGGACTGTGCCATCCCCACGGCCTCCACAATGGATCAGTCCACTCAGACAGGCGCGAATAAGACAGGTGTCTTGTACACCATGATATTTTGTTTTTTGGCTACTGCTCGACTAAAATAAATCTTGGTCGACCAACCGAATTGGGTAAGCCCTAAAAACGATAGCAAAATCAAACTATGCATATCAATGATGAGGATATTGATGTCTCATGGTAGGGTAGCGGGTCCAAAATGGGTTAGCTTTGAGCATCTTCTGCTCTTGAATGGATGGTCATACTGGAGTTTTATGCCAAGGTGATGTTCTATCAATGGGTTTGCTAAAGTCTGTTAGGCATACACGTGGCCCTGATTCTAACCATTTCTCTCATGGGTAAATGTGCATGGGAATTTTTGTTAAAATCAAAAGGTTATTAATACAATATGGAGTGATCCAATATGGACTTTTAGTTGTAGTCTAGTGGTTATCAACACTTTATGATTTAAAAGAAATGGTAGCTCACAGTAAACATGATTCAAGAAGGTAAAATGGATCGCCTATGTTCGCTGAGTTAGCACACTCACTGTTAAGTTAGCTCATCCTGATAAGTCCTATTGTCAAAATATTGGCACTGCCTTTCACTGGAACTGGTTTTGAAAAGGTCTACTTTGTTTTCTCAGCAGAGCATAGGAAAGGACCTTTCTTTATACTAGTGTTCTTCAAGCCTGTTTCTGAGGTCCCCCAGGGGTGCACATTATTGTGGATGTTCGGTAGAAGTAGTGAGGATGCAAGTGCATTAAGTTACCTTATAAGCTTTGGTGACAACTCGACTCTTCCTGCGAGGAGCATCCTCCTCCTGGTCACTATCAGGCTCGTCACCCTCATCTATGTCAAAGTCACTGTCGACCTCGTCCTCTGTGTCCGAGTGCTCCCCTCTGTACTCATCATCTCCTGATTCCTTGAGGGAGAGTCCAAATCAAACATACATATTAATAATGGTCGATAGCGAATTGGGAACAAGCATGGCCGAATACATTTATTTTTAATTTTTTTACATGGTACAAATGCACCCATAAAGCAACACATTCTACTTAAAGTTTTTTAAATTGCCGGTGTCCAGGAGTTATAATTGGGAGCATACATACTCTTTGCTAATGCAGTTACAAAAACAGAGAACCAGAGGGCAAGCTACAATACGGCAAAGAAAGCAAACAAGTAAGTGCATTGAGGCCGCCATCTTTATGCATGCCAGCTAGTAGAAATAAGCTCAAGAGAGAAATATCTAAATTTTCAGTGCGACCCTCCGGACCTTGTTGAAGACCGAATGCGGCCCCGGGGCAAAATGAGTTTGACACGCCTGCATTAGGCCTAAGTGCTTTAAATCGTTCTGTAGTCTAAGGAATGTCCATTTTGAAACGTTTGCTGTATACTCACATCTGTCCTTTGTAGCTATATGTTGCTATAATTGAACGTGAATGGGCGTCCCCATTCACGTCAATGATGGTGTGATGGAAAATGTTTATGTTTGTGCTTTTCTAATAACCAATATCTGTGTTCATGCAAGTGACTGATTTAACGAATTCTCTCTATCAGCATCTGCAATTTTGCAGTACGCCTTGAACCTTGTTTTGAGAACGAAAGATCTCAGTTTCGAGGTCTCAGCTTAGAGAGAAAAAGCCTTGTGGGGTATTGGTCTGACATGCATGAACCAGTATTGGTCGGTCACATGAATGAAGCAAACGTTAATGATGAATTAATTATAAATGAGCTAAATCATGCAAATTTAACCCTAACCCTAACTAACAGGACTGCCCCGGGAGAGCTCCTGATCGACATGTGTACATTGAGTTGGTTGGAACCTCTCCAGCGTGCTGATAATAAAGAATGATTCATTTAAGATTGACTTCGAGTGTCCCTGTGTAGAATTTCCACGACAATGGCATAATGGGTGGACTGGTGGCCATTGTGAGTGTACCCATATGAGCAAAACAGGAAGTAAAATATGTGCTAAAATATGTGCTGTGATTTCTTGATTCACATTACAAAAAATACATTTCATTGCATGAGCTAAATCAGTTATCATTTGAATTAACATTCTACATTACCATTGAAATTATTGCATCACGAGTGTAGCCATGACTTAACCAGTACAATTGCCAGGGTTAGAGGTTCCTAGCCTGTGTGCTGCTGCATTGTGGTCATTCGATCAGCTGTTCGTTCAACAAATATAAATACAAATAATCACACATGCCAGTTTATAAGGTACACCACCCTGTTCATGAAAAAAGGTAGCTCCTAAAGACAGTGAGTCACGTGGCCGTGGCTTGCTATATAAAGCAGGCAGACAGGCATCGAGGCATTCAGTTACCATTCGTTTGAACGTTAGAATGGGCAAAACGAGTAACCTAAGCGACTTTGAGCGTGGTATGACCATCGGTGCCAGGCACGCCAGATCCAGTATCTCAGAAACACCCACCCTCCTGGGCTTTTAATGCACGACAGCGTCTAGGGTTTACCGAGAACGGTGCGACAAACAAACAAACATCCAGTCAGCGGCAGTCCTGTGGGCGAAAACAGCTAGTTGATGAGAGGTCAAAGGAGAATGGCAAGAATCGTGCAAGCTAACAGGCGGGCCACAAAAGGCATCTCGGAACGCACAACTTGTCAATCCTCGTCACGGATGGGCTATTGCTGCAGACGACCACACCAGGTTCCACTCCTATCAACTAAAAACAAGAAGAAGTGGCTCCAGTGGGCACGCGATCACCAACACTGGACAATTGGGGAGTGGACAAACATCGCCTGGTCCAACGAATCCCGGTTCCTGTTGCGTCATGCTGATGGCAGAGTCAGGATTTGGAGTAGGCAGCATGAGCCCATGGACCCATCCTGCCTGTTCTCAACGTTACAGGCTGGTGGCAGTGGTACACCACTGTCCAATGTGCAGCAACTGCGTGATGCCATCATGTCAGCGTGAACCAACATCCCTGTGGAATGTTTCCGACTTGTAGAATCCATGCCCCGAAGAATTCAGGCTGTTCTGGAGGTAAAGGGTACTTGATTGGTGTACCTAAAAAAATAACTGTCCAGTGAGTGCATAGATCCTACAAGTGTCTGGAACTCTATTGGAGGGATGGGACACCATTCTTCCACAAGAAATTCCATCATTTGGTGTTTTGTTGATGGAGGTGGAAAACGCAGTCTCAGGCGCCGCTCCAGAATCTCCCATACAGTGAGGGAAAAAAGTATTTGATCCCCTGCTGATTTTGTACGTTTGCCCACTGACAAAGAAAAGATCAGTCTATAATTTTAATGGTAGGTTTATTTGAACAGTGAGAGACAGAATAACAACAAACAAATCCAGAAAAACGCATGTCAAAAATGTTATAAATTGATTTGCATTTTAATGAGGGAAATAAGTATTTGACCCCCTCTCAATCAGAAAGATTTCTGGCTCCCAGGTGTCTTTTATACAGGTAACGAGCTGAGATTAGGAGCACACTCTTAAAGGGAGTGCTCCTAATCTCAGTTTGTTGCCTGTATAAAAGACACCTGTCCACAGAAGCAATCAATCAATCAGATTCCAAACTCTTCACCAGGGCCAAGACCAAAGAGCTCTCCAAGGATGTCAGGGACAAGATTGTAGACCTACACAAGGCTGGAATGGGCTACAAGACCATCGCCAAGCAGCTTGGTGAGAAGGTGACAACAGTTGGTGCGATTATTCGCAAATGGAAGAAACACAAAACAACTGTCAATCTCCCTCGGCCTGGGGCTCCATGCAAGATCTCACCTCGTGGAGTTGCAATGATCATGAGAACGGTGAGGAATCAGCCCAGAACTACACGGGAGGATCTTGTCAATGATCTCAAGGCAGCTGGAACCATAGTCACCAAGAAAACAATTGGTAACACACTACGCCGTGAAGGACTGAAATCCTGCAGCGCCCGCAAGGTCCCCCTGCTCAAGAAAGCACATATACAGGCCCGTCTGAAGTTTGCCTAGCCAGTCTCCAGACCTTAATCCCATAGAAAATCTGTGGAGGGAGCTGAAGGTTCGAGTTGCCAAACGTCAGGCTCGAAACCTTAATGACTTGGAGAAGATCTGCAAAGAGGAGTGGGACAAAATCCCTTCTGAGATGTGTGCAAACCTGGTGGCCAACTACAAGAAACGTCTGACCTCTGTGAATGCCAACAAGGGTTTTGCCACCAAGTACTAAGTCATGTTTTGCAGAGGGGTCAAATACTTATTTCCCTCATTAAAATGCAAATCAATTTATAACATTTTTGACATGCGTTTTTCTGGATTTTTTTGTTGTTATTCTGTCTCTCACAGTTCAAATAAACCTACCATTAAAATTATAGACTGATCATGTCTTTGTCAGTGGGCAATCGTACAAAATCAGCAGGGGATCAAATACTTTTTTCCCCTCACTGTGTGTGTGTGTGTGTGTATATATATATATATATATATATATATACATATACATACACACACACACACACACACTTTTTTATTTTTTAAAGAAATTTAGCATATACACAAATATATACACACACATACATACATTACCAGTCAAAAGTTGACACGCCTACTTAATCAAGGGTTTTTCTTAATTTTTACTATTTTCGACATTGTAGAATAATAGTGAAGATATCAAAACTTTGAAATAACACATATGGAATATGTTAAACAAATCAAAATATATTTTATATTTGAGATTCTTCAAAGTAGCCACCCTTTGCCTTGATGACAGCTTTGCACAATCTTGGCATTCTCGCAACCAGCTTCATGAGGTAGTCACCTGGAATGCATTTCAATTAACAGGTGTGCCTTCTTAAAAGTTAATTTGTGGAATTTCTTTCCTTCTTAATGCATTTGAGCCAATCAGTAGTGTTGTGACAAGGTAGGGGTGGTATACAGAAGTTAGCCCTATTTGGTATAAGACCAAGTCCATATTATGTCAAGAACAGCTCAAATAAGCAAATAGAAACGACAGTCCATCATTACTTTAAGACATGAAGGTCAGTCAATACGGAACATTTCAAGAACTTTGAACGTTTCTTCAAGTGCAGTCGCAAAAACCATAAAGCGCTATGATGCAACTGGCTCTCATGAGGACGCCACAGGAATGGAAGACCCAGAGTTACCTCTGCTGCAGAGGATAAGTTAATTAGAGTTACCATCCTCAGAAATTGCAGTCCAAATAAATGCTTCACATAGTTCAAGTAACAGACATCTCAACATCAACTGTTCAGAGGAGACTGTGTGAATTAGGCCTTCATGGTCAAATTGCTGCAAAGAAACCACTACTAAAGGACACCAATAAGAAGAAGAGACTTGCTTGGGCCAAGAAACACGAGCAATGGACATTAGACTGGTGGAAATCTGTCCTTTGGTCTGGAGTCCAAATTTGAGATTTTTGGTTCCAACCACCGTGTCTTTGTGAGACGCGGTGTGGGTGAACGGATGATCTCCGCATCTCCACTGTTTTGCTGGTGACACTGTGATTTATTTAGAATTCAAGGCACACATAACCAGCATGGCTACCACAGCATTCTGCAGTAATATGCCATCCCATCTTGTTTGGGCTTAGTGGGACTATTATTTGCTTTCCAACAGGACAATGACCCAACACACCTCCAGGCTGTGTAAGGGCTATTTTACCAAGAAGGAGAGTGATGAGGTGCTGCATCAGATGACCTGGCCTCCACAATCCCACAACCTCAACCAAATTGAGGTGGTTTGGGATGAGTCGGACCGCAGAGTGAAGGAAAAGCAGCCAACAGGTGCTCAGCATATATGGGAATTCCTTCAAGACTGTTGCAAAAGCATTCCAGGTGAAGCTGGTTGAGAGAATGCCAAGCTGTCATCAAGGCAAAAGGGTTGCTATTTGAAGAATCTCAAATATAAAACACTTGTTTGGCTACTACATGATTCCATATGCGTTATTTCGTAGTTTTGATGTCTTCACTATTATTATTTTTTTATCTACCTGCCACAGTGGCTGGTGGACCAAACAGTTCATTTTAGGCCCTGTCACTAAAGATCACATGGCACTTATCTTAAGAGTAGTGGTGTTAACCCCGGTGTCCTGGCTAAATTCCCAATCCGGCCCTCATACCATTATGGCCACCTAATCATCCCCAGCTTCCAATTGGCTCATTCCTATCCCCTGTAACTATTCCTCAGGTCGTTGCTGTAAATGAGAAGGGTTAAATAAAATACAAAAGTATCTTTGTTTGAAGAACTGCAACCTCAACAGTTTCCCATGTGTATCAAGAATGGTTCACCAGCCAACTTGACACGACTGTGGGAAGCATTGGAGTCAACATGGGCCAGCATTAAGTGGAACGCTTTCGACACCTTGTAGTCCATGCCCAACGAATTGAGGCTGTTCTGATGGCAAACGGGGGTGCAACTCAATATTAGGAAGGTGTCCTTACGTTTTCTACACTCAGATATGGAAAAATTATTAAATATCTTAATTTAGGATGATAGTGAATGAAGCAAACTCACAGATTTGTTAAATAATCACATATTCCTCACTCAGTAGTTAAACCATTTAGAGATGTAAAAAATGCTCCTATGCACAATTTAACCAGGGGGTCTGTGCAGCAGCAGGATGAACGTTTGACGTCCCTACTCTATTCTCTGTCTCTTGAAATGAAAACACTGCAGCTGAAGTAGAAACCCCCTGAATTTAGAAAGCGGACCATCTCTTCCAAATCCTGTGATCTGGGGACTGTGTAGTGCTAGCTCCATTGTTACTGTAAGCTTCGTTTCCCGATCACTACTGCGACGCGACAGCTAGCCAGCTAAAGTAGCTACTTACGTCGTTGAATCCGCCGTATGTGGTCTTGTAGAATTCATCTTCTTCTTCAGCATCTAATAACTTAGACATGCGGTTCCCCGCCGTCTTACGGGGCTCTTTGCTAAATGCTACACTCATTATGACCTAGCTCAGCTAGATTAATAGGGAATGTGCTACCTAGCTCAGAAATATAACGTTTTTGTTGTTAGCTAGCTACCACAAAAGACAATGCATGCAGCTAATGACGTCGATATGGTGCGACATGCTTTTTCTTCTTCAGGTTAGACGGCACTACAGAACATTCTTCTTGTTCTTCTTCGAGGAAGTTTAACGGCGGTTGGCATCCAATTTGTTGCATTACCGCCACCTACTAGACTGGAGTATAATGCCCTTACATTTTGTTTGAAAAATAAAATAAAGAAATACCCTACCATCTAACACTACACTCACAAATTCAAAAATATTATTAATAATTAACACCACCCTTCTCCACTATTTAAATATACTCACTCCTACCTCATGCCCTCAACCTGAAATGATGGGACATCACCACTTAACACTCCCTGTGACTCTTCTGATGTCAAGTCTTGCACACCCAAATACCTCTCTGCAGCTGCCACCACAACCAAAATTTTCTTCGACTTACATTCCATCCCTGCAGTACAATTAATAACAATTGCTATGAATGCTAAAAATCCAATCTTACTGAAACATACACTACTGTTCAAAAGTTTGGGGTCACTTAGAAATGTCCTTGTTTTCGATTAAAATAACATCAAATTGATCAGAAATACAGTGTAGACATTGTTAATGTTGTAAATGGCTATTGTAGCTGGAAACGGCTGATTTTTAATGGAATATCTACATAAGTGTACAGAGGCCCATTATCAGCAACCATCAGTCCTGTGTTCCAATGGCACGTTGTGTTTGCTAATCCAAGTTTATCATTTTAAAAGGCTAATTGATCATTAGAAAACCCTTTTGCAATTATGTTAGCACAGCTGAAAACCCTGAAAACCCCAGTCTCAATGTCAACAGTGAAGAGGCGACTCCGGGATGCTGACCTTCTAGGCAGAGGTCCAAAGAAAAAGCCATATCTCAGACTGCCAATCTTAATCTTTTATTTTTATTGGCCTGTCTGAGATATGGCTTTTTCTTTGCAACTCTGCCTAGAAGGTCAGCATCCCGGAGTCGCCTCTTCACTGTTGAATCCACCCAAATAAAAATAGTAAATTGAAAAAAACTAAACCAAACTCCCACTTCTTCCTTCTTTCAAATCTCAATATCTCCCTTCTCAGACTCTAGGGCCTGAGAGGGTGGTCCGGCTTGTGACAATATTCCATGTAACTCCTCCGCTGAGAAATCTTTGAGTTCCAGGAACTGCTCCGCCGCATTCACAATATCTATTTTCCTGGACCTTCTCTCCACCTTGGCAGTGCCATTAATCACCATAGCTATAAAGGCCACAAAGTCCACCGTCTTAACCTTTAAAATATCAGGGTCCTGCTGGTGAAAGGCAACCTCTGCAGCCTGCAGTGAAGGCCTATCCACCACCATGGACTCTTCAGGAGCACCATTCAAACCCTCAACCCTTTTAACAGCTGGTGCATATGAAATGCTTTGGACAACCCTGACTTTGGCCACCTCATTCTCTTTCACTCGTTAAGCATTTCGAAGACCTGGCTTCATGGTTCCCACCACAATTGCAACATGTCACATTTTCATCACTTTTAAAACACATGAAATGATCTTTTACACAATTTGGACATCTCAGTTTCTCCCTTCTGCAAACACTTGAAACATGACCAAAAGCTTTACAGTGATCACACTAGACCGCTAGTTCTTGTCCCGGAATCCTGCTTAACTGATAGGTTAGTCTGCTTGAAAGAGCCCCTAAGCTTCTAACATTAGCCATCAAGCTAACGAAGTTAGTCCCAGATGACTTTTCCAATGGAGCCCTCTTTGTCTGGAGAAGTAAATTAACGGTTCCAGCGCTGTAGGAGCTGTATCTACTACGCTTTATTTCGGGACAAACTGGATCACTCAAAGTTCCAATGCACAATTGTTTGCTTGCCGAGGATTATAGGCTTGAGGTGGCTTCCTTGATCACACAGGTCACCAGCCTACGTAAGAAACTGGGGGAAACGCAGAGTGGAATGTTAACCTTTTCTACGCTGGTGGCTGGACGGTGTTCGCGCATGTTGGATGCATCTCTGTCTTGACGTTTCTCGTTATCAGACTGGCCGGTGTTGCCCAGAGTTCGTCCGCCAGGGGAGCCTTCTCCTGTCTCTCCTCATCTGACAGCGGAGTCGAAGTAGCACAGCAAGAGGAGGATGGCAATAAACGATGGTCGCATGTCACGAGCCGTGGAAGCCGAAGACAGCGGCCTCCCGCAAAGCAGTCTACACTCCCAATGAGAGGTCCAGAGCGGATACAAACGACAAATAGTTTCGCCGCCCTAGAGCCTGACTTTCCTGCACCTTCTTCGCTGGGGGTACCTGTGTCTGCGGCCGCTGTGCCTACTCCTACTCCTTCCCCTACGATTTCGAAGTCGACGTCAGACCTTCCGTCCCTGCACTGGATCGTGCGGGGTTTCTCCATCTGTCTGAGGCCTGCACCATCCTGTGAAGCATCGGAGTGGGCGGATTTCCTCGTCCTTCTCGCCAGCCGTGATTTTGGGCAGCTCAATGGTAAGAAATGTGACTGTTCCTGGTGCAAAAACAATGTCCTATTCCGGAGCACGAGTAAATGACATTACTAAGCTGCTCCCGAATGTACTACGGCAGGACATGGACATCGATTCTATCGTAGTCCATGTGGGTTTTAATGACATTATGAAGAGCAGCTCTGAACAGTTGAAACTTATTTTCAAAGAGCTGATTGACTCTCTGCTAGACACTAATAAAAGACCCATCATATCTGGCCCTGTGCCCTCTCTGAATTGTGGCATTGAACGCTTTAGAATGATTATTTCTCTTCACAAATGGCTACGTGATTATTGCAGCTCAATGGGTGTAACTTTTGTTGACAATTTCGATACATTTTGGAAAAAAAACACGTTTTATAAGGAGGATGGAATCCACCCAAATCATTTGGGTTCCTGGATCCTTTCACAGCATTATAAGGCTGCATTGAGACAATGACTTATCAATGACCCAAGCCCAGCTCAGTTAATCCCTACCATTGTGTCGCTGAGTCATCATTATGCTTTAGTAAATGTACATTATACCACGGGCATTGGTAGACACAATGTAAGTAACCTAATGTATGTCCCTCTAACTGCCCTGAATGCCTCTGCTGATCCTACAGCTATCGTATGCAGCAATCATGTGCATATGAACCAGATTTATGCTGTTAGCACTGAGGTGGTGTGCCTTAGTAGGAAGTCCACTGTGTGTGCTCACCCTGCACTAACATAAATAACATGAGAATATCTACTTCTGCTAATCTTCCCAGTAAAGCAATGAAAACAAGCAAGCATCCCAGAAAAACCCACCTTAACATATGTGACCGACCGGCTTGATTCGTTCATATGTGACCCACCGGTTCGATTCCCTCAGGCCCCTACTCCACTATCATATATGTGACCGACCGGCTCGATCTTATGTAGCAAAATTTGAAATTTGTGTTTTTTATATTTTATAAAAGTAGAGACTCAGAGCTAGAAAATTGTATATCATACACTACAGTTGAGGAACAATGGGAAAGTAATTCTGCTTTGAAAGTTGATCAACTTCTAACCTCACTTTTGAGAAGATGGCCTTTGAATGTTTTGGTACCTACTGGAGAGCTCTTCTTTGTCTACACCCATTCAGCATCGTTCACACCCTCTTAAGCTTTAGCCCCACCCATCTCTTTAAGGGTTGATCTGAGCATTCTGTCTTAAGAACATAAGTCAAGCACCCAAGCTAACTGGCTAACGTTGGCTAGCTTGGTAGATACTTCCAGACACAAATGAGAGAACAGCTCACTGACCATTTTACTTGCCCTAGCAGAGCTGGTTAGGCTGTTTTTATGTTATCCAGAGCGTTGGTGACTGCAACTGTGCTGCTGGCAACAATTTAATTACGCTTTTTTGCCAACTTTTACTGACACCGGCCATATTCAACGGGTGTTGAGCATTCGTAAATTTGTCAGTAATTCTGTGCTCTGGCACACTCAGATGAGAGTGCTCTGAAATCGTAGTAGATAGCCAGAGCGAATTTACCAGCTAAGCTGTCGTGTCACAGTGACATCATGAACATTCTATTGAAATGGATACTTGCATAGTGGAGTCTTTTGTTAAGACGTAGCTAGCTAGCTAAACAATGAACCATAAAAACAACTCATGACGTTACTACCCTGCATGAATCTGCAGGTAGCTAACCAACCAGGTTCAATGTTAGCTAGCTAACATTAGGCTTTAACTAGCAAAGCAAATGGCTCTGAGATATGAATAATATTACTACACAGATCATACACCTAACGTTAGCTAGCGAGCCAGACAGCTAACGTTAGCTAGCTTTCTAACAGTACACTTTATCTTGAAATGAAAATGACTTTCTGACAAAATTAGAAACTTGTAATATCTGATAATGTAGCTAGCTAGACAATCTTACCCGTATACATGGATGGACGCTTCTAGCTCTCTGTCACGGATGCCATAGTTGCCCTTAGTTTAAAGATGTAATCCGGAGACAGGTGTTTTCTCCATCTCCTTAGCTATCATACTCTAATTCCACTGATTTCAAAACTCGGTCTTCCAGAAAGTGGAGAGCAACACTTATGCAGTTCTACTACGCAATATATATTTTTTGAAGCCGCGTTAGACAGCATTACCTACACATAATGACCAGATTAAATAGACAGAAGCGTGCTACATGGCAGACCAATCCGAACTCATCTCTCGACATGTCTAGCCCACTCATTATCTCAGCCAATCATGGCTAGCGGGAAGGTTGCTGTCTTCTTCTGTGGCTAAACCAACTAGGCTCGAAATTTGACCATTTTTATTCGTATTTACAGATGGCATCCAAGGTTGTTATTAAGGCACATGAAAGTTCACATGTTCCAGAAGGCATTTCTAACAAAAAACACATTTTGATAAAAATAAAGAGTTTACGTTCAAATGGCTCTCCTGTGAAGTAGTGACGCGCGACAAATGCCTAGTTTCCTGAAACAAGTCACATATGTAGCTCAAGAAACAAGGTTCATGAAATTAATAGCTTGCTAACAGATGACATTCATTTTCTGACTATATCTGAAACTCACTTAGACAATACCTTTGATGATATAAGGTAATAACATTTACAGAAAATACAGAAATGCCAGTGGTGGAGGTATTGCTGTTTATATTCAGAACCAGATTCCTGTAAAGATTAGAGAGGATATCATGTTAAATACTGTTGAAGTAATATGGCTACAGGTTCATCTGCCTCACCTAAAGCCCATTCTTGTGGGAAGCTGCGATAGACCACCAAGTGCTAACAGTCAGTATCTGGATAATATGTGTGAAATGCTTGATAATGTATGTGATATCAACAGAGAAGTATATATTCAAACTGTAACCGGTACCTGTTACCTGGTTCAGGTTATCAGTCAAACTACCAGGGTAATTACAAACAGCATAGGAATGAAATCATCAACATGTATTGATCACATCTTTACTAATGCTGCAGAAATGTGCTTGAAAGCAGTATCCAGATCCATCGGACGTAGTGATCACAATATAGTAGCCATATCTAGGAAAACCAAAGTTCCAAGGGCTGGGCCTAATATAGTGTATAAGAGGTCATACAATACGTTTTGTAGTGATTCCTATGTTGTTGATGTAAAGAATATGTGTTGGTCCGTGGTGTGTAATGAGGAGCAAACAGACGTTGCACTTGACACATTTATGAAATTGCTTATCCCAATTACTAATAAGCATGCACACATTAAGAAAATGACTTTAAAAACTGTTAAATCATATTCGATTGATGAGGAATTGAAAAATTGTATGGTTGAGAGGGATGAGGCAAAAGGAATGGAAAATAAGTCTGGCTGCACAACCAATTGGCAAACGTACTGCAAATTGAGAAATCATGTGACTAAACTGAATAAAAAGAAGAAGAAACTACACTATGAAACAATGATAGTAAAAAGCTTTTTCATTGGCAAGATTAGCAAATTTAGGCAGCAAGAAACACTGACTCTACACATCCAAGTATATCTGACCAAATTATGAAAGACAATAATTGTAATTTTGAATTCCATAATGTGAGCGTGGAAGAGGTGAAACAATTATTGTTGTCTATCAACAATGACAAGCCTCCAGGGTCTGACAACTTGGATGGAAAATTACCGAGGGTAATAGTGAACGATATTGCCACATCTTCAAATTAAGCCTACTAGAAAGTATGTGCCCTCAGGCCTGGAGGGAAGCAAAAGTCATTCCGCTACCTAAGAATAGTAAAGCCCCCTTTACTGGCTCATATACAGCCTGTTACCAACCCTTAGTAAAGTTTGGGAAAAAATTGTTTGACCAGATACAATGCTATTTTACAGTAAACAACTTTCAGCACGCTTATAGGGAAGGACATTCAACAAGCACAGCACTTACACAATTTACTGATGATTGGCTGAGAGAAATTGATGATAAAAAGATTGTGGGGGCTGTTTTGTTAGACTTCAGTGCGGCTTTTGACATTATCGATCATAGTCTGCTGCTGGAAAAAACGTACGTGCTATGGCTTTACACCCCCTGCTATATTGTGGATAAGGAGTTACCTTTCTAACAGAACACAGAGGGTTTTACTTTGTTTCTGAAATCATCTGACGTATGTTGTTTGTTGTTGAACGCAGAAAGCTGAACGAGAGACCACGGTGGATTGTTTTTGTAAAGGTGACAGTGTTTTTATATACTTTTATTTTATTTTGGATACTGCGGTTCTGTTGGGCTTAGTTGCTGTGAGCGCTGCTGTCAGTCCCTGGATCCTGCCAGATTCCGCATAGGGGGAGAGACACTGAAACCTGGCTAACCTAGCTGGCTCGGCGGCCTCAAATGGAGGTCGCTATTGAACTTTTCCAGCGCTGCAGGAGCTGTGTTTATTTTGCTTTGTTCCGGGACAATGTGGACCGTGCTGACTTTCAATGTAGCAACTGCTTGCTTGCGGAGGACTACAGGGGCGAAGTGGCTACTCTTATCAAGCAAGTAGCAAACCTACACAAGCTACTGGGGAATCCACGCCCGCCTACTTTTTCTTTTTCTTCCACCCCAGTAGCCGGACGCCGCTCTGGTGGAAGTGTCGCCGCCGTGTCGGCTCTCCACAGCCGACTGGCCGGCAGCAGGGATCCATCTCCCCCTTCCCTGGAGAAAGGAGCTGTTCTCGGCCCAACCAACCAGCCATGGAGATACGTCACTCGCCGTGGATATCGAAGAAAGCATCCTCTGGCAACGGGCGTCTCCACAGAGATGTTAAGCCCGGACCTGACACAGACCAGAAATGGCTTTGCCGCCCTGGATCCAGAGCTTCCGGCACCTTCTTCCTTAGGGGCTTCCCATTCAAGATCGGATCTGTCCGGTGGCTTCTACCTCGGGTTCAGATCCTCAGAGCTCCCACCCTCAACAAACCGTGAGGCTGCCTGAGAGACCGGCCCATTCAACATCACCAGCTGTCATCATCGGCAGCTTTATGGTGAGAAACTTCTCGATTCCCAATGCAAAAACCCTGTGCTACCCAGGAGCACGAGTACAGGACATCACAAGGCTGCTTCCGACTATTCTTTGACAGACACCGGGAGCTGCCGCTGTCATAGTCCATGTGGGGTCAAAGACATCAGGAGGGCTAGCTCGGAACTGATTTTGGCATTAAAAGACTAAAAAAATGGCCAATCATTTCATCGAGGGTGTGAAAGATTTAGCAAGCTACTGGCATTACACATCTGGCTAAAAGATTACTGTAGCTCTGCTGGAATCACTTTTATAGATAACTTTGACGCCTTCTGGAAACAAAATATACTCTACAGGAATGACGGAGTCCATCCAAATCATCTTGGCTCCTGTACTCTGTCCATGCATTTCAAGGCTGCATTGAAACAATGACTTATCAATGACCCAAGACCAGCTCAGTTAATCCCTAACATTGTGACAATGAGTCGTCATAATGCTGCATCAAATGTACATTATCCTAGGGGCGTTGGTAGACACAATGTAAGTAACTTAATTTATGTCCCCCTAGCTGTCCTGAATACCTCTGTTGATCCGACAGCTATTGTATGCAATAATCATGAGCCTATGAACCAGAGCCTCACCTAAAGCCCATTCTTGTCAGAAGCTGCTATAGACCACCAAGTGCTAACAGTCAGTATCTGGATAATATGTGTGAAATGCTTGATAATGTATGTGATATCAACAGAGAAGTATATTTTCTGGATGATTTAAATATTGACTGGCTCTCATCAAGCTGTCCACTCAAGAAAAAACATCAAACTGTAACCAGTGCCTGCAACTTGGTTCCGGTTGTCAGTCAACCCACCAGGGTATTTATAAACAGCACAGGAATGAAATCATCTACATGTATTGATCACATCTTTACAAATGTCTGCAGACATTTGCTTTAAAGCAGTATCCAAATCCATAGGATGTAGTGATCACTATATAGTAGCCATATCTAGGAAAACCAAAGTTCCAAAGGCTGGGCCTAATATAGTGTATAAGAGGTCATACAATAACTTTTGTAGTGATTCATATGTTGATGATGTAAAGAATATTTGCTGGTCTGTGGTGTGTCATGAGGAGCAACCAGATGCTGCACTTGGCACATTTATGAAATTGCTTATTCCAGTTACTAATAAGCATGCACCCATTAAGAAAATGACTGTAAAAACCGTTAAATCCCCTTGGATTGATAAGGAATTGAAAATTGAGAGGGATGAGGCAAAAGGTATGGCAAATAAGTCTGGCAGCCCAACTGATTGGCAAACGTACTGCAAATTATGAAATAATGTGACTAAACTAAATAAAAATAAACTATATTATGAAGAAAAAAAATACATAAAGAATGACAGTAAAAAGCTTTGGAGCACCTTAAATGACATTTTGGAGAAAAAGGCAAACTCAGCTCCATCATTCATTGAATCAGATGGCTCACTCATCACAAAACCCACTGATATTGCCAACTACTTTAATGACTTCTTCATTGGCAAGATAAGCAAACTTAGTTATGACATGCCAGCAACATCCAAGTATATCTGACCAAATTATTAAAGACAAGAATTGTACTTTTGAATTACGTAAAGTCAGTTTGGAAGAGTTGAAAAAAGTATTGTTGTCTATCAACAATGACAAGCCACGGGGTCTGACAATCTGAATGGAAAATTACTGAGGATAATAGCGGACGATACTGCCACTCCTTTTTGCCACATCTTCAATTTAAGCCTAGTAGAAAGTGTGTGCCTGGAGGGAAGCTAAAGTAATTGCAATACCCAAGAATAGTAAAGCCCCCTTTACTGGCTCAAATAGCCGACCAATCAGCTTGTTACCAACCCTTAGTAAACTTCTGGAAAAATTGTGTTTGACCAGATACAACGCTATTTCACAATAAACAAACTGACAACAGACTTTTGGCATGCTTATAGGGATGGACACTCAACAAGCAATTACACAAATGACTGATTGGCTTAGAGAAATTGATGCTAAAATGATTGTAAGGGCTGTCTTGTTAGACTTCAGTGGAGCTTTTGACATTATCGATCATATACACCCCCTGCTATATTGTGGATACAGAGTTACTTGTCTAACAGAACACAGATGGTGTTCTTTAATGGAAGCCTCTCAAACATAATCCAGCTTTGAGTAAAGCCAGTGTGTCTATGTATGCGGATGACTCAACACTATACACGTCAGCTACTACAGTACAGAAATAACTGCAACACTTAACAAAGAGCTGCAGTTCGTTTTGGAATGGGTAGCAAGGAATACGTTTGTGTTAAATATTTCCAAAACTAAAAACATTGTATTTGGGACAAATCATTCATTAAACCTTAAACCTCAACTAAATCTAGTAATGAATAATGTGGAAATTGAGCAAGTTGAGGTGACTAAACCGCTTTGTGTAACCATGGATTGTAAACTGTCATGGTCAAAACATATTGATACAACAGTAGCTAAGATGGGGAGAAGTCTGTCCATAATAAAGCGCTACTCTGCCTTCTTAACAGCACTATCAACATGGAAGGTCCTACAGGCTCTAGTTTTGTCACACCTGGACTACTGTTCAGTCGTGTGGTCAGGTGCCACAAATAGGGACTTTGGAAAATTCAAATAGCTCAGAACAAGGCAGCATGGCTGGCCCTTGGATGTACACAGAGAGCTAACATTAATAATATGTACCGGTATGTCAATCTCTCATGGCTCAAAGTGGAGGAGAGATTGACTTGTATTTGTGAGCGGTATTGATATGTTGAAAGCACTGAGCTGTCTGTTTAAACGACTAGCACACAGCTCAGACACCCATGCACACCCCACAAAAAAAATGTGGCAAGTAAAATTTTATTTTATTTGATGCCACCAGAGGTCTCTTCACATTCCCCAAGTCCAGAACAGACAATGGGAGGAGCACAGTACTACATAGAGCCATGACTACATGGAACTCTATTCCACATCAGGTAAGCAGTAGAATCAGATTTAAAAAACAGATAAAAATACACCTTATGGAACAGCGGGGACTGTGAAGCAACACAAATATATAGGCGCAGACACATGCATACACACACGTACACATGGATTTTGTGTTGTAGATATGTGGTAATGGAGTAGGGTCCTTAGGGCACACACATAGTGTGTTGTGAAATCTACATTGAATGTATTGTAATGTTTCACATTTTTTATAACTGCCTTAATTTTGACAGAACCTAGGAATCCATAATAAATACAAATACAAATAGAAACTGCTGTGTTAGTTTGCCCCGGTGCTCCTAGTTGGCCTATAGCCCTAAATCCCAGCCTTTTTATATACAGTTGAAGTCGGAAGTTTACATACACCTTAGCCAAATACATTTAAACTCAGTTTTTCACAATTCCTGACATTTAATCCTAGTACAAATTCCCTGTTTTAGGTCAGTTAGGATCACCACATTATTTTAAGAATGTGAAATGTCATAATAATAGTAGAGAGAATTATTTATTTAAGCTTTTATTTCTTTCATCACATTTCCAGTGGGTCAGAAGTTACACTCAATTAGTATTTGGTAGCATTGACTTTAAATTGTTTAACTTGGGTCAAACGTTTCGGGTAGCCTTCCACAAGCTTCCCACAATAAGTTGGGTGAATTTTGGCCCATTCCTCCTGACAGAGCTGGTGTAACTGAGTCAGGTTTGTAGGCCTCCTTGCTTGCACACACTTTTTCAGTTCTGCCCACAAATGCTCTATAGGATTGAGGTCAGGGCTTTGTGATGGCCACTCCAATACCTTTACTTTTTTGTCCTTAAGCCATTTTGCCACAACTTTGGAAGTATGCTTGGGGTCATTGTCCATTTGGAAGACCCATTTGCGACCAAGCTTTAACTTCCTGACTGATGTCTTGAGATGTTGCTTCAATATATCCACATAATTTTCCTTCCTCATAATGCCATCTATTTTGTGAAGTGCACCAGTCCCTCCTGCAGCAAAGCACCCCCACAGCATGATGCTGCCACCCCCGTTCTTCACGGTTGGGATGGTGTTCTTCGGCTTGCAAGCCTTCCCTTTTTTCCTCCAAATATAACGATGGTCATTATGGCCAAACAGTTCTATTTTTGTTTCATCAGACCAGAGGACATTTCTCCAAAAAGTACAATCTTTGTCCTCATGTGCAGTTGCAAACCGTAGTCTGGCTTTTTTATGGCGGTTTTGGAGCAGTGGCTCCTTCCTTGCTGAGCGGCCTTTCAGGTTATGTTGATATAGGACTTGTTTTACTGTGGATATAGATCCTTTTGTACCTGTTTCCTCCAGCATCTTCACAAGGTCCTTTGCTGTTGTTCTGGGATTTATTTGCACTTTTCGCACCAAAGTACGTTCATCTCTAGGAGACAGAACGCGTCTCCTTCCTGAGCGGTATGACAGCTGCGTGGTCCCATGGTGTTTATACTTGCGTACTATTGTTTGTACAGATGAACGTGGTACCTTCAGGCATTTGGAAATTGCTCCCAAGGATGAACCAGACTTGTGGAGGTCTACAATTTTTTTTCTGAGGTCTTGGCTGATTTCTTTTGATTTTCCCGTGATGTCAAGCAAAGAGGCACTGAGTTTGAAGGTAGGCCTTGAAATACATCCACAGGTACACCTCCAATTGACTCAAATGATGTCAATTAGCCTATCAGAAGCTTCTAAAGCCATGACATCATTTTCTGGAATTTTCCAAGCTGTTTAAAGGCACGGTCAATTTAGTGTATGTAAACTTCTGAATTGTGGAATTGTGATACAGTGAATTATACGTGAAATAATCTCTCTGTAAACAATTGTTGGAAAAATGACTTGTGTCATGCACAAAGTAGATATCCTAACTGACTTGCCAAAACTATAGTTTGTTAACAAGAAATGTGTGGAGTGGTTGAAAAATGAGTTTTAATGACTCCAACAACCTAAGTGTATGTAAACTTCCGACTTCAACTGTATCTTCTGTATACCACCCCTACCTTGACACAACACAACTGATTGGCTCAAACGCATTAAGAAGGAAAGAATTTCCACAAATTAACTTTTAACAAGGCACACCTGTTAATTGAAATACATTCCAGGTGACTACCTCATGAAGCTGGTTGAGAGAATGCCAAGTGGTGTTTTTGCAAATGACATCAGCAACCACTGCCCTATTGCTTGCGTTAAAAAAAACAAAATTGAAAAACTCGGATCCTCATATAATTGTAAAGAGAAATTAAAAAAATTATCTCACCCCAAGCGTTCCTTCATGGTCTATATTATTCCAAGCTTTTTTCTACTAGCTGCATACTAGACCCTGTTTTGGCACTTGAAATTTTCTCATCCATTTTTACCTCTCTGGCTGATAAACCTGCCCCTTTCATGCGATTCAGTCAAAAACCAAAGTAATCCAAGGTACTCTCCTGTACTCTAAGACCTCCTCTTGATACGAAATCAAGCCTGGGGCAAAGCTAGACAAAATGGTTTGTTAGCTGATTGGCAGCTATTTAGGAAATTGAGAAATACAGTAGGTGCACTGCCTCAGTTAAACAGGCCAAATCAAACTACTTCCTTAGTGTTATGACAGATCAACTAGCAAGTTGGTGCTGTAAGAAGCAAGCAGTAAATTGAGGGCAGTGAGCCAAAACACCGCTTTATTGCCCCCTTGAGAAGATTCTGACAAATTACAAGACAGTCTCGAACCTCTCAATCCGTATATGACGTGAGACACATTTGACAGAAGTACCGAAAGTAACTACAATTCTAGTACTGAACCGTTTTTCATGTTCTAGTATAAAAAAGTACAGAAGTTTCGGTATACCATGCAACACTAGTTTCTGGTGTCGTCCCTAAGATCTGGAAAGTGGCACATGTCCTCCCCATACATAAAGGAGGAGATCCTTCTGACTTAGATAACGACAGTCCAATTTCCAAATTATCTTGCCTTTCCAAAGTTTTAGAATCCCTGGCCAACTCTCAGCTAGGAACAATTTTAACTTCTCACTCTATTCTTAATGTGCACCAATTCGGTTTTAGACATGAACACAGCACTGTTTCAGCTGCTACACTTGTTTTGGATGATGTGTTAAATGGCTTAGATCATAAAAATCATTGTGCTGCCTTATTTATAGACCTTTCCAAGGCCTTTGATACTTTGGCAATATTTTATTTAACCTTTTTTGACAAACAAAAACATACATAGACAAAAACAATAGACAACTTAACATACATTTCAACAAACATTAATGACATCACACTTGCTCAGACTCACATGTTCCCACCATATCCACACACAATGTTGTTTCCAATGCTTGTAAGACTCTGCCCCATATGACTTCAGATTGTGTTATCTTGTTTCTGTCTGTAGCCAGATTTGTTTTCTCCAAAATGTTCAATAATAAAGTATTTGATTCTTCCATTCTCATAACAATGGAGTATCATTTGACTTCCATTATTTAAATAATAGCTTCTTCTTGTAGTAGATGAGTGACACTCAATAATGGTTGGCAGCTGATGGACAGAAGTAGCTCGGAGAGCATAATATAAACTGAGAGATTTTCTATGGAAGTCATTCATATGACAAGAGGCTACGCACATACCGCCTGTCATTGAATCCAGTACTGTTACCAATAAATAAAGATGAATCAACTCTCCAGCTGAGTGTCGAATACTCTCTCGTATCCTGAACTTTCTCGATACCAGAGAAACTCGTCATAACAGCATGATACAGGAGAATGATCCGTAGAGCATGGCTTTTGTAGAGCCTGGCTACTACAAAATATTAACAATCTATCATTTCCAATGAACCTGGCTAATTTGACTTCACCTATCTCTTTCTTTACAGCATTGGTTAGTTGGATAGGGTGTAAATGAGGCCCTGTGGTCTCATGAAACACCATCACCACTTTCCACTCCAACACATTATTACTCTTGCTTTCTACCTTGGCCCTCTTTATGCTTTCTTTACTAGACACTCCACTGCTTTCAGTATCATGATCTCGCTTCTTCCTGTGTCTTTCCACTACAGACGATTCTGGTCCTTGACCCACATCCTCCCGCTCCATATCATCAGAACTGACACCCATATTGTTCACATTTCAGCACAGCTGTTGCTTCTCCAACCTTTTCTCCATTTCCTCCATGTATTCCGCACTACTCGCCGCTCGCTAGATACGTCTGTAAGCTGAAGTTGACAAGTGCAAAGTACCGTCATCTCTTGTTGAATGACAAAGACTTTATTGAAGGATCCCTATTGTTGACCAATCACAGACGAAGCGGTGTAGACTTCGGCTCTGGACTTTGGCCTTCCTCCAGAAAAAAATGTGTGTGCCCAAACAGCAAAAAAAAAAACTAACCTAAGTCCAAAACGAACAAAAACATTACAGAATGTCATCATAATATATGCACAAACTCCCGCCCCCACCAACCGTCAACTAATCATGTCAATGCGGAGCACTGGTACAACATTTGTCCGGCGCATGGTGATGCGGTACGGAGCTCAATTTGGCCTGCAATTGCGTCACACCATCCATACGGCTCCTCCGACCACATTTTCGGATCAAGCATAAATTGGCTTTAAGACAGATAGGCCTAACATTATCACAACAGCATGTTTCCAATACAAGACGCATCAAACTGGTTCTGCTATTGAACAATTCACGTTGAACAGGCCCAAATAAACATGTTCTTTAGTGATTTACTTTTGTTTATATTGCTTATGAAAGTAGACATGGAATGGAAAGTAGTCGATAGAAGATTCCCACGACTTGTGCACGCTAGACTAAACAGAAAAAAAAGATACTCAACTTTGACTCAAAATAAGATTGCTTCCAGTAGCTTAGAACGTGACCATTTTCCATCTACTTCTGCCTGAATCTTCAATGCGCAAGCGCAAATTACAGGAAGTAATGGAATTGTTGATTACATGTCAGACGCAGTGTTATATAATATATTTCACAGGTCGAGATACATTTTTGTAATCAAGGTGACAGACATTGACACATTCTATACCGCTTTGCACACTTTTGCATGCATCTAGCTGATCTAGAGTGTAATCCTTAGTCCAACAGTTGCAAACGAGAGAAAGGTTTTTCAACAGAATCGGCGGAATGAATACACCCCTGATCACACACAAACACAGTTAACTTTCATAGCAGCCACATACAAACAGCATGATCCCTTTGATCGTTGTATAATTCCTTCTCGCATATACAGTGGGGAGAACAAGTATTTGATACACTGCCGATTTGCAGGTTTTCCTACTTACAAAGCATGTAGAGGTCAGTAATTTTTATCATAGGTGCACTTCAACTGTGAGAGACGGAATCTAAAACAAAAATCCAGAAAATCACATTGTATGATTTTTAAGTAATTAATTTGCATTTTATTGCATGACATAAGATCACCTACCAACCAGTAAGAATTCCGGCTCTCACAGACCTGTTAGTTTTTCTTTAAGAAGCCCTCCTGTTCTCCACTCATTACCTGTATTAACTGCACCTGTTTGAACTCATTACCTGTATAAAAGACACTTGTCCACACACTCAATCAAACAGACTCCAACCTCTCCACAATGGCCAAGACCAGAGAGCTGTGTAAGGACATCAGGGATAAAATAGTAGACCTGCACAAGGCTGGGATGGGTTACAGGACAATAGGCAAGCAGCTTGGTGAGAAGGCAACAACTGTTGGCGCAATTATTAGAAAATGGAAGAAGTTCAAGATGACGGTCAATCACCCTCGGTCTGGGGCTCCATGCAAGATCTCACCTCGTGGGGCATCAATGATCATGAGGAAGTTGAGGGATCAGCCCAGAACTACACGGCAGGACCTGGTCAATGACTTGAAGAGAGCTGGGACCACAGTCTCAAAGAAAACTATTAGTAACACACTACGCCGTCATGGATTAAAATCCTGCAGCGCTCGCAAGGTCCCCCTGCTCAAGCCAGCGCATGTCTAGGCCCATCTGAAGTTTGCCAATGACCATCTGGATGATCCAGAGGAGGAATGGGAGAAGGTCATGTGGTCTGGTGAGACAAAAATAGAGCTCTCTGGTCTAAACTCCACTCGCCGTGTTTGGAGGAAGAAGAAGGATGAGTACAACCCCAAGAACACCATCCCAACCGTGAAGCATGGAGGTGGAAACATCATTCTTTGGGGATGCTTTTCTGCAAAGGGGACAGGACGACTGCACCGTATTGAGGGGAGGATGGATGGAGCCATGTATCGCGAGATCTTGGCCAACAACCTCCTTCCCTCAGTAAGAGCATTGAAGATGGGTCGTGGCTGGGTCTTCCAGCATGACAACGACCCGAAACACACAGCCAGGGCAACTAAGGAGTGGCTCCGTAAGAAGCATCTCAAGGTCCTGGAGTGGCCTAGCCAGTCTCCAGACCTGAACCCAATAGAAAATCTTTGGAGGGAGCTGAAAGTCCGTATTGCCCAGCGACAGCACCAAAACCTGAAGGATCTGGAGAAGGTCTGTATGGAGGAGTGGGCCAAAATCCCTGCTGCAGTGTGTGCAAACCTGGTCAAGACCTACAGGAAACGTATGATCTCTGTAATTGCAAACAAAGGTTTCTGTACCAAATATTAAGTTCTGCTTTTTCTGATGTATCAAATACTTATGTCATGCAATAAAATGCAAATTAATTACAATGTGATTTTTTGGATTTTTGTTTTAGATTCCGTTTCTCACAGTTGAAGTGTACCTATGATAACAATTACAGACCTCTACATGCTTTGTAAGTAGGAAAACCTGCAAAATCGGCAGTGTATCAAATACTTGTTCTCCCCACTGTACGCGCTTTCCTCCTCGCACCTTTTCCCTTCACTTGTGGACTTCAGTGCACAACACTTCAGCTGTCTGTGACCAGGCCAAAAAAACTTTCCAAGCCAAACCTTCATATCATCACCGCTAACCACTACACACAGCCTACATTGTCACCATATTAACGTCATAGTCAACATAGCTACTAGAACTAACATGTTAGTAAATCCGCTACAATCATGCTGTACAGTGTACAGTCAGCAGCAAGCAGTTTAGCAGTTACACCGACGGGCCCCGGTGACAATACATTAATAAAACCAAATGCTTACCTTGACTTGGAAGAGTTCCAGTGTTGGATAGCCATAGCCAGCTAGCTAACATAGCATCCCTCTCTGTTTGAGCCAGGTGTTTGAGTAATCTAAACTAGCTAGATGCATTCATTAGCTAAGTAAGTGAAAATGACAAAAAAAAAATACAATGAAATATAGCTAGCTCTCTCTCTTTTGCTTCTTCATTTTTGAAGAAATTAATTAGTTCAAAACTGTTCAACTATTGTCTTTCTCTTTGAGTCAACTACCCACCACATGTTATGCACTGCAGTGCTAGCTAGCTGTAGCTTATACTTTCAGTAATAGATTCATTCTCTGATCCTTTGATTATGTGGACAACATGTCAGTTCATGCTGCGAGAGCTCTGATAGGTTGGAGGATGTCCTCCAGAAGTTGTCATAATTACGGTGTAAGTCTATGGAAGGGGGTGAGAACCACAAGCCTCCTAGGTTTTGTATTGAACTCAATGTACCCAGAGGAGGACGGAAACTAACTGTCCTCCGGCTACACCATGGTGCTGTTGAGGCTACTGTAGACCTTCATTGCGAAACAGTGTGGTTTAATCAATTATTTGGTGACATGTGAATATACTGTATTTACTATAGTTTTATCTAAAAAGGATAACTTTAATGTTTCACTCATTTTTGGGGGGTGAAATTCACTGGGGAAGATGGTCCTCCCGTTCCTCCTCAGAGGAGCCTCCACTGGTGTATGAGGAACTTGGTGTGTCTCAGATTCTTTTTAGTTTATAGTGTTGCTGTCCAGCGGTTCTGAAGTTGCGATGCACTTGACTGTCCACATTTTTCTGTGCAATAGCCTTTTGATTTGAACATTTGGTGTGTGTTATAGGTTATTTAATTTAATTTATATATGTTACAGCACTTTGGTTTCACTAATAAATATGATGAAATAGAACCAAATTCTGTTTCTGTCTTCAGTCCTTTTTAAATACGATAATAGGCTTTATGGACTACGGTATAGGTCGAATGTGATAGTCTGCCTATAACCAGCCTGAGTAGGCCTATAACTCCATTCCTATTCTATGCAGAGTTTAGAGAAATTAATCAAATTGGAAATGAGCTATTATCAGGCTGGTTAATGTGACGCATGTCTGTTGAATTTGGAAAAATCCACCCGCACTCGACTTGCGAGTTCGAATCTCATCACAGAAAACTTTAGCATTTTAGCTAATTAGCAACTTTTCAACTACTTACTACTTTTTAACTACTTTGCAGCTACTTAACGTGTTTGCTAACCCTAACCTTAACCCTTTTAGCTAACCCTAACCTTAACCTAACTTCTAAACGTAACCCTAACCCCTAGACTAGCTGACGTTTGCGAGCTAGCTAACGTTAGCCCCCTAGCTAGAAATCGTAACATATAATACGTTTTGCAGATTCATAACATATTGTACGTTTGGCAAATTCGTAACATAACACTTTAGTCAAATTTGTAACTTATTTTACATTTCGCAAATTCGTAACATAATACGCCTTGTAATTCGTAACATATAAAATGAAATGGGTGATGGACATCCACAAATTAATACATACCATACCAAACGTAACATATCATACTAAATGGAGTATCTCCGATTTACGTACAGAATAATACTAAATGCTCTGAGACCAGGTTGCCTACTCAGCCAGTCACGAGCAGCTAGTGCAATGCGGCCATGGCATACTGCATACTTTTTACTAAACTGTACAGTGCTAAACATTTATGTGACTATGAGTACATAGTATGCAGTTTAAGTATGTAGTACGCTGGTATGTGTATTCGGACATGGCCGCGGTCTGGATTCGGGCCCAGAACGGGGTCAATACAGACCGTGGGCCCGACAGAATGTGAATTACACTATGACAAATGGGGGGGTCTCTATATCGAGCACATGCATACATTTTTTTATGGGCCTAATAATAAAGACATAATTTCAAATGTACAAAAATAATTACCTTTTAATGTGGCATGACCACAACCAGTCATGATATTTTAATCTCATTGTCCAACAAATAACTTCAAAAAGTAGGCATGTTCGTCCACTCCAAAATAATTCCAGCATCCAAACTGCCATTTGATGAATGGAAATAGACATCTGTTGCAAAACACCAAGAAGTGTGCCTAATGACATTCAGCGATTGCCATTGATTAGGCCTGCATTAATTGATGCGTCTTGCTGACAAATTGATATTTTTTTGTAGCCTGAAAAGCCGGGACACCTGAAATGGGACTGAAATTGTCCCAGGAAAAACAGGATGGTCACCCTAATACATGGTGAACTTACAATACTAGGCTACAATGTGTATTACCATGAACTTCAAATAGGCCTACCGGTAGCCAGTGATGTAGTGTTAAAAATAATAGGTGGGTAAACTTTTTGCCGGTCGCGGTGAAAAAAGTAACGCTCCCTATACTTCCAATGCATTTTTTGGAACAAGGTGGGTAAACTGCGTTTGCTTGTGTTTACCCTCCACTTGGCCTGCAACACTGCCGGAAGCCTACCCTCTATAACACTTGAACTTACGCAGAATAGGTAGCCTACATTTAATATAATACATGTTTTGCACCCTAGTTCATGAATTGTCCATAATTCATGAGTTAAGGCTTGGAGTCTTCACAGATCATGTGATATAAAACACTACCTTTCTTTCATTACATGAATCACATTTATGACCGTGTTATTTAGCATTTAACAATTGAATTAAAATATTGAACTTAACCCCTGTAAGTTAACCCCATGGATCTTGGAGATCTCGGAAAATGAACTGGAAGTGTAACTATGCCTATGTAACATTTCATTATGTTTCGCCATGAAAACAGTACTCACACAAAAAATAATGTAGGCATATGCGATTGCAAAATCGAATGCTTCAAACCAAAAGAGTCAACTATAGGCCTACTGTCATTAACATATGACATACACTGAACAAAAACATAAACGCAACATGTAAAGTGTTGGTCCTATGTTTCATGAGCTGAAATAAAAGATCCCAGACATTTTCCAAATGCACAAAAAGCTTATTTCTCTTAAGTTTAGTGCACTAATTTCTTTACATCCCTATTAGTGAGCATTTATCCATTACCAAAATAATCCATCCACATGATACAGTGGGGAAAAAAAGTATTTAGTCAGCCACCAATTGTGCAAGTTCTCCCACTTAAAAAGACGAGAGAGGCCTGTAATTTTCAGCATAGGTACAAGTCAACTATGACAGACAAATTGAGGAAAAAAAATCCAGAAAATCACATTATAGGAATATTATTGAATTTATTTGCAAATTATGGTGGAAAATAAGTATTTGGTCACCTACAAACAAGCAAGATTTCTGGCTCTCACAGACCTGTAACTTCTTCTTTAAGAGGCTCCTCTGTCCTCCACTCGTGACCTGTATTAATGGCACCTGTTTGAACTTGTTATCAGTATAAAAGACACCTGTCCACAACCTCAAACAGTCACACTCCAAACTCCACTATGGCCAAGACCAAAGAGCTGTCAAAGGACACCAGGAAGAAAATTGTAGACCTGCACCAGGCTGGGAAGACTGAATCTGCAATAGGTAAGCAGCTTGGTTTGAAGAAATCAACTGTGGGAGCAATTATTAGGAAATGGAAGACATACAAGACCACTGATAATCTCCCTCGATCTGGGGCTCCATGCAAGATCTCACCCCGTGGGGTCAAAATGTTCACAAGAACGGTGAGCAAAAATCCCAGAACCACACGGGGGGACCTAGTGAATGACCTGCAGAGAGCTGGGACCAAAGTAACAAAGCCTACCATCAGTAACACACTACGCCGCCAGGGACTCAAATCCTGCAGTGCCAGACGTGTCCCCCTGCTTAAGCCAGTACATGTCCAGGCCCGTCTGAAGTTTGCTAGAGTGCATTTGGATGATCCAGAAGAGGATTGGGAGAATGTCATATGGTCAGATGAAACCAAAATATAACTTTTTGGTAAAAACTCAACTTGTCGTGTTTGGAGGACAAAGACAGCTGAGTTGCATCCAAAGAACACCATACCTACTGTGAAGCATGGGGGTGGAAACATCATGCTTTGGCGCTGTTTTTCTGCAAAGGGACCAGGATGACTGATCCGTGTAATGGAAAGAATGAATGGGGCCATGTATCGTGACATTTTGAGTGAAAACCTCCTTCCATCAGCAAGGGCATTGAAGATGAAACGTGGCTAGGTCTTTCAGCATGACAATGATCCCAAACACACCGCCTGGGCAACGAAGGAGTGGCTTCGTAAGAAGCATTTCAAGGTCCTGGAGTGGCCTAGCCAGTCTCCAGATCTCAACCCCATAGAAAATCTTTGGAGGGAGTTGAAAGTCCGTGTTGCCCAGCGACAGCCCCAAAACATCACTGCTCTAGAGGAGATCTGCATGGAGGAATGGGCCAAAATACCAGCAACAGTGTGTGAAAACCTTGTGAAGACTTACATAAAACGTTTGACCTGTGTCATTGCCAACAAAGGGTATATAACAAAGTATTGAGAAACTTTAGTTATTGACCAAATACTTATTTTCCACCATAATTTGCAAATAAATTCATTAAAAATCCTACAATGTGATTTTCTGGATTTTTTTTCCTCATTTTGTCTGTCATAGTTGACGTGTACCTATGATGAAAATTACAGGCCTCTCTCATCTTTTTAAGTGGGAGAACTTGCACAAATGGTGGCTGACTAAATACTTTTTTTTCCCACTGTAAGTGTGGCATATCAAGAAGCTGATGTTGTAGAATTACAACATTATGTTAATCACATTACTTTTATATTACATTCACACTGTCTGTTCTTCTGAGAGGCAACATAATAGGGTTTTTAGAACTATCCTGTGTCTGTGTGGAACTGAGATGAGCCTCTGAGATTTAAACGCTGACAGTTGATTTGCGATGACTTGGTGATAAGACAACATTCCATTCCATGATTAGTGTCTGTGTGCCTGTCTGTCTGTGCCAGGGAGACCCAATCTCCAGTTTATTTATCCTATATGGATTAATTAACACTGAACTTCATAAATTAAGGCCAAGGCTTAGTATCCTATGTTGCATTGAACTAGAGACAGATATTTGGCAACATGTAAATCTTGATGTCTGTTGCATGAGAGCACAATGTACCTTTTGACCCATTCCACACATCTGCTGTTTGTCATGTATTCAGAAGGATGTGTCTTTGCTATAAAGAGCTTTAACCTCAGTTCTGCTCTTCTGAGTTCTCAGTGATCACCTCCAGGGTGGTTACCGACCAACTCCATTACTGCAGTAATTAATAAAGTTCTATTGTTTTGAGGAAATCTAAAAGTCTTGCCTTTGATTAGAATAATTACCACGACACTGATTAAACAGCATGATCAATACACAGGTGCACCTTGTCCTGGGGACAATAAAAGGCCACTCCAAAATGTGCAGTTTTGTCACACAACACAATGCCACAGATGTCTCAAGTTTTGAGGTAGCGTGCAATTGGCATGCTGACTGCAGGAATGTCAACCAGAGCTTTTGCCAGAGACAGCCTGACCAACTCTTGCAAAGGAGATGAGTCGCACTGCACGAGGCAAATGGTGGTCACACCAGATACTGACTGGTTTTCTGATTCACGCCCCTACCTTTTCTTTAAAGGTATCTGTGACCGACAGATGCATATCTGTATTCCCAGTCATGTGAAATCCATAGATTAGGGCCTAATGTATCCATTTCAATTGACTGATTTTATTGTTTTTATATTTTTGTTCAGTATACTTGTTGGATGGATTGGATGCACAATGGTGTCTAGCAGCAGGCTAGTTGTCTAGTGAGATTGTCGACCATCATCAGGTGATCCAGTAAAGAAAACAAATATTGATAGCAATACAGGTACGAACATTAGTCCTGAATTGGTCAACAACAATGCTTACTGTTGACTTTGAGCATTACAAATTTCACCTCATATCCCAACGAAGAAACAAACAAGTTAGCAGGATGAATGCTTTATTCTGATTTTCTACATGCAGTAAACAGTTATGTTTATATAATTATTTTTTCAACATATCACTTTAACAAAAAAATAGCACAAGACAATTTGACATGCATCTTCTCACGTAACAGCTACTGAAATTGAAATAAATATACACAGTGGCACAAGTATTCTCAGTACCAAAACAGTAACAAAACAATAAATACAACAAACATCTGTGGATGTTATACAATGTTTCGTCTTCAGAAAGAGGTTCTCTGCAATTTACTTTTCCTTTTTATAAATAAAATGCTCTTGCTATTATCACGCATGAGAACACATCCGTACCTTTCAATAGGAAAGGAGTTACACAGCCTCCCATTGAACTGAAATGAAACAAACATACCATCACATGGTCAGCCACAGATACTCAGAGCCCTCACCCTCACCCTCACATTCCCTATAATGAAGGAGAAGAAACTGACATTAAATAACGCTGACAGACATCTTTAAATCACGTCTAGCTTTTCACAGGCTCTAGATTGTTAATTTCGTCCGTACTCTATACTTGGTCTCTCTCGTACCATTATTCTTGAACATAAAAAGGCAGCTTATTTATTCTGCTTCATCCCAAATTAGTGTGAGAAGAAGAGGAACAGAACGGCAGGTGCTGTGGTTGTGTTGTATACAACTCAGTTCCACTCTGCTGCACGTGTCTTCTTGCTATGGAGTCCATTCAACTTTTCCTCGGCTAGACAAAGTCAAGGTTGAGTAGTTCTACTTCCCAGTTCCCAGGCTGAGCTGGAACTCCCAAGGGAAAAGTCTGGAACTGGAACATGGAGGGGAAGAGGGGGGAGGTTGGGCAGAGAATGTACCATCTGATGAATACACCAAGAAGACTGCAATACAGTACGAACTACAGGCTTTTCAAAAACACACTTGATCTTAAAACGGGGCATAAAAATGACATTTACCACCCGCCCTCTTCCAGATAAAATAAATGGCAAGCTTTGACAGGGACGGTCCATGTTGACAGTCAGTTGAGTCATACCGTAACGTCCCTTAGGTTAGAGCTATTAGCAGAGCAGAAGTAACTCGTCATCACTATTGGTCTCCGTCTTGCCTGTGGCCTCCAGACAGGCGTCTGGGATCTGTGCGGTATGAACCATGCTACAGTGTTCACAGGGCCCGTTCCGGCACAGGGACACCCGGCCTGACCTGAGGGAGGCTGGGGACGATAGGTGAGGGGCAGCCTGATCCAGGCCTACCACCAGGTTGAGGAGCCTGGAGGTCTCGCTGGTGGAGTCAGTGTCTGAGGCAGCATCCAACACAGGGATAAGCAGCTCCACGTCGTCTTCGTCCTCCCTGGTCCCTGCTCCATGCTCTAGGTGCCTCAGAGGGCTGTGGTTCTGGGTTCCCCCACCTGAGGAGCTTCCAGAGCGGCCCAGGGATAAACGTACCCAGCGCAGGCTGCGGGTGACCCTGCTCAGGGCACTGCTCAGCTGGCTCCTCCCGGTCGCAGTACACTGAGGCTCTGCTGCCTCTCCCCCTGGGGTCTCCACGGTGTGTGTCTCCACCACTGCCGGGCTGGCCCTGTCCCTGGCCCGGTGGCTGTCCCTACGGCTGGGCAGCAGGGCGGGGGTGGTGGAGCTCGTCGACACAGAGACAATGACCTCCACTGCGGTTGCAGGAGGGGTCTTTACGGGGAGGGGGGCTACAAGGCCCCCCACGGCCCCGGGCACGTCCCGGCGCTCGCTCTCCGTATCTGTGTCGTCTGAGTCGAGGGGCAGCAACCCCCGGTGGGGTCCAGTCCTGTCGGGCTCGCGGGCCGAGCAGCCGCCGTTACCGCGGCTGGTGCTGTTGTCCTCGCCGTCGGCAGATACCAGGGCCAGCGAGCCGGAGCGCCGCGAGCGTGTGAAGTTGAAGAGGCGACGCCAGATGTTGCTGTGGCGACCGGAGGTGGGCAGGTGGATGGAGGTGAAACCCAGCTGGGAGCGAACCGCCAACCTCAGGTTCTCCAACACAGACACCTGGACAACACACAGTGAGAACAGCAAGACTGTTAGTATCATCAATCAAATAATAAAACCCTTTTTAAATCAACAGTTTTCACACAGTCCTTTACAGTAAGTAACCCAATTTATTATAGACGACAATAAACATGAAACTCCTGAGATGTGTATATGAAGGTCATTGGGAAATGTGTCTCCCAACAGAAACCAGGAAAGACTACAGTTAATCCCACATAGCTGTAAACTAGCGGCAAACGGGACTGTTTGTTTGGACAAGAAGAGAAAAGTTGTTGCTGAACGAAGTTGTTGGAGGAGTGGCTACATACAGTGGGGAGAACAAGTATTTGATACACTGCCGATTTTGCAGGGTTTCCTACTTACAAAGCATGTAGAGGTCTGTAATTTTTATCATAGGTACACTTCAACTGTGAGAGACGGAATCTAAAACAAAAATCCAGAAAATCACATTGTATGATTTTTAAGTAATTAATTTGCTTTTTATTGCATGACATAAGTATTTGATACATCAGAAAAGCAGAACTTAATATTTGGTACAGAAACCTTTGTTTGCAATTACAGAGATCATACGTTTCCTGTAGGTCTTGACCAGGTTTGCACAAACTGCAGCAGGGATTTTGGCCCACTCCTCCATACAGACCTTCTCCAGATCCTTCAGGTTTTGGGGCTGTCGCTGGGCAATACGACTTTCAGCTCCCTCCAAAGGTTTTCTATTGGGTTCAGGTCTGGAGACTGGCTAGGCCACTCCAGGACCTTGAGATGCTTCTTACGGAGCCACTCCTTAGTTGCCCTGGCTGTGTTTCGGGTCGTTGTCATGCTGGAAGACCCAGCCACGACCCATCTTCAATGCTCTTACTGAGGGAAGGAGGTTGTTGGCCAAGATCTCGCGATACATGGCCCCATCCATCCTCCCCTCAATACGGTGCAGTCGTCCTGTCCCCTTTGCAGAAAAGCATCCCCAAAGAATGATGTTTCCACCTCCATGCTTCACGGTTGGGATGGTGTTCTTGGGGTTGTACTCATCCTTCTTCTTCCTCCAAACACGGCGAGTGGAGTTTAGACCAAAAAGCTCTATTTTTGTCTCATCAGACCACATGACCTTCTCCCATTCCTCCTCTGGATCATCCAGATGGTCATTGGCAAACTTCAGACGGGCCTGGATATGCGCTGGCTTGAGCAGGGGGACCTTGCGTGTGCTGCAGGATTTTAATCCATGACGGCGTAGTGTGTTACTAATGGTTTTCTTTGAGACTGTGGTCCCAGCTCTCTTCAGGTCATTGACCAGGTCCTGCCGTGTAGTTCTGGGCTGATCCCTCAACTTCCTCATGATCATTGATGCCCCACGAGGTGAGATCTTGCATGGAGCCCCAGACCGAGGGTGATTGACCGTCATCTTGAACTTCTTCCATTTTCTAATAATTGCGCCAACAGTTGTTGCCTTCTCACCAAGCTGCTTGCCTATTGTCCTGTAACCCATCCCAGCCTTGTGCAGGTCTACAATTTTATCCCTGATGTCCTTACACAGCTCTCTGCTCTTGGCCATTGTGGAGAGGTTGGAGTCTGTTTGATTGAGTGTGTGGACAGGTGTCTTTTATACAGGTAACGAGTTCAAACATGTGCAGTTAATACAGGTAATGAGTGGAGAACAGGAGGGCTTCTTAAAGAAAAACTAACAGGTCTGTGAGAGCCGGAATTCTTACTGGTTGGTAGGTGATCAAATACTTATGTCATGCAATAAAATGCAAATGAATTACTTAAAAATCATACAATGTGATTTTCTGGATTTTTGTTTTAGATTCCGTCTCTCACAGTTGAAGTGTACCTATGATAAAAATTACAGACCTCTACATGCTTTGTAAGTGGGAAAACCTGCAAAATCGGCAGTGTATCAAATACTTGTTCTCCCCACTGTACGTATACTAAGCCAAGTGGCTATACAGAGAAGCAGGCAGGACAGCTTGATGCGTGGCTGAGGCTCCGGACCTGTCCGTGTTTGGCTTACTGACTGTGACTCCCCTGGCTGCTACCGTGATCCTCCCTCCACTCAGAGACAAACGATGCTTCCTCCCGCCACGCCAGTCCCAAACTGCTTTAATAAATTATTTAATCAACACTTAATTTCACCCTAAAATCTTATCTTTCTTTTCTTTCCTTTTTGTCTGTAGACTGTAATTCAGCTTTCAGCTGTGAATGTGTACAAGCTCAAATAAACCTTACTATATATAAACGTTGATATACTGCAAACAGCCATAATGTTCTCCATGAAGCAGTTACTGTTTAACTAAACAATCCCAGTCACTGAGTAACTCACTTCACAGTGCTTCAGAAGGAAGTTCAAAAGAACTTCCTCATAATGAATCACAGTTAAACCGCTTCAACATCTCTTTTGTTACTGAAGTCAGGTTGTTAGACATTACACAGTTGATTATGTGGTCCTCTGTAGCTCAGCTGGTAGAGCACGGCGCTTGTAACGCCAAGGTAGTGGGTTCGATCCCCGGGACCACCCATACACAAAAATGTATGCACGCATGACTGTAAGTCGCTTTGGATAAAAGCGTCTGCTAAATGGCATATTATATTATTATATATTATTATTATTGGTGTCTACAATCCCATGACAAAGATAGGCATTCACGGCTGGACTTGAAATGTGCACTCTTAACACAGACTTAAGCTTAAGTCATGCATGGACAAGAGGATCACATCTTCTGAGGAGAACAAGAGGGCAGTGTGATCTAGCTGTAGACTTGCCTGGTTGCCGGAGCACACAGGGAAGTCCTCCACAGAGGGTATAAGGCCCTGGGCGATCAGCTGGCCATAAGACGGGGGAGCCTCCCTCCTCAGGAGCTCAGCCTCAACCCTGGACAGCTGGGTCTCAAATGACCTGAGGAAACAGTTAGAGGGACTCAAAGGAATGGAAGAAACACACACAACCAGATCAGTTAGAGGCACAAAAAAAAATGCATTTCAAAGTTCATTCAGTGTCCTTTGATGGAGATCAAAGACAGAAATCAGAGAGCTAACTAGCTATATGAATCCAAAGATAAAGGCCTAAAGACTAGTCTGGATTACCAATCATCTCTCGTAGTAGGTGTGAAACATACTAAAGCGGTCCTAGCAAACCACACAGACAGAAACAAAGTCTTATGACTTATGTGGGCACCATATAATTGTTTAACAACTGTGTAATAACAAGAGTAATAGCATGGGGTCTGAGTTTATTACCTGCGCTCAAACATCCGGAGAGAGTAGAGTTTGCAGGTGCAGCCCAGAGCGATGACCAGCAGCAGGCCGCAGATGAGACTTCCTATAACCGCCGCCGTGATGACCCGTGTGGGCACGATGACCGGACAACTCTCCTCGTCGCTCCCGTCGCCGCAGTCGTCCTGCGCGTCACACACCCAGCTCTCGAACACACAGCGGTTGTTCTTGCAGTGGAAGTTGCCCGGCTGGCAGAAGAAGCAGTTCTTCTCGTCCGAGCCGTTGGGGCAGCGGTTCTGGTAGTTGCAGCGGTCCGAGCGCGGGTAGCAGGCGCCATTCCTGGAGCAGGGGAACTCATCCTCCTGGCAGGTGCTGCAGTTGACCTCGTCGCGGCCATTGGGGCAGTGCCAGTAACCGTCGCAGCGTTGCTGCTCCGTGTAGCAGCCCCAGTTGCCCCCACACGGGATCTCCCAGGGCAGACAGAAACCGTCCACCTGGCAGGAGAGATGAGGTAGATTCAATTAGTCGATTTGAGGGCGTCCGTAATGATTCCAAAATAAAGAAATGGATACATCTATGAAAGGGTTTAAAGGGAAATGTCAGAAGCACTTCTAGGTCAGTGAGATGTGTTTTACACATAATTGGCCTCAAAGAAAGCGGGTCTGGGTTTCATGCGGCGAATGATACACACAATGACAACAATACGGTATTGATGGGGTGGACGAGATCAGAAAAGGAAAGTCGTCCTGCTTTGTGGCATTTCGCAAAGCCTCTGATATATCAAGTGCACTATACATTTGTGTGCGTGTAGATATTGTTGTACTTGTTCGATAGAGCCATTGGACATCTTTCAGCAATGTTCCTATCAGCGGATTCATTGCTATATACACACACACGACTACACATTTTTTCAGGTCTCTGAAATACTACAGCTCAGTGTGCGACGGTGCTTCCTGCTCTGGTCCCGTTGTGCATTCGGTATGAATGCTGGGTCTTGTGGTACAGTATGAGCAGAGAAATAGAAGTTGAAACGTCCTGATATTACCGGTGAAATTAGAACAAGCTCGTTCAAGCTTTTGGCAAGGATATTTTTTATGTTTATGAAAAAACGTAACGTTGATAATATTGTTATGACTATATTCAGTGGCAGCGCTAAGGTGAAATTTCACTTTAAATAAACAAGATTGTTTGTTTTGATTAAAAAATTGTAGCTTTTCTCCCCCCGCAATAAATAAGAAGCTAGTATGCAACAATGTAAGTACCTCTTACTATATATTTCCAGGAAAACTATTCATTGAATCACTCGGCCCTAGCAACCAAACCAACAGCAACTAATCGATTCAGAGAAACTTGGGTTGAACTCATGCGACTACCTGGTAGGTGACGTTGAAGCCCCTTGCCGCATTGATCTTGTCAGCGTAGAAGTGAACGCGCAGCTGGCCCGAGGACGAGACCACGGCCACGGGGGCGTGGGAGTCGAAGGCAGTGAGGACGCGGAGTAGATGGCGAGGGTTCTCCTCCAAGCCGTCATACACCTTGACGTAGTCCCCGTAGCCCGTCCCGTCCAGCTTGAAGTCCATGAAACGCAGGATCACCTGGAATCAATCCATTAAAGAATGAATTAATGAAGATTTTAAAATACGTATAGTCTACGTCTGGTGAGCCTGTCAAAAATAGTTTACCATATAGGGATAGCGTGTCATTTCAGACAAACCCATTGTTGTCTCAGCCATGTGAATACCGTACAACAATACACACATAAACAAAAACATTGAGGATTTTTTAAACACAAAATCTACATCCATTTTGGTCGGTTCTCGTTTGTTCTCAGACAGGCAAAAGAACCAGAGTACCAACCTTGCGGTGGTCGCCCGTGTCGATGAGCCAGGTGCAGTTGCTGCCTGGTGGGTAGAAGTCAGGGTAGTTGGGCGAGCTGAAGGTGCCGTAGAAGTTCCGCAGCCACTCGCCGCAGGTGGGCACGTCACAGTCGATCTCGTCACCAAGGTCCTGGCAGTCGATGCTGCCGTCACATTTGAGCGACTCGGGCAGGCAGGTGTAGACGCGGGTGTAGCGGGACAGGCAGGGAAACTGAATGAATAAATTAATGAAATAATTGTATTTGACAAATTTAAAATACATATAGTTGCCTCGGCTAATGGGAGTACAACAACACATACAACAAAAATCGTAGAGGATTCAAAACACAAAGTCTACAAACTTATTTCCATTGTGGTCCTTGTTTTTATCAGGTGTGCAAATTAATGGACAGCTTGCGCAAGATTGTCTGTACATTAGACACCCCAAAAGGACTTTATATTCAATAAAATTGGAAAATACATACAGAAAGTATTCACAGGCCTTGACGTTTTCCACATTTTGTTGTGTTACAGCCTTAATTTAAAATCGACTAAATTGAGATTGTCACTGGTCTACACACACACACACACACACACACACACACAACACAAACAATACCCCATAATGTTAAAGTGGAATTATGTGAAAAACTTTTTCTACAAACTAATTTAAAATGAAAAGCTAACAATTCTTGAGTCGATAAGTATTCAACCCCTCTGTTATGGCAAGCCTAAATAAGTTCTGGAGTACAAACTTGCTTAACAAGTCACATAAGTTGCATGGACTCACTCTGTGCAATAATAGTGTTTAACATGGTTTTTGATTGACTACCTCATCTCTGTACCCCACACATACAATTATCTGTAAGGTCCCTCAGTCGAGCAGTGAATTTCAAACACAGATTCAACCACAAAGACCAGGGAGGTTTTCCAATGCCTCGCAAAAAAGGGCACCTATTGGTAGATGGGTAAAAATACAGACATTGAATATCCTTTTGAGCATGGTGAAGTTATTAATTACCCTTTAAATACACCCAGTCACTACAAAGATACAGGCGTCCTTCCTAACTCAGTTGCCGAAGAGGAAGGAAACTTCTCAAGGATTTCACCATGAGGCCATGGTTACAGAGTTCAATGGCAGTGATAGGAGAAAACTGAGGATGGATCAACAACATTGTAGTTGTAGGTCCCATGTGGCTCAGTTCGTAGAGCATGGCGCTTGCAATGCCAGGGTTATGGGTTCGATTCTCACGGGGGACCAGTATGAAATAGTATGAAAAATGTATGCACTCAATACTGTAAGTCGCTCTGGAGAAGAGCGTCTGCTAAATGACTAAAATGTTAAATTTAGTTACAGCCACAATACTAACCTAAATGACAGAGTGAAAAGGAGGAAGCCTGTACAGAATCAAAATATTCCATAACATGCATCCTGTTTGCAATAAGGCATTTAAGTAAAACACCAAAAAATGTGGCAAAGAAATTAACTTTCTGTCCTGAATACAAAGTGTTATGTTTAGGGCAAATCAAGCACAACACGTCAATGAGTACGACTCTTCATATTTTCAAGCATGGTGGTGGCTGCATCATGTTGTGGGTATGCTTGTCATCAGCAAGGACTAGGGAGTGAAAAGCTCTTAGAGACTTACTCAAAAAGACTCAGCTGTAATCGCTGCCAAAGGTAATTCTAACATGTATTGACTCGGGGTGTGAATACTTATGTAAATGAGATACTTGACCTAGACTACAAAAAGTTAGCAATCTCTACCTGGTTGAAGGCACAGGGCTGGAAGGAGAAGGCTGCCGAGGGGTTGGGCTGGACGCACAGCTCCTCGTCAGAGTTGTCACCACACTCGTCCATGGCGTTGCACTTCCATGACTCCGGGATGCACTTTCCGTTGGAGCAGTGGAACTGGTCTGAGTCGCAGCTGATCATCTCCGATTTTCCTGAAATTAGGAATATTAGGAAATACTAGGGCTGTGGCGGTCACGAAATTTCGGCAGCCGGTGATTGTCAAGCAAATAACTCATGGTAATTGACCATTAATTAACATAAGCACATTTAGCATCTCCTGGCTTCCACACACAGCCTACAAGCCACTGATGCAGACCTTTGGAACACCTACATAAAAAAAAAGTCTAATAAATCCATGTAATATAGCCTACGCCTTCACAATAAATCCATTATTTATTTTAGACAGGTCAAAGAAACATGATATGAAGAAAATGTAGTCTATTTCAGAAGAACAGAATAGCATACTTTGAGTTGTCCTTATGTTAGCCATTTTGCATAGCCAGATCAGGACCTGTGGATTACACTAGTTCATTTAGCAAACAAGATTTGCTTAGAATTCCGTGACATTATTTTATAGTATGAAGAATACAATTGAACAAAGCTGAATAATATAAAGGATATTTTCTCCAAACGATTTGAGGGAGTGCGCACATGCGGCTATTCTGTGTTGAGCGGTTAACAAACAAATATTCCTATATGCTTAATTTAGAGTTATTAATGTAACTTTAGTTGTTCTACAAACGTTGGGCTACATGTTTTGATTTTTAATACATTGTAAGGCTGCATGATGCGACTCTAAAAAGTTGCTTGAAAGGCATGAGCTCTGCTTTGTTTAATGCGCAGGCTGTACACACTACATCAGTAACTCATTCACAATTTGACAAGCACTTGATAATGCCTAGAATTTCACGGCAGCATCCTATGTGTGGCCGTAATGCACCCTTAAAAAAATCTGTGCCATTTGCGCCCAGTGGCTGTTGTGCCCTTCTCCCTGAGTGCAGGACGCTCCGAATCACCTCTCACTCACATGGCTCTCCATCACGTGTTCGGGTCTTTCTCACAGGCTACAAGTGAAGACAGGCACATCGGGGACGCAACTGCGTGCGTCCTTATCCAATTCCGAGGTGCATATTGAAGATATTGGAAGAACTGTCCACATTTACTTTTCGTCTGCTAACAAGATGAGTAGGCATAACGAACAGCAAAAGCACTAGCCTATGTCAATCTTCTATCCCCCATAGTACAAAAGTCGATCTATTCTATTTTGTGCGAGACTAAACGGTCACGTGGAATTTGACTGCCTTCATGACTCGTGACCGCCGGTGTGGCGGTAATATGGTCACTGCAACAGCCCTAGGAAATACCACCATTTAATGTACTGTGTGACCATTTAAAAATGTTTTACCATTAGTGATAATCGAGGGAAAACGACGTGGGATCATTTAGTTAAATTATGTACAATGATAGTGCCTATTGATCAAGCTGTGCACCATCAACATTATATAAGCAGCCCAAATTTCTTCATAAGTTCATTTATAGACCTACACAGTCCATGAGCCTCTGATCCTCTGTCATAGAAACATTTGAAAATCCAATGCTTGGAGACAACAGAGAGAAAAGCATAGCGAGAGGACAAAAAAAACAAAAAGCTGCTTTCTCTTTTCTCTTGGGGGAGGGGACATCCTCACCACCAGTAGACGTCCGTCCACATGACACCGGGTGTCATCTTTGACCAGACCGTACAGTAGCCCTCGCTGACAGATATAAATAGCATGACTCTGCGAGCTGTGCTACCTGTTATATAAGACAGCCTGAAGCCCTTGCCGGTCATGATGTCGTCCGAGTGGAACTTGATCCACACGTGGTCCTGGGAGGAAATGTAAGGGGCTGGGATGGACGAGCCACATGCCCGGTAGCCGTCCAGGTTCTTGTAGGTGCCAATGGAGATCCAGTCCAGGCTGCAACGGTGAGAGCTCTGGATCTCAAAGTCCTGGAAGCTGGGGGGAGAAATGGCAAAGGGTTAAAAGAGGTTTCCAGGCAGTAAAAATGAATAATGTACTGTACATATCACATTTTAGCAAGTTAAAGATCGAAGCCGCATTTTGGGAAACAGCACCACTGTTCGCCCCAGCGTCTTTGTTATTGTTTTGGTTTTGCTGATGAAACAATGGAGAGGAGTGTCTAGCAGTGTGGTAAAATAAAATGTGCAGTACATATTCTGCTGTTCTATTGTGCGTGCATTGATGTTCAAGTGTTTGTTGTTTGCAGTAACTTGTTGAAATATCCCAAAAGGACGTGGCAGTTTCACCAATTAAGGATTCTAGCTTTATACACACTCTTGAATTACAATAAGTGCATTCAACTGAGGTAGGTAAGAAATCCATTCATTGCTAGTCGAAGTCTGTAAATTGGATGTCATCGATATGAGCGACTTTCATAGGGTACATGCTGGAAAAAAGCAAACAGTTGAAAGAAGTTCCCCCAACAATAAAGAGGATCAATGTATTTCACTGATATGACTGAGTGACTTTCCTCCAGGGTTAGAGTACATTGGATGAGACATAATTACAATAAGTGCATTCACGGTTGACAACTCTGTTGTGTCCTCCTCCCAGAGTGCGAAGAGCCTTGGCGTGACCCTGGACAACACCCTGTCGTTCTCCGCTAACATCAAGGCGGTGACCCGATCCTGTAGGTTCATGCTCTACAACATTCGGAGAGTACGACCCTGCCTTACACAGGAAGCGGCACAGGTCCTAATCCAGGCACTTGTCATCTCCCGTCTGGATTACTGCAACTCGCTGTTGGCTGGGCTCCCTGCCTGTGCCATTAAACCCCTACAACTCATCCAGAATGCCGCAGCCCGTCTGGTGTTCAACCTTCCCAAGTTCTCTCACGTCACCCCGCTCCTCCGCACACTCCACTGGCTTCCAGTTGAAGCTCGCATCTGCTACAAGACCATGGTGCTTGCCTACGGAGCTGTGAGGGGAACGGCACCTCCGTACCTTCAGGCTCTGATCAGTCCCTACACCCAAGCGAGGGCACTGCGTTCATCCACCTCTGGCCTGCTGGCTCCCCTACCTCTGCGGAAGCATAGTTCCCGCTCAGCCCAGTCAAAACTGTTCGCTGCTCTGGCACCCCAATGGTGGAACAAGCTCCCTCACGACGCCAGGACAGCGGAGTCACTCACCACCTTCCGGAGACATTTGAAACCCCACCTCTTTAAGGAATACCTGGGATAGGATAAAGTAATCCTTCTACCCCCTCCCTTTACTCCAACCCACCCCCCCCCCCCCCACTGGCTATAAGGTGAATGCACCTATTTGTAAGTCGCTCTGGATAAGAGCGTCTGCTAAATGACGTAAATGTAATGTAAATGTAATAACCAATAAATCAACTTCTTTTACTTAAAAATAAAGCTGGAGTATAACCACATATATTACTAATGTGTAGAACCACGACTTACTTAAACATAAAGCAGGAGTATAACCACTTATATTACTAATGTGTATAACCACCACTTGAGTATAAACACTTACTAACCTATTACTAACACATTCGCTAATTTAGTGAATTTATCAAGTGTTGTTTGCGTACAAGCTCTGTTGCCCATTAATGGTCATTGATAGATTGCATTTTCAGTTTGTTCTTAGCCACTAAACACGGAGGGTCTATTTCTGTGCTGGTAACCATGGACACAGCACTGGCATAAAGAAATGGCAAGTTCCTGTCAGCGCTCTGGTCGGTCCAGACAGAAAACACAACACATGAACCGATGTGTCCCAAACAAATAGGACACTACAAGCACAATGAGTGCAAATCTGAAGAGCATTATCAAAATGAATAAAAAACACATTACTTCAAAGGACAGGCCAAGACATATAAATCGTATAGAACACGCAATGAGCGCGAGAGAGGGCATTATCATGTGCAGTATACAGCACATGAAGAAAAATCTTTCTGCACACTGAAATTTCATGAGCGAAGCATTTGGTTTAAACAGACCTTCGTCAGATCATTAAACAGCAGCACCTAGGTCTATAGCCTACAGTACAGCAAACCCAAGCCCTAACCATTTCAGCTGGGCTAGTACTCTGAGGCGAACCTAGTGCGCAGGCCTAACAAATCTGTTTGAATGGAGATTATTTTTTTCACCATTTATCACATCCCTACCATGTAGTAATCATGGCAGGGCGCGTGCCCAGGGGCCCGGACTTCCAGGGGGCCCCCATTGATTTTGTTAGTCACTCTTACTCATATAATTGACATAGCTTTAAAACTGAAAAAAATGTGTAGAATTGCAGGAAATGTTATTGTGTAGTTTATTCTCCAGTGATTGCACGTTGGCAAATAGAACGGATGGTAGGGGGTCGACTAAAGTCTTCTGCCTTGCTTAGTGCCCCCAAAAGGCTAGGGCCCGCCCTGAATCAGTTACCCAACCCCACAGGGCCCCCTACCTCCTCTCCTCCCCCATCTGATGATTAGCAGAGCAGCAGCAGGCTATCTACACTTATTGAGCGCAGGCTCCTGTAGTTGGCGGTTGCAGTAAAAAAATAAAAAGAATACATACACTACCAGTCAAAAGTTTGGACACACCTGCTCATTCAAGGGTTTTTCTTTATTTTTACATTGTAGAATAATAGTGAAGACATCAAAACTAGGAACTAACACATATGGAATCATGGAGTAAAAAAAGTGTTAAACAAATTTGAGATTCTTCAAATAGCCACCCTTTGCCTTGATGACAGCTTTGACATTCTCTCAACCAGCTTCACCTGGAATGCTTTTCCAACAGTCTTGAAGGAGTTCCCACCTACAGTGGGGGAAAAAAGTATTTAGTCAGCCACCAATTGTGCAAGTTCTCCCACTTAAAAAGACGAGAGAGGCCTGTAATTTTCATCATAGGTACACGTCAAATATGACAGACAAAATTAGAAAAGAAAATCCAGAAAATCACATTGTAGGATTTTTTATGAATTTATTTGCAAATTATGGTGGAAAATAAGTATTTGGTCAATAACAAAAGTTTCTCAATACTTTGTTATATACCCTTTGTTGGCAATGACACAGGTCAAACGTTTTCTGTAAGTCTTCACAAGGTTTTCACACACTGTTGCTGCTATTTTGGCCCATTCCTCCATGCAGATCTCCTCTAGAGCAGTGATGTTTTGGGGCTGTCGCTGGGCAACACAGACTTTCAACTCCCTCCAAAGATTTTCTATGGGGTTGAGATCTGGAGACTGGCTAGGCCACTCCAGGACCTTGAAATGCTTCTTACGAAGCCACTCCTTCGTTGCCCGGGCGGTGTGTTTGGGATCATTGTCATGCTGAAAGACCCAGCCACGTTTCATCTTCAATGCCCTTGCTGATGGAAGGAGGTTTTCACTCAAAATCTCACGATACATGGCCCCATTCATTCTTTCATTTACACGGATCAGTCGCCCTGGTCCCTTTGCAGAAAAACAGCCCCAAAGCATGATGTTTCCACCCCATGCTTCACAGTAGGTATGGTGTTCTTTGGATGCAACTCAGCATTCATTGTCCTCCAAACACGACGAGTTGAGTTTTTACCAAAAAGTTATATTTTGGTTTCATCTGACCATATGACATTCTCCCAATCCTCTTCTGGATCATCCAAATGCACTCTAGCAAACTTCAGACGGGCCTGGTCATGTACTGGCTTAAGCAGGGGGACACGTCTGGCACTGCAGGATTTGAGTCCCTGGCGGCGTAGTGTGTTACTGATGGTAGGCTTTGTTACTTTGGTCCCAGCTCTCTGCAGGTCATTCACTAGGTCCCCCCGTGTGGTTCTGGGATTTTTGCTCACCGTTCTTGTGATCATTTTGACCCCACGGGGTGAGATCTTGCGTGGAGCCCCAGATTGAGGGAGATTATCAGTGGTCTTGTATGTCTTCCATTTCCTAATAATTGCTCCCACAGTTGATTTCTTCAAACCAAGCTGCTTACCTATTGCAGATTCAGTCTTCCCAGCCTGGTGCAGGTCTACAATTTTGTTTCTGGTGTCCTTTGACAGCTCTTTGGTCTTGGCCATAGTGGAGTTTGGAGTGTGACTGTTTGAGGTTGTGGACAGGTGTCTTTTATACTGATAACAAGTTCAAACAGGTGCCATTAATACAGGTAACGAGTGGAGGACAGAGGAGCCTCTTAAAGAAGAAGTTACAGGTCTGTGAGAGCCAGAAATCTTGCTTGTTTGTAGGTGACCAAATACTTATTTTCCACCATAATTTGCAAATAAATTCATAAAAAATCCTACAATGTGATTTTCTGGAATTTTTTTCCTCAATTTGTCTGTCATAGTTGACGTGTACCTCTGATGAAAATTACAGGCCTCATCTTTTTAAGTGGGAGAACTTGCACAATTGGTGGCAGACTAAATACTTGTTTTCCCCACTGTATGCTGAGCACTTGTTGGCTGATTTTCCTTCACTCTGCGGTCTGACTCATCCCAAACCATCTCTATTGGGTTGAGGTCGGGGGATTGTGGGGGCCAGGTCATCTGATGCAGCACTCCATCACCCTCCTTCTTGGTAAAATAGCCCTTACACAGCCTGGAGGTATGTTGGGTCATTGTCCTGTTGAAAAACAAATGATAGTCCCACTAAGCCCAAACCAGATGGGATGGCATATCGCTGTAGAATGCTGTGGTAGCCATGCTGGTTAAGTGTGCCTTGAATTCTAAATAAATCACAGACAGTGTCACCAGCAAAGCACCCCCACACCATAACACCTCCTCCTCCATGCTTTACGGTGGGAACTACACATGCGGAGATCATCCGTTAACCCACCCCGCGTCTCACAAAGACACGGCGGTTGGAACCAAAAATATCAAATTTAGACTCCAGACCAAAGGACACATTTCCACCGGTCTAACATCCATTGTTCGTGTTTCTTGGCCCAAGCAAGTCTCTTCTTCTTATTGGTGTCCTTTAGTAGTGGTTTCTTTGCAGCAATTCGACCATGAAGACCTGATTCACACAGTCCGCTCTGAACAGTTGATGTTGAGATGTGTCTGTTACTTTAACTTTGAGAAGCATTTATTTGGGCTGCAATTTGAGGCTGGTAACTCTAATGAACTTATCCTTTGCAGCAGAGGTAACTATGGGTCTTCCATTCCTGTGACGGTCCTCAAGAGAGCCAGTTTCATCATAGCGCTTGATGGTTTTTGCGACTGCACTTGAAGAAACTTTCAAAGTTCTTGAAATGTTCCGTATTGACTGACCTTCATGTCTTAAGGTAATGATGGACTGTCGTTTCTCTTTGCTTATTTGAGCTGTTCTTGCCATAATATGGACTTGGTCTTTTACCAAATAGGGCTATCTTCTGTATACCTTGCCACAACACAACTGATTGGCTCAAACACTTTAAGGAAAGAAATTCCACAAATTAACTTTTAAGAAGGCACACCTGTTAATTGAAATGCATTCCAGGTGACTACCTCATGAAGCTGGTTGAGAGAATGCCAAGAGTGTGCAAAGCTGTCATCAAGGCAAAGGGTGGCTATTTGAAGAATCTCAAATAGAAAATCTTTTTTGATTTGTTGAACACTTTTTTGGTTACTACATGATTTCTTATTTTCATAGTTTTGATGTCTTCACTATTATTCTACAACGTAGAAAACTGTAAAATTAAAGGAAAACCCTGGAATGAGTAGGAGTGTCCAAACTTTTGACTGGTACTGTATATATATATAATTATTTCCTGCCTCAAGTGCCCCCTACGGGCTTGGGCCCGGGGGCTTCAGCCCCTGCATTAATCAGGCCCTCTTAGTGCGTGGGCAGTGTATGTATCCAGCTTGACTGATGAGGGTACAGACTGAGGGAGGGAGATACTGAGGGAAGAGAGGAGGAAGAGAAGAGAGGAAGAGGGGGAGCGATGGAGAGAAGTGCTTAGGGAGAGAAGGTATAGATTGTGTAGAGGAGATGGTGTAGAACTGTACCTGATGGTGATGATTTCCCCAGGGCTAGCCCTGATGTTCCAGCTGCAGTTGATCCTGGAAGGGTACTGGAAGGGCCAGCCAGGGCTGGTGATCACTCCACTGGACGCCCTGATCTGCTCTACCACATCTCCACAGGCTGGACAGACACACACGGAGACAGACAGGCGTGCGCACACACAAACACAGGCACACAAATTAGCATTTAAAGTGATCATTTTGTTCGGTAGTTTTGAAAGTAGTGCTCACAAGCCAAAACGGGTCACCAAAGATTGTGTACCATCTTACATATGTGTATCATGTCATTGTTCTCGAACCCTGCAGTGTGTGCAAAAAGAGAGTAAAAAAAAAAAACTGATGTGCATGTGCTTGGACCCACCATGCAAACTCATTGGAAAATACTGGGCCGACCTGATCCCGCCTACCATTTTTACCTTGCAACCTAATTGGACATGATTCCACCTGCCAATAAACATTGTCCATCACGCTAGGTTGTTGTAGGCTACTGATTTTCTACCACCCTTTGTTGCATGGTCTGATCAGACTATGGGAAAATATAATAACATCTGAGGACCTTCAGAAAGAATTCACACCCCTTGACTTCTTCCACATTTGTTGTGTTACAAAGTGGGATTAAAATGTATTTAATTTTCATTTTTGGTCAACAATCTACACAAAATACTGAAAAAACAAATATATCTTGATTAGATAAGTTAGAAACATCTCTCTTAAGAGCTTTGCACACCTGGATTGTACAATGTTTGCCCATTATTATGTTTTAAATTCTTCAAGCTCTGTCAAGTTGGTTGTTTATAATTGCTAGACAGCCATTTTCAAGTCTTGCCATAGATTTTCTACACAGTGTACAAAACATTAAGAACACCTGCTCTTTCCATGACTTAAGCCCTATTTGCACGGGACTAGTATTACTATAGAACGTCGGTTATGTAATTATTACCCCAGCATGTCCGTTTTTCTAGTGGACGATTCGGACGGGATTAGTTTTACCAAACTGCCCCTGTAATTCTTTTTTTTCCTCATTCAACATTGACCGTTATGAAGGAAGCCTGGAGGCTCTTATAGGTGTGATCAGGAGACACGATCAATAAGGATTTTTAAGCCTTGAAACAATTGAGACATAGATTGTGTATGTTCTCCATTCGGAGGACGAACAGGCAAGACAAAATATTAGTATTTTATTAGGGATGGCAGCAGCTACCCTTCCTGGGATGAAAACACATCAAGACACTTACAAAACAAAAGATAAAACAGTACATCATATAACATCGCTACTCCACTACACATCCACAACACAAAATACAAGATACCACCATACAACAATACCACAATGTTCATCTGTGGAGTGCGTATGCGTTTGTCTGGACCTGTATTACAAGATTTAGTTGAGCAAGGGGCCTAGACAGCTGCCCTGGGGAATTCCTGGAGAGGCTTCCATTAAAGAACACCCTCTGTGTACTGTTAGACAGGTAACTTTTTATCCACAACATAGCAGGGGGTGCAAAGCCATAACACATACGTTTTTTCAGCAGCAGACTACGATCGATAATGTCAAAAGCTGCACTGAAGTCTAACAAAACAGCCCCCACAATCTTTTTATTATCAATTTCTCTCAGGCAATCATCAGGCATTTGTGTAAGTGCTGTGCTTGTTGAATGTCTTTCCCTATAAGCGTGCTGAAAGTCTGTTGTCAATTTGTTTACTGTAAAATAGCATTGTATCTGGTCAAACACCATTTTTTCCAGATGTTTACTAAGGGTTGGTAACAGGCAGATTGGTCGGTGATTTGAGCCAGTAAATGGGGCTTTACTATTCTTAGGCCTCCTGTAGCTCAGTTGGTAGAGCATGGCACTTGCAACGCCAGGGTTGTGGGTTCAATTCCCCCGTTGTCAGACCCCGCTGGCTTATCATTGTTCATAGGCAACAAAAAAATGCACCTCTTCCACACTCACATTACGGAATGTAAAATTTGATCAGTTATACTTGTGTGGTGTCAGCGTTTGTTGCTGGCATGTCATGCCTTAGTTTGCTAATCTTGCCAAAGAAAAAAATCATTAAAAAGTAATTGGCGATGTCAGTGGGTTTTGTAATGAATGAGCCATCTGATTCAATGAATGATGGAGCTGAGCTTGCCTTTTTGCCAAAAAATTCATTTAAGGTGCTCCAGAGCTTTTTACTATCAATCATCTTTGTTTCATAGTATAATATATTTTTATTCAGTTTAGTCACATGATTTGATCAATTTGCAGTATGTTTGCCAATTGGTTGTGCAGCCAGACATATTTGCCTCAGCCCTCTCAACCACACAATTTTTCAATTCTTCATCAATCCATGGGGATTTAACAGTTTTTACAGTCATTTTCTTAATGGGTGCACGCTTATTAGTAACTGGAATAACCAATTTCATAAATTTGTCAAGCGCAGCGTGTGGTTGCTACTCATTACACACCACAGACATACAAATATTATTTACATCAACAACATAGGAATCACTACAAAACGTATTGCATAACCTCGTATGACTTTGGTTTTCGTAGATATCAGTACTATATTGTGATCACAACATTCAATGAATCTGGATACTACTTTCAAGGAAATGTCTGCAGCATTAGTAAAGATGTGATCAATACATGTTGATGATTTCATGTGCTGTTTGTAACTACCCTGGTAGGTTGACTGATAACCTGAACCAGGTTGCAGGCACTGGTTACAGTTTGAAGCTTTTTCTTTACTGGGCAGCTTGATGAAAGCCAGTCAATATTGAAAATCACCCAGAAAATATACCTCTGTTGATATTACATACAGTGGGGAGAACAAGTATTTGATACACTGCCGATTTTGCAGGTTTTCCTACTTACAAAGCATGTAGAGGTCTGTAATTTTTATCATAAGTACACTTCAACTGTGAGAGACAGAATCTAAAACAAAAATCCAGAAAATCACATTGTATGATTTTTAAGTAATTCATTTGCATTTTATTGCATGACATAAGTATTTGATACACCAGAAAAGCAGAACCTAATATTTGGTACAGAAACCTTTGTTTGCAATTACAGAGATCATACGTTTCCTGTAGGTCTTGACCAGGTTTGCACACACTGCAGCAGGGATTTTGGCCCACTCCTCCATACAGACCTTCTCCAGATCCTTCAGGTTTCGGGGCTGTCGCTGGGCAATACGGACTTTCAGCTCCCTCCAAAGATTTTCTATTGGGTTCAGGTCTGGAGACTGGCTAGGCCACTCCAGGACCTTGAGATGCTTCTTACGGAGCCACTCCTTAGTACAATTTTATCCCTGATGTCCTTACACTCAGTTGGTATAGCGTGGCACTTGCAATGCCAGGGTTGTGGATTCGATTCCCACGGGGGACCAGTACGAAAAAATGCATGAATGCTGAAATGACTAAAATGTAAAATGTATGCATTGCTACCACTGTATCATAGGGTCTTATCTATTATCCATCCTCCTTATAAAACATGTTTTGTTTCCAAAAGGTATCGAAATTGTCAACAAAAGTTACACCCATTGAGCAGCAATAATCACGTAGCCAGTTGTGAAGAGAAAGAATCCGGCTAAAGCGTACGATTCAAAGAGGGCACAGGGCCAGATATGATGGGTCTTTTATTAGTGTCTAGCAGAGAATCAATCAGCTCTTTAAAATCCTGTTCAGAGCTGCACTTCATGATGTCATTAAAACCCACATGGACTACGATGGAATCGATTCCCATGTCCTGGCGTAGAACATTCAGGAGCAGCTTAGTAATGTAATTTACTCGAGCTCCGGGATAGGACATTGTTTTTGCACCAGGATCAGTCACATTTCTTATCATGGAGCTGCCCAAATCACGGCTGGCGAGAAGGACGAGGAAATCCGCCGCTCCCACACTTCACAGGACGGGCGACAGGCAGGATAACTTGAGCCCGTAGCTCCCGGTGCCTGGTGCAGGCCCGCCTGATCCAGAGTAGGGACGGAAGATTGCCAACGCCGACTTCGAAATCGTAGGGGAATGAGTAGGCACAGCGGCCGTAGACACAGGTACTCCAAGCAACGAAGGTGAAGATCAGGCTCCAGGGTGGCGAAACTATTAGTTGTTTGTATCCGCTCCGGGCCTGTCGGAGGGAGTTTAGCCAGCTTTACAGGAGGCCACTGTCATCAGATTCCACGGCTCGTGACATGCGACCATCGTTGATTTGCATGCTCCTCTTGCTTTGCTCCTTCGACTCCGCTATCAGATGGGGGAGGAGAGACAGGAGAAGGCTCCCCTGTCGAACGAACTCCGGGCAACACCAGCCAGTCGGATAACAACAAACGGCAAGGCAGAGATGCATCAAAACAAGCGCGAACACTGTCCAGCCACCGGCGTAGAAAAGGTCAACATTCCAATCTGCGTATTCCCAAGTTTCTTACGTAGGCTGGTGATCTGCTTGATCAAGGAAGCCACTTCAATCCTATAATCCTCGGCAAGCAAACAATTGCTACATTGGAACTCTGAGGGATCCAGTTTGTCCCGAAACAATGCGTAGTAGATACAGCTCCTACAGTACTGGAACCGTTCATTTACTTCTCCAGACAAAGAGGGCTCCATTGCAAAACTCATCTGGGACTAACTTTGTTAGCTTGATGGCTAGCTAGCTTAGCTGCTAGCTAAGGTAAGCAGCTCTGTTAAGCAGGATTCCGGGACAAGAAATAGCAATCCTAGCTGTTAAAAGCTAACCGTGTCAAGGAATCCATGCAAAAACAAGTTCAGTATTTATATCTAACGAAGATTGGTTATTTTTTTGACAAAAACAACAAACCGAGTGTTTCCAGCATACAGTGTTCAGCTGCGCACTCTGATGACGTATTGAGGACTGTGCACCGGTACCGCTTCAGGGAGGAAGCAGAGAGCCCTTTGAAAGGGGTATGGTAGTAGGTGCCAGGCGCACCGGTTTGAGTCTGTCAAGAACTGCAACATTGCTGGATTTTTCACGCTCAACAGTTTTCTGTGTGTATCAAGAATGGTCCACCACCCAAAAGTGATCGAGCCAACTTGACACAACTGTGGGAAGCATTGGAGTCAACATGGGCCAGCATCCCTGTGGAATGCTTTTGACACCTTGTAGAGTCCACGCTTCGACGAATTGAGGCTGTTCTGAGGGCAAAAGGGGGTGCAACTCAATATTTGGAAGGTGTTCAGTGTATATTTGGCCTTGTGTTTTAGGTTATTGTACTGCTGAAAAGTGCATTCATCTCCCAGTGTCTGTTGGAAAGAAGACAACCAGGTTTTCCTTTAGGATTATGCCTGTGCTTAGCTGCATTCCGTGTCTTTCTATCCTAAAAAAAACTCCCTAGTAATTGCCGATGACAAGCATACCTATAACATGATGCAGACACCACCATGCTTGAAAATATGAAGAGTGGTCCTCAGTGATGTGTTGGACTTGCCCTAAACATTTCAGGACAAAAAGTTTATTGCTTCTCACATTTTTTGCAGTATTACTTAAGTGCCTTGTTGCAAACAGGATGCATGTTTTGGAATATTTTTTTATTCTGTACAGGCTTCCTTTTCACTCTGTCATTTAGGTTAGTATGTGTAGTAACTACAATGTTGTTGATCCATCCTCAGTTCTCATATCACAACCATTAAACTCTGTAACTGTTAAAATCACCATTGGCCTCATTGTGAAATCCCTGAGCAGTTTCCTTCCTCTCCGGCAACTGAGTTAGGAAGGACGCATGTTTCTTTATTGTGGCTAGGTGTATTGATACACCATCCAAAGCCTAATTCATAACTTCACCATGCTCAAAAGGATAATCAGCGTCTGCTTTTTTTTATTGTTACACATCTACCAATCGGTGTCCTTCTTTGCGAGGTATTGAAAACCTCCCTGGTCTGTGTGGTTGAACCTGTGCTTGAAATTCACTACTCGATTGAGGAACCTTACAGAGATGGGGTAGTATTTCAAAAATCATGTTAACCACATATTATTGAAAACAGAATGAGTTTGCAACTTCTGTGATTTGTTAAGCCCATTTTTTATCCTGAACTTACTTAGGCTTGCCATAACAAATGGGGTTGAATACTTATGGACTTAAGACATTTCAGCTTTTCATTTTTTGATTAATTTCTAGAAACAAAATTCCACTTTGACATTATGGGGTATTGTCTGTAGATCAGTGAAACAAAATCTCAATATAATACATTTTTTAATTCAGGCTGTAACAACAAAATGTGGAAAAAGTAAAGGTGTGTGAATACTTTCTGAAGGCACTGTATAGGCTAAAATAAAATATTATTTATTCAAAAAATTTATTATCCTCGTTTTTCATTAGGCTAGATGCCACAACCACCAGAGAGTTTGTGACAGGGAAAAATAAATAAAATCAGCCTCAAAATAATTTCCCTATTCCAATAGATATTGATGTGTGCAGCTATGGAAATACAATTTATGCTCACTGTCAATTTTTTTGTAATTGTTGGGTAATAATATACATTTGTTGGCCTACTGTGGGTTAAAACGCTAAGAAAAGGTTCAAAACGGGAGGTAAAAAAAAAACAGAAGTCGTTTTCAGGCCTCCGTAACGCCGCTTAATGTGCATTGGAAGAGTGCACAGCAAGCCAAGAGAGTAGGCCTATCCCACTCCCGACTAAAAACACAGTACTAACTCACCACTGACACACTAAATGCTATTTCAATGTCTTCCATTTCTAGTGTCCCGAGGGTATAGGAAATGAACAGTGTTCTGTTCATGCAAAAAGGCTATTCTGAAAGTCTGCTGTGGGCAACAAATGTACTGTTTGGTTCTTCGCAGACAAAAACAAGGGCTGAGTTACTGCCTACATTACGAGCTCAGAGATAAATGATCATGTGATCTAGGCTAAACCAACTTACCATTAGAAATCCCTGATACGTAAACGTTCTCGTTGTGCTCCGAGCAAACTGCATTTCCTAGAAAAGATAAGACAAAAAATGTAAAGGTTATTTTTCTAACGAATGATTGTGGGATCACGAGATGGAGCTTTGGACTAATCTTTTGTGTAAACATGATGTGGAAATGGGGCTTATTCATAACTCTGGCCCCTCTGAGGCAAATGTAAATGTTGAGCTATTTAATCAACGAAACCCAAGACTGACCACGATCAACAGGCAACTGAAATTACATCTGTAGTCTTGCAGCAGGAGAATTTGAGCTTTGAGAAAGTGTGTAGGCTAATGTATATGGGAACAAGAGGCAGTTAGAGAGGACGATTACACTAGCCCAAAATGTCTGAGTGGTAAAGAGTGGAAAGTGGAAAACTAACTAGGCTTAACATTCTTGCAGGTTACGAGGATCATACAAAATGAAGAAAAAATACATGACTGAAAGAATTAAATCTACATACCTATAGAAATACGTATGACTGAACAGGCTAGGCTAATGGAAGACTTGTTATTAGCCAAGCTATGAGCTTAGGCCGTTTAGGCAATGGTCGGGTGTGTGTATTATTATTATTTTATTTTTCTTTCTTGGGGGTAGATTAGCTTTAATATTGCAGATAGATTGTAACTTCCATCAATGTAATTGTCTGCATCACTTCCAATCCCCTATGTGTTTTTTCTCTCGCATATACAGTATCTCACAAAAGTGAGTACACCCCTCACATTTTTGTAAATATTGGAGTATATCTTTTCATGTGACAACACTGAAGAAATGACACTTTGCTACAATATAAAGTAGTGAGTGTACAGCTTGTATAACAGTGTACATTTGCTGTCCCCTCAAAATAACTCAACACACAGCCATTAATGTCTAAACCGCTGGCAACTAAAGTGAGTACACCCCTAAGTGAAAATGTCCAAAATGGGCCCAATTAGCCATTTTCGTTCCCCGGTGTCATGTGACTCGTTAGTGTTACAAGGTCTCAGGTGTGAATGGGGTGCAGGTGTGTATACATTTGGTGTCATCGCTCTCACACTCCCTCATACTGGTCACTGGAAGTTCAACATGGCACCTCATGGCAAAGAACTCTCTGAGGATCTGAAAAGAATAATTGTTGCTCTACATAACATTTTTACATTTACATTTTAGTCATTTAGCAGACGCTCTTATCCAGAGCGACTTACAGTTAGTGAATACATATATATTTTTTTTCATACTGGTCCCCTGTGGGAATCGAACCCACAACCCTGGCATTGCAAACGCCATGCTCTATCAACTGAGCTACATCCCTGCCGGCCATTCCCTCCCCTACCCTGGACAACGCTAGGCCAATTGTGCGCTGCCCATGAGTCTCCCGGTCGCGGCCGGCTGCGACAGAGCCTGGATTCGAACCAGGATCTCTAGTGGCACAGCTAGCACTGCGATGCAGTGCCTTAGACCACTGCGCCACTCAGGAGACATAAAGATGGTCTGGGCTATAAGAAGATTGCCAAGACCCTGAAACTGAGCTGCAGCACGGTGGCCAAGACCATACAGCGGTTTAATAGGACAGGTTCCACTCAGAACATGCCTCGCCATGGTCAACCAAAGAAGGGGTGGGGGGGGGTCAGCCTGTCAGTGCTCAGACCATACGCCGCACACTGCATCAAATTGGTCTGCATGGCTGTCGTCCCAGAAGGAAGCCTCTTCTAAAGATGATGCACAAGAAAGCCCGCAAACAGTTTGCTGAAGACAAGCAGACTAAGAACATGGATTACTGGAACCATGTCCTGTGGTCTGATGAGACCAAAATAAACGTATTTGGTTCAGATGGTGTCAAGCGTGTGTGGCGACAACCAGGTGAGGAGTACAAAGACAAGTGTGTCTTGCCTACAGTCAAGCATGGTGGTGGGAGTGTCATGGTCTGGGGCTGCATGAGTGCTGCCGGCACTGGGGAGCTACAGTTCATTGAGGGAACCATGAATGCCAACATGTACTGTGACATACTGAATCAGAGCATGATCACCTCCCTTTGGAGACTGGGCCGCAGGGCAGTATTCCAACATGATAACGACCCCAAACACACCTCCAAGATGACCACTGCCTTGCTAAAGAAGCTGAGGGTAAAGGTGATGGACTGGCCAAGCACGTCTCCAGACCTAAACCCTATTGAGCATCTGTGGGGCATCCTCAAACGGAAGGTGGAGGAGTGCAAGGTCTCTAACATCCACCAGCTCCGTGATGTCGTCATAGAGGAGTGGAAGAGGACTCCAGTGGCAACCTGTGAAGCTCTGGTGAACTCCATGCCCAAGAGGGTTAAGGCAGTGCTGGAAAATGATGGTGGCCACACAAAATATTGACACTTTGGGCCCAATTTGGACATTTTCACTTAGGGGTGTACTCACTTTTGTTGTCAGCGGTTTAGACATTAATGGCTGTGTGTTGTGTTATTTTGAGGGGACAGCAAATGTACACTGTTATACAAGCTGTACACTCACTACTTTACATTGTAGCAAAGTGTCATTTCTTCAGTGTTGTCACATTAAAAGATATACTCAAATATTTACAAAAATGTGAGGGGTGTACTCACTTTTGTGAGATACTGTATATACAAACACACACAATATATATATAAATATATATATATATATACATATACACATACACACACACGTTGGGTGTGTGTTGCTGTGAGTGAGCATTAGAACAGTTATGAGGGAGCATCAATAATCTTCAGACAAACCCTCCAACATGTCCCAACAAAGGAAACAATGTTGTTAAACGACTAGTTTGACTACAGAACCAATGCTCCTTCCCTGAGGTAGCCTAGGAACTGATTAACCCTTTGACTAGACAAACTACTTAGAGGTATTAGCCTATGGCATACTATTCAATCAACTCTTTGAACTAAGGCTAGCCACTAGGCCTACATGCCCATTATCGATGGTAGTGAGAAAAAAAAACACCTCAGTAGGCATATTGCATTCATTTGTTAGTTGGGTTGCAATAAAATGCAAATTAATTACTTAAAAATCATACAATGTGATTTTCTGGATTTTTGTTTTAGATTCCGTCTCTCACAGTTGAAGTGTACCTATGATAAAAATGACAGACCTCTACATGCTTTGTAAGTAGGAAAACCTGCAAAATCGGCAGTGTATCAAATACTTGTTCTCCCCACTGTATATTCATATATTATAGTACCTAACATCCGATTTGGATGGTCAACGAGTATACAGTATCAAGTAGTATGGAGCTGCGGCTCGGAGTATTTTTTCTTCATCCTATGTAATGTATTCTCAGTAAATTTGGTGGGGTTTTTTCCCCTCAGTTCAGAGAAATTAGTAAATGAAGATGTTGGGTTTATGTCCCATCCTACATCCTGATATTACCAGGTGCTGTTCCTGTTATTAGATGATACTTTAAAGAATTATCCCTTTTCTTAAAAGTACATATTGGTTTTCTTACCCTGTAAACAGTCCATGGACCAGGTATGACAGCAGCCGATGCTATGCAATTGGGGTGAACTATCCCTTTAACAATGGGGGAGATTCTTTAAAATGGGGCATAAACCCAACAACTTCAATTACTAATTTATCTGAACTGAGGGGAAAAAACCCACCAAATTCACTGAGAATACATTACATAGAAGCAATACTCCAAGCCGCAGCTTCATACTACTTTTCAACCATAGAGAACTGGTACTATATCCTTGTTGTTGGGGTGGAATTGGCGTAAGATGTGGGGGGTCCATGGATGGCTTTTGACCACTTCTTTAGATTCCTAATATCTAACTCATTGTTAGAAAAATGTTAGGTACTATAATTACTTAATATTATATGAATCCTATAAATTAAAATGGCCAATTTGGGTGCAATCAATCAGCTTAATTTCACAGAGATCTAATTATATTTCAACAAAATAATGTTTCCGGAATGCTTATCTTATCTGTTTCTAACTACAGAAACGATTCCAGAACAATCTGAGATTATGGGTGTGGATTTAAATGCAAATGTAATAGCTGCCTTTCACATGGGCTGAAATAACAGCTCAACTAATTAGAAAGGTGACAAACACCATTGAGACCTGGTGCTGCTGATCAATATTTAAAAGTAACCCATCCAATGACAATCAAATCAAATGTTATGTCACATGCGGCGAATACAAGGTGCGCAGACTTTACTGTGAAATGCTTGCTTAGGGGTCCTGCCAAATTATGCAGTATTTTTTTGTTATCCAGGTTTCTCATTAAGATAAAATCTATTTTTCAAGAGAGACCTGGTCCAACCAAGACAGCAGCAGGGGGGAACAATGTTTGAGATAAATATCAGACATAACAACTTATAAACATAGACAATATAAAACGTAAATAAACACATACAGATGAAGTCAGAAGTTTACATACACCTTCGCCACATACATTTAAACTCAGTTTTTCACAATTCCTGACATTTAATCCAAGTAAAAATTCCCTGTTTTAGGTCAGTTTGGATCACCACTTTATTTTAAGAATGTGAAATGTCAGAATAATTGTAAAGATAAATATTTTTTTCCAGCTTTAAAAAGGAAACTGGTTTTTGGTAACTTTCTCATTATAAAAACAGCGATGGTGAGATTCAAATGGTGAGATTAATGCTACCGCTATTCATGGCTTTATTATATGTCCCTGTGTCGACCACATAGGCTACAGAAAAATCACCATGCATGCATCCAATTTATTTAGTCAGGCAATGTCCACATTATTCTCACATATTTTAGAATGTAATAATGATAGTGAAATTATTATTACATTCTTTCAATGCATTGGCAAGGCCTAAAAAGTATTATTCTTAAAGTGGTAATGGCTACTTTTTGCATGCTTTGGGGGGGGGGGGGGGGGGGGATTCCATATTATGTACAATTATATAAATTACAATGAAGTGCTTGAAAAATTCAGTGAAAGTCCTTGAATTTGACTTGCCATGTCTTTATGAACCCTGCTTAAAGGATGTATAGTCCTAGGCCTATGTTGTTGTATAGGTGGAGTTATGGCCAATTTGCATATATTCACTTTTTTTCCCTCTAAGTACACATGTGGAACGGCATGAAAATCCTTTAAATTTTTTGTTTCAAACCATTTAGAAATGTTGATCCAAATGTGACACACTGGCCCAATTATTTATAGAAAGACCCACAAATGTCATTCTCTTCATGGTGATGTACAAAGGTAGAAAAAAGTAATATCCTCCTTTGCGTGTTCGGGTATTATTCTACACACTGGCTATCATTCTAATGAGCTCGGCCCCCAAACAAGACCAAATTTGGTTGGTCCAGACCGGACCAAATATCTGCCAATCTTAGACGTGACTATGTTCCACAAGTTTGGACATCACAGTATAGCAGAGTAGAGTACAGCACAGAAGAGTATAGTTCAGTACAGCAGAGTATAGTTTAGTACAGCAGGGTCACATTAGCTTTCAGAAATCTGCATTTTAAAAACGCAGACCATAAAAAAGTCGATATTAAAAGTCAACAGTGTTTTTTTGCTTCAATAGAGTAATCAGGGGCGTGCAACTATGGTTTATCATCACAAAAATAAATTAATGCCAAACATTCGGCAGAAAATGGCTTCATTTTCATCAGATGACAACAGAAGTGCAACGCTACTTGACTAGCAGCCACACAAGTCAATTAGCTTACAATGAAAAAGCTAGGTATTTTTTTGCAAAACGAAGCACGTGCATCATATTTCTAATGTTTATCATAGAATGAATGTAGCCATCTATATTCCCTAATGTTTTGCTTGAAGATAATCTTGCATTTTAAAGGAGAAAAATACACAGAAAATTAGCTACACATCAGTCAGAATGCTGTCTGCTGATAGAATGCCCGTTCGTGAATACGTGAATTTGCTTAGTCTGACGACGACAGCACAGATTTCTCATCCGAGTGGAGAAGTGCAACTGAAGCACAACATTTGTCTGAAGCAGATATTACAATAAGAAGCATTTTAGATGTGCGTTTAAAAAACACAGCAAGATGTGTTTTATTTTTTATTTTAAATATGCAGAATTCTGTGTTAACGCGACCCCTGGTACTGTAGAGTACAGTAAAGAGTAGCGTATAGTTCAGTAGAGTAGAGTACAGAAAAGTAGAATCAAGTACAGTATATTATATTATACTGTACCCTACTCATTTGTGCTCTACTGTACCATACTCTAATGCAACTGTGGTTTGGGACAAATAGGATTCCCCATTGTGGCCAATTCAATTGAAGTCATTCTGTTGCAGATTTTTCTCTACTGTACCATACTCTACTGCAACTGTGGTTTGGGACAAAATATGATTTCCCCATTGTGGCCAATTCAATTGAAGTCATTCTGTTGCAGATTTTTCGGTCACTGTTACCGATTTGGTAATACAACTCAAACAAAATTGTTCTCAGTAAAAACACTAACTAAATGGTAGGTCTATCTATACTTGTTACTTGCATGAACTTTCATAATTCTCCCTCATGCGGGAGAGAAATTAGAAAATATCTTAAAAGATATGTGGATTTTTCGAAAATGATGGGGGGGAAATCGATACAGTTACATATCGCAATATTATTTTGGACTATATTATATCGATACCATGACTCAGACTATCGATTTGTTAAAAAAAATAAGTTGGCAGGTAGCGTTAGCACTAGTTGGCTGTACCTGCACTGAAACTCATATACTTCTTATCCTATAACTTGCTCTACATCTTTTTGAAGTGTGTCAACATGTTTCTAGCACTTTTATTTCCATGACTGATCAAAACTAATTTTCTTGTCTCTCTGCAGCAGACATATACAGTGCATTCGGAAAGTATTCAGACCCTTTGACTTTTCCACATTTTGTTACGTTACACCCTTCTTCTAAAATTGATTAAATTGTTTTTTTCCCCATCATCAATCTACACACTATACCCCATAACGACAAAGTAAAAACAAGTTTTTAGAAAATTTTGCAAACTTATTAAAAATAAAAAAGGGAAATATCACATTTACATAGTGATGGCTATTTAACAGTCTGATGGCCTTGAGATAGAACCTGTTTTTCAGTCTCTCTGTCCCAGCTTTGATGCACCTGTACTGACCTTGCCTTCTGGATGATAGTGGGGTGAATAGGCCGTGGCGCGGGTGGTTGATGGCCTTCCTGTGACATCGTGTGCTGTAGGTGTCCTGGAGGGCAGGCGGTGTGCCCCCGGTGATGCGTTGGGCAGAACGCACCACCCTCTGGACAGCCCTGCGGTTGCGCGCAGTAAAGTTGCCGTACCAGGCAGTGATAAGGCCCGACAGGATCCTCTCAATTGTGCATCTGTAAAAGTTTGTGAGGGTCTTAGGGGCCAAGCAAAATGTATTCAGCCTCCTGAGGTTGAAGAGGCACTGTTGCGCCTTCTTCACCACACTGTCTGTGTGGGTGGACCATTTCAGATTGTCAGTGATGTGTATGCAGAGGAACATGAAGCTTTTCACTTTCTCCACTGCGGTCCCGTCGATGTGGATGGGGGCGTGCTCCCTCTGCTATCTCCTGAAGTCCGATCAGCTCCTTCGTTTTGTTGACGTTGAGGGAGAGGTTATTTTCCTGGCACCACTCCGCCAGGGCCCTCACTTCTTCCCTGTAAACTGTCTCGTCATTGTTGGTAATCAGGCCTACTACTGTTGTGTCGTCTGCAAACTTGATGATTGAGTTGGAGGTGTGCGTGGCCATGCAGTCGTGGGTGAACAGGGAGTACAGGAGGGGGCTGAGCACGCACCCTTGTGGGGCCCCTGTGTTGAGGATCAGCGAAGTGGAGGTGTTGTTTCCTACCTTCACCACCTGGGGGCAGCCCATCAGGAAGTCTAGGACCCAGTTGAACAGGGCGGGGTTCAGACCCAGGGCCCGAGCTTAATGATGAGCTTGGAGGTTACTATGGTGTTGAAGGCTGAGCTATAGTCAATGAACAGCATTCTGACAAAGGTATTCCTCTTGTCCAGATGGGATAGGGCAGTGTGCAGTGCGATGGCGATTGCATCGTCTGTGGATCTACCTTGCTTTCTCAGGTACAGCAACAATGGTGGACATCTTGAAGCAAGTGGGGACATGTCCGTAAACACTCCAGCCAGCTGTCTGCGCATGCTCTGAGGACACGGCTAGGGATGCCGTCTGGGCCGGCAGCATTGCGTGGGTTAACAGGTTTAAATGTCTTACTCACGTCGGCCACGGAGAACGAGAACCCACAGTCCTTGGGAGTGGGCCGCGTCGGTGGCACTGTGTTATCCTCAAAGCGGGCTAAGAAGTAGTTTAGCTTGTCCAGGAGCAAGACGTCGGTGTCCGTGACGTGGCTGGTTTTCCCTTTGCAATCTGTGATTGTCTGTAGATCCTGCCACATATGTCTCGTGTCTGAGCCATTGAATTGCGACTTCACTTTGTCTCTGTGCTGACGTTTTGCCTGTTTGATTGCCTTACGGAGGGAATAACTACACCGTTTTTATTAGACCATAGTCCCAGTCACCTTGCCATGGTTAAATGCAGTGGTTCGCGCTTTCAGTTTTGCGCGAAATGCTGCCATCTATCCACGGTTTCTGGTTTGGGTAGGTTTTAATAGTCACCGTGGGAACAACATCCCCTATACACTTCCTGATTAACTCATTCACCGTGTCCGTGTATACGTCATGTTATTCTCAGAGGCTACCCAGAACATATCCCAGTCCGCGTGATCAGAACAATCTTGAAGCATGGATTCTGACTGGTCAGACCAGGGTTGAATAGACCTTAGCACGGGTACTTCCTGTTTGAGTTTCTGCCTATAGGAAGGGAGGAGCAAAATGGAGTCATGATCTAATTTGCCGAAGGGAGGGCGGGGGAGGGCTTTGTAGGCATCTCGAAAAGGCGAGTAGCAGTGGTCTAGTGTTTTTCCTAAGCGAGTAATACAGTCAATGTGTTGATAGAACTTTTGTAGCGTTTTCCTCAAATTTGCTTTGTTAAAATCCCCAGCTACAATAAATGCGGCCTCAGGATCAGACCAGAGAATCTTGTTTCTCATGGTCTGAGAGTCATTTAGGTGCCTTTTGGCACAGAAATGGTTGTCCTTCTGGAAGGTTCTGCCATCTCCACAGAGGAACTCTGGAGCTCTGTCAGAGTGACCATAGGGTTCTTGGTCACCTCCCTGACCAAGGCCCTTCTCCTCCGATTGCTCAGTTTGGCCAGGCGGCCAGCTCTTGGAAGAGTCTTGGTGGTTCCAAACTTCTTCCATTTAAGAATGATGGAGACCACTGTGTTCTTGGGGACCTTCAAAGCTGCAGACATTTTTTTGTACCCTTCCCCAGATCTGTGCCTCGACACAATCCTGTCTCGGAGCTCTACGGACAATTCCTTCGACCTCATGGCTTGGTTTTTGCTCTGACATGCACTGTCAACTGTGGGACCTTAAATAAACAGGTGTGTGCCTTTCCAAATCATGTCCAATCAATTGAATTTACCACAGGCACCTGAGCTCAAGTCTCATAGCAAAGGGTCTGAATACTTATGTAAATACGGTATTTCTGTTTTTATTTGTAATACATTTGCAAAAAATCTGGTTTTGCTTTGTCATTATGGGGTATTCTGTGTAGATTGATGATTGACATTTTTTAAAATCCATTTTAGAATAAGGCTGTAAAATGTGGAAAAGGTCAAGGGGTCTGAATACTTTCCGAATGCACTGTAGTGAGCAATATGTTTGGAACATCAAATCGCAAGAAAATCCCAGTATCTAATTGCAATACATATAGAATTGTGAGAATCTCCCAAAAATATAGACTCTTAGCTTTCATTTGACACCAAATGTGATATGCTCCTATAAACCTCACGTTACATTTTAGTCATTTAGCAGACACTCTTATCCAGAGCAACTTACAGCATACATTTTCATACTGGTCCCCCATGGCAATCGAACCCACAACCCTGGCGTTCCAAGCGCCATGCTCTACCAACTGAGTTACACTGGACTACGTTGGTGTTCATGGGTAATTTTAGATGGAAATGAACATATCCTCCTGTGTGCTTGAGTGTGTTTGAGTTGCTGTGGTATAGATTGTATGCGAGTTGTAACAAATATTTAGTTATTATAAAATACTTACCAGTGAATATGAGGAGGACCATGTGTAGAGATATCCATGATGAGATCCCATTTGAGGCCAAAGTGTAGTAGGCCATTATAGCTAATGAACTAGGCCTAATATATTTGTTGCTACTTTGTTACAATGTTCCCAAAAATGTAACTAAGTAAGCTCTTCTTTGGTGTCCCGAAATCACTTAAGCAGTGACAAAAACAAAATCAACAAATGAGATTGCTTTGATTTAAAGATAATCTAACTAACGTTTACCAATTCCTTTCTGGCCAGACAACACACTGATTTTCAATCAATTATACAGCCAATACAGATGAAGTTATCTTGCTAGCTTGATGACAATGAAGAAACAATAGCTGTCTTGACAAAATACTGCAATCAAACGGTTAAACACAACAGTGCGTTGTAACTGGCTAGTTAGCTAGCGTAACAACAAAAGAGCGACATTGAATTTTAGATAACCAAACTGCTAGCTAACGATTACTCTAACGTAAGCTATCTATCTATTCCTAGCCAATATTAATCCATCTTCACATTACATGTGTAGATATATGTCTGAGTGGCGCTCCATCTCCTAGTATGATAAGCGTTGTGTTATGCATTGTGCCAGAACAGAGGAAAATACAAAGGCATTGCTAGCAATACAGTCAACTCCACCGTTAACTAACTAGCTCCTAGAACTCCCCTTTGTGTTAGCTAGCTAGCTAACGTTAGTGATCAACGCTAACGTTAGCTATCGTTAACAAAGCTAGCTAGCTGCGTTAGCACAATTACGTTTCATTACCAACATTGAAATCGAACATAAATATGTCACCATATATAAACTAAAAAAACAACAACAATATAACCGAAAGAAAACTGTTACCTAAAAAACAAACGAGCGTTGTAACCCGCTCTTCTCCTGTTTTACGCCTCCACAGCCTCGCAAATGCTAAATACAAGCTAGCCTGCTAACGTTAGCTAGCTTCCAAAGCAATGGCAGAACGGAACGAAAATATTATTGAGGTATCGTTTAAATGTCACTTCACTGTCTTCTTCTAGTGAAGGTGGCGAAAATGTTCCTTCAGAGTTTCATCATTATTGAAAATGTTAAAGCATAAGCCCCTAACACTCCGGGCTCTAAACTGTATGTAACAGTACATCCCGTGTAGCCACAACTACCTATGCATTGGCTGAATGTTGTTACAGCCGGGGTATCATTATCATTATCATCAGCGTCGTCGTCTTCTTCTTCTTCTTCTTCTTCTTCTTCATCTTCATCTTGTGCGTTTCCGGCAAACTAAACTGTGTATTGCGTATTGCTGCCATCCTCAGGTCGGAGTGCGAATTACACATTTAAATATCTATACCAGGGGTGTCAAACGTCCGGCCCGCGGGCCGGATCAGGCCCGCAAACGGGTTTAATCCGGCCCGCGAGATGATAAAAAAAAAAAATGCGCTGCAATTTTTCAATAAAATAAACTGCTGTTCCAATTATGTCCACTGGATGGCGCAATAGCAATTGTGTTAAGCAAGCAAACTGTTTATACCGGGGCAGAGCAAGTAGGTCAAGCACGTGCAGCCAATGAGCTACTTTGTTTTGCCTGCGATATTTATTACGGCTTCTACTTTTAACATTATGTGCTTTGGCACCCTCATTGCCCCAATATGTCTCTGTCAAAAAAGGGAAAAGTGGACGCAGAGTGCAGAGTGTTCCAAGAAAAATGGTCATCCTATTTATTCACGGAATTGAATGGGAAAGCTGTATGTTTGGTGTGTTCAGAGCATGTTGCAGTGCTGAAAGAATATAACCTTCGTCGCCACTATGTGAGTCTTCATGCCGACAAATATGACAACTTTCAAGGACAGCGGAGATGAGAGAAGGTGAATGAACTGTTGGCGGGTCTGAAGAAACAGCAGTCTGTGTTTACTCACAGCCGAGACATCAGTGACGCTGCAGTGAAAGCTAGCTACCTCATTGCTAATGAAATCGCAGTGGCTTCAAAACCATTTAGTGAGGGTGAATTTGTAAAAACATGCATGATGAAGGCAGCGGAGATTGTGTGCCCTGAAAAGCTGCAGGCTTTTGCAAATATCAGCCTGACAAGAAACACAGTTGCAGACAGGATTTCCGATCTTTCAGTGGATTTGGACAGCCAGTTGAAGCAAAAAGTAAAGTCATTTATTGCGTTTTCGGTTGCAATTGATGAAAGCACGGACATTACAGATGTTGCACAACTGGCCATTTTTATCCGCGGAGTTGATGACACATTGACCGTCACCGAGGAGTTCGTGGAGTTGGTGCCGATGACAGATACAACGACAGCAGCCGATATTTTTACCGCACTCGTCGGCGCGCTGGACAGGGTCGGAGTGGACTGGTCCCGCGCTGTCAGCCTGGCTACAGATGGTGCGCCCTCAATGATCGGGAAAAAAGCAGGCGTTGTGACAAAGTTCAGAGAGAAAGTGCAATCTGCAAATGGAGGACGTGATTTTTTGACTTTTCACTGTATTTTGCACCAGGAGGCTTTGTGTTGCAAGTCATTAAAGATGGATGACGTCATGAAGGTGGTCATCCAAACTGTTAATTTCATCCGATCCAGAAGCCTGAATCACCGTCAGTTTGACAGCCTTCTCAGAGAGAAAGACCACATCTATGGCCTGCCATACCACACTGAGGTAAAATGGTTAAGCCGAGGTGCTGTGCTGAGGCGTTTCTTTGATTTACGAGAAGAAATTGAACAGTTCATGGAAGAAAAGGGCAAACCAGTGTTAGAATTTCATTCCGCAGAATGGATGCAGGCCCTTGCATTTATGGTGGATGTTACAGAGCACCTGAATAACTTGAACAAACAGCTGCAAGGGCGCAACAAAGTTGTCACGCAGTATTATGACAGCATACGTTCTTTCAAGTTGAAGCTGTCATTGTGGGAGACGCAACTTGCCGGTGGTGATGCAGCTCACTTCCCCTGTCTGAAAAATGTGTGCGCGACCCAACATGTGGCAGACATGAAGCGGTTCAAAGATAAAATAACGGGACTGTTACGGGAGTTTGAGCAACGCTTTCAGATTTATGTTTATATGTTTTTATGTTGATGTGCTATTGTTTTTAATTGATTTTATTTTATTTGTATATTTAACCTATTCTTGACTCTGTGGTTCTTGCACTTGTTTGGGGAACAGGATTTCATTATTTTCATCTACATTTCTGCCTGAGAAATGACACCCTGATATAGTTCTGTGATCTGTGAAACAGTTCTGTTAATCACTGAGGCATTGTGTGTTTGTGTGTTCTTTTTCTTTAGAATTTTCAAATAAACTTGACGTGTTTTATGATTAATAGTGATGTTGTGCTTGTACTATTTTGGACACACTGTCCTCAGGCTCCAGCTTTATGTTGTATGTTGATCGTATTAAAACAAAGAAAACAATCTGAAGTTGTTGTTTTTAAGTTATATATACCATGATTTTTCCGGTCCGGCCCACTTGGGAATAGATTTTCCTCCATGTGGCCCCTGAGCTAAAATGAGTTTGACACCCCTGATCTATACGCATCACCCGTAGGTGCAGGCCGGTAGAACAGAGAAACGACAACAGCTTCCTTGCTATTTCGCTCTGCCTGTCATTTGAGGCCAAAATTGTTACAAGCTAAAATGTGGTTACACCCGACTCAGCCAGGTATGAAAAATTAAATAGTATGAAAAATAAAAAAATTATGTATGCACTCACTAACTGTAAGTCGCTCTGGATAAGAGCGTCTGCTAAATGACTAAAATGTAAATGTAAACAAAATATTTGAAATAACTTGAAATATCTCAATCAAATTTTATTGGTCACAAACACATATTTAGCAGATGTTACTGCAGGTGTAGCGAAATGCTTGTGTTCCTAGCTCCAACAGTGCAGTAGTATCTAACAATTCACAATAATACACACAAATCTAAAAGTAAAAGAATGGAATTAAGAAATATATTAATATCAGGATGAGCGATGTCTGAGTGGCATTGACTAAAATACAGTAGAAAATAATACAGTATATACATATGAGATGAGTAAAGCAGTATGTAAACATTATTAAAGTGACTAGTGTTCCATTATTAAAGTGGCCAGTGATTCCATGTCTATGTACAGTGGGGAAAAAAAGTATTTAGTCAGCCACCAATTGTGCAAGTTCTCCCACTTAAAAAGATGAGAGAGGCCTGTAATTTTCATCATAGGTACACGTCAACTATGACAGACAAATTGAGAAAAAAAAATCCAGAAAATCACATTGTAGGATTTTTAATGAATTTATTTGCAAATTATGGTGGAAAATAAGTATTTGGTCACCTACAAACAAGCAAGATTTCTGGCTCTCACAGACCTGTAACTTCTTCTTTAAGAGGCTCCTCTGTCCTCCACTCATTACCTGTATTAATGGCACCTGTTTGAACTTGTTATCAGTATAAAAGACACCTGTCCACAACCTCAAACAGTCACACTCCAAACTCCATTATGGCCAAGACCAAAGAGCTGTCAAAGGACACCAGAAACAAAATTGTAGACCTGCACCAGGCTGGGAAGACTGAATCTGCAATAGGTAAGCAGCTTGGTTTGAAGAAATCAACTGTGGGAGCAATTATTAGGAAATGGAAGACATACAAGACCACTGATAATCTCCCTTGATCTGGGGCTCCACGCAAGATCTCACCCTGTGGGGTCAAAATGATCACAAGAACGGTGAGCAAAAATCCCAGAACCACACGGGGGGACCTAGTGAATGACCTGCTGAGAGCTGGGACCAAAGTAACAAAGCCTACCATCAGTAACACACTACGCCGCCAGGGACTCAAATCCTGCAGTGCAAGACGTGTACCCCTGCTTAAGCCAGTACATGTCCAGGCCCGTCTGAAGTTTGCTAGAGTGCATTTGGATGATCCAGAAGAGGATTGGGAGAATGTCATATGGTCAGATGAAACCAAAATAGAACTTTTTGGTAAAAACTCAACTCGTCGTGTTTGGAGGACAAAGAATGCTGAGTTGCATCCAAAGAACACCATACCTACTGTGAAGCATGGGGGTGGAAACATCATGCTTTGGGGCTGTTTTTCTGCAAAGGGACCAGGACGACTGATCCGTGTAAAGCAAAGTATGAATGGGGCCATGTATCGTGAGATTTTGAGTGAAAACCTCCTTCCATCAGCAAGGGCATTGAAGATGAAACGTGGCTGGGTCTTTCAGCATGACAATGATCCCAAACACACCGCCCGGGCAACGAAGGAGTGGCTTCGTAAGAAGCATTTCAAGGTCCTGGAGTGGCCTAGCCAGTCTCCAGATCTCAACCCCATAGAAAATCTTTGGAGGGAGTTGAAAGTCTGTGTTGCCCAGCGACAGCCCCAAAACATCACTGCTCTAGAGGAGATCTGCATGGAGGAATGGGCCAAAATACCAGCAACAGTGTGTGAAAACCTTGTGAAGACTTACAGAAAACGTTTGACCTGTGTCATTGCCAACAAAGGGTATATAACAAAGTATTGAGAAACTTTTGTTATTGACCAAATACTTATTTTCCACCACATTTTGCAAATAAATTCATAAAAAATCCTACAATGTGATTTTCTGGAATTTTCTTTCTCATTTTGTCTGTCATAGTTGACGTGTACCTATGATGAAAATTACAGGCCTCTCTCATCTTTTTAAGTGGGAGAACTTGCACAATTGGTGGCTGACTAAATACTTTTTTTCCCCACTGTATATAGGGCAGCAGCCTCTAAGGTGCAGTGTTGAGTAACCGGGTGGAGGCCGGCTAGTGATGGCTATTTAACAGTCTGATGGCCTTGAGATAGAAGCTGTTTTTCAGTCTCAGCTTTGATGCACCTGTACCGACCTTGCCTTCTGGATGATAGCGGGGTGAACAGGCCGTGGCTCAGGTGGTTGATGTCCTGGCCTTCCTGATGGCCAGGACATGATGATCTTTTTGGCCTTCCTGTGACATCGGGTGCTGTAGGTGTCCTGGAGGGCAGCCAGTGTGCCCCTGGTGATGAGTTGGGCAGAACGCACCATCATCTGGAAAGCCCTGTGGTTGCGGGTGGTGCAGGTGCCGTACCAGGCGGTGATACAGCCCGACAGAATGCTCTCAATTGTACATCTGTAAAAGTTTGTGAGGGTCTTAAGGGCCAAGCTGAATTTCTTCAGCCTCCTGAGGTTGAAGAGGTGCTGTTGTGCCTTCTTCACCACACTGTCTGTGTGGGTATCTATTTACTACTGTGAAGTGGGTCCAATTAAATGAGAGAGGGACGAATGGTAGCCTATCCTAATTTGTTGTAGGCCTATAGGCTATTTTGCGAATATGAAACCATCACAGTCAGAAAAGGTGAGGAATTTATTCTGCAATGATCATTGAAATTAAATAAATAATAGGAAATAGATGCCTATTTCTAATTATTTTAGAATGCAAAGATAAAATAAATAGATTTGAACTCTTCTCACTAACAGCAAATGATTGCATCTTGTTATTATATTTAGCTACCTGTTTTTTGTTACGAATAAGAGTGTCATCAAATATTCTTGCACAAGGCTACTAAAAAGGCTACCCTTTCCTTCTTGCAATGCAATACTTCAACCACTGTGCATATGCATGATCTGAAGTTTGCGGGAGGATAAGCACATTCTCACGTCAAGTAATTTCTTTATAAATTCCCAATTTTGTGTGAAAACTGGCGCATGCATGTTTTGGGGCATATTTTGTGCGTACGCAACGTTAATAAATGAGGCCCCTGATACCTATTGACCTTCCTCACAGAATTCTGGATAGAGAAAAACTGCCTTCCCAGCTCCTCTCTATCTCACTCACGTTACCACTCCTGGGTTAACCCCTCTACTATGATGCTTCTACATTCCATCCCCCCTAATGGGACCACCACATCTACCTCCTCCCTCTTCAGAGCTGCCTTCGCTACCTTATCTGCTGCCTCATTTCCCCTACCCCAACATGAGCTGGGATCCACAGAAAACCTACCTTACACCCTTTCTGACCCACCCTATCAGGTCTGGCCATGCCTTTGACTTCCCTTCTCTCAGCGAGACCAGGCTAGCAGCAGAGTCTGAACAAAAAACCCTTTAGGCCCCATTTCTTCCACCCACCCCAATGCCCACACTAGTGCTAGCGTTTCAGCAGAGAAGACTGAACCTCCATCAAACAGCCACTGAGGAACACACGGCCAGCAGACAGGGACCCCCACTTCCAGACCTCCCATTCTTAACTCCTCCCGCCATTCCTGCACTTAGGTTACATAGCTTGGCCTACCTCTTCTCACTCCATTTCCCTCACCTCCCCATTCCCATACCTCTCCCAACAGACCCCTTGCGAGGGAACTTGAGTCATTCCCCCATACTTTCATCCCGTAGCGCATGGCCAGATTAGCTCGTCGCAGCCTCAACTGAACCTCCTCCATTTCAACAAACAACACAGGGATAGGGGTAGTTCGAAATGCCCCACAACACAACCTCAGCACCCTTGCCTGTACCACATCCAACATCCACAGTGTTGTAGCCGTCGCCGCTCCAAATGCCATGCTCCAATAGTCAAGCACCGAGCGGATCATCGCTTGTTTAAATAATTTGCATGGTGCTTCTATCTGCTCCCCATGATATCTGGGTCAGACACTGCATTATATTAATGACATTAGAACACCTTTCAACTACTTTTTTCACTTGAATCCTCTAGGACATTCTCTCTTCCAACCAAACCCCCAGGAATTTGATCATCTTGACCCGTTCCAGCAGTGTATCATACATTTCAAGCCCTTGCTCCACCTTCTTTTTTTATATAAAAACATAAGGGCTTGGTCTAAATCCCCACTTATCTGCTCAGTACAACACCCTTCCCAATGCATCCTGCACCTTCTGGATATTCCTTCCTCTTTTCCAGAGCGCCCCATCATCAGCAAACAGGGAGAGGCCAAAACCAGGCTCGAGATCCTGGAAAATGTCATTCATCATTATATTAAACCCAATTGGAATAATTACACTTCCCTGCAGTGTCCCATTCTCTATCCCCACTGACTCAAAATAGGCCCCACCAACTCTGACCTGGATCGTCCGGTTCTTCAAGAAATCCTGGATCCAATTAAACAGATGTCCCCGCACCCCAGCAGCATACAACTTCAGCAGCAGTCCCCCTTTCCAGAGCATGTCATATGCCTTTTCAATGTCCAGAAACACCACCACCACTCCCTCCTTGTTGGCCAGCACCTTCTTTATGTCACATGGTACACCGTCCTAACCCATATCCACTCTGGTACGGGGAAAAGAGACCTTTACTCTCAAACATACAGTATGTTTTAATCTGTCTGTGCTCATTCTTTCCATTACTTTACACAGTACAGAGGTCAACGCTATGGGTCCATATGAGCCCGGGTGGGATGATTATTTTCCCGCTTTCACAATTGGCACCACTATGTGCATGTTTCCAGGCTGCTGGTAACTTCCCCTCCTCCCATACTGTATTCATTAACGGCAGCACCTCCTCCAGTACCAAATCATACAGGTGTTGAAGTTGTTCACAGCATAGCCTATCCTTACATGGGGCCGTTTCCTCCTCCTTGTATCGCCCGATGCAGATCATTCATTGTAAAAATAAACACATTGCTCGGGTCAATATTGTCATAGTTGGGCTCAAGCTTTTTATGTGGTAATAGTCTATTAACCTTACTCATTCCTTCTGCACGTTCTCTGTAAATTCCTCCTGTAGAGTCCAGGGGTCTAGGTCTTTCATCCACTTCATCAACCAATCTCCAGCGCGAGGCATGGGTTGTAAAAGTGAATTACTGTAATTCTACCCTGGACACTCCACACTTCAATCGCTATACAGTACATTCCAACTAGAGATTAATATTTTCCAGAAAATCTACCATGTTTCAAAACCATGAATAATTAATATTTATCCCGGGAAATGCAGCAAATATCGGAAGTGCCCATTTAAAGCATTTAAAAACAAGATATGGTCACTATGCCAGGGTTCTCCCAAAATAAGATTGTTGCTGCGCCACTTTGCCAGCTTGCCTGCGCCACTATGTGAAGATTTTACAGCAAGTGAAACTGATGTTTAGTAATGATAGAGTAACTTTGATCGCCAATAACATTGTTGTGAATTGCGAAACAGGCCATTCATAAAATCAGAGCGTTATCATGTTCCTTAATTTTGGAGTATTTTGGTATTTTATTAGGATACCCATTAGCTGTTGCAAAAGCATTAGCTACTCTTCCTGGGGTCCACACAAAACAGCTCAAGGACAGAACTACGTCATTGAAAAATAAATGTATAAAAAGGCACTCGTAGCCTACATATCAATACATACACACAAACTATCTAGGTCAAATAGGGGAGAGGCGTTGTGCCGTGAGGTGTTGCTTTATCAGTTTTTTTAAACCAGGTTTGCTGTTCATTTGAGCAATAAGAGATGGAATGGAGTTTCTGACACACACTTACCCCACCAGACATGCCACCAGGGGTCTTTTCACAGTCCCTAAATCCAGAACAAATTCAAGAAAGTGTACAGAGCCATTATTGCATGGAACTCTGACACACACTTACACCACCAGACATGCCACCAGGGGTCTTTTCACAGTCCCCAAATCCAGAACAAATTCAAGAAAGTGTACAGAGCCATTATTGCATGGAACTCTGTTTGACTATGCAAGCAATTTGGGGTTTTCAACACTTTGTTTATTATAAAAAGTAGAAGTGATGCAGTCAGTCTCTCCTCAAGTCTTAGCCAAGAGAGATTGGCATGCATAGTATTTATAATCAGCCCTCTGATTACAATGAAGAGCAAGACGTACCGCTCTGTTCTGGGCCAGCTGCAGCTTAACTAGGTATTTCCTTGCAGCACTCAGCCACACAACTGGACAATAATCAAGATAAGACAAAACTAGAGCCTGCAGGACTTTTTTTTTGTAGTGTGGTGTCAAAAAAGCAGAGTATCTCTTTATTATGGACAGACCTATCCCCATCTTTACAACCATTGAATCTATATGTTTTCACCATGACAGTTTACAATTTAAGGTAACGCCAAGTATTTTAGTCTCCTCAACTTGTTCAACAGCCACACCATTTATTATCAGATTCAGCTGAGGTCTAGAACTTAGTGAAGAATTTGTACCAAATACAATGCTCTTAGTTTTAGAGATGTTCAGGACCAGTTTATTACTGGCCACCCATTCCAAAACAGACTGCAACTCTTTTATAAGGGATTCAGTGACTTTATTAGCTGTGATTGCTGATGCGTATATGGTAAAATCATCAGCATACATGGACACACATCAGTGGTGGTCAGTGGCGTTTAAGATGAGGGAGGACGATTATTTTTTTCATGAGCATGAACTCATTTCTATTACAGCATATTGGATGACTGTCATTCATATTTCATTCACCCAGTTCAATGTAACAGCGTTAGGTTTAGGCTACTACATGATACTCAAATTTTCCCTATCATTAGTCCAACATTTGCAAACTAGAGTTTCTGTTGGACAAATTCAGGTATGTTTATCCATTTACATTTACATTTTAGCCATTTATCCCCGTTTTGTTCCGCTTGCTTCCGTTTAAGAAACTTTTTTCAACAGAATCGGTGGAATGAATACACCCCTGATCATGCGTAAACACAGTTCACTTTCATAGCAGCCATGTTGTATTCCTTCTCGCATCTATGTACTCTCCTCCTCTCACCATGTCCCTTCGCTTGTGGACTTCAATACACAACACATCAGCTGTATGTGACCAGGCGAAAAAACCTTTCCAAGACAAACCGCTACACAAAGCCTACATCTTTGTCACCATATTAGCTAAAGTAACGTCATATTCAGCATAGGTAATATAACCAATACAACCGGCTCTGATCGAGCAGAATTCATGGTTCCTTCTATTGGGCAAGTCGTCCAGGTCCTGAGGCAGCAAAGCATCCCCAAACCATCACACCACCACCATGCTTGACCTTTGGTATGATGTTCTTACTGTGTAATGCAGTGTTTGGTTTTCGCCAGGCATAATGGGACCCATCTCGTCCAAAAAGTTGACTCAAGTTTGCCAAAAAGCACCTGGATGATCATCAAGACTCTTGGAAGAACGTTCTATGGACAGATGATTCAAAAGCAATACTGGTTCCAGTAATGCCTGGCGAAAACCAAACTCTGCATTCCACAGTAAGAACATCATAGCAAAGGTCAAGCATGGTGGTGGTGGTGTGATGGTTTGGGGATGCTTTGCTGCCTCAGGACCTGGACGACTTGCCTTAATAGAAGGAACCATGAATTCTGCTCTGTATCAGAGAATTCTACAGGAGAATGTCAGACCATTCGTCTGTGAGCTGAAGCTGAAGCGCAGCTGGGTCATGCAGCAAGACAATGATCCAAAACACACAATCAAGTCTACATGAAAATTAATAAAAAGCAACAAATTGGAAGTTTTGGAATGGCCTAGTCAAAGTCCAGACCTAATCCCAATTGAGATGTTGTGGCAGGACTTGAAAGGAGCAGTTCATGCTTGAAAACCCACACGTCACTGAGTTAAAGCAGTTCTGCATGGAAGAGTGGGCCAAAATTCCTCCACAGCGACGTGAGAGACTGATCAACAACTACAGGAAGCATTTGGTTGGAGTCATTGCATCTAAAGGTGGCACAACAAGTTATTGAGTGTAAGGGGGCAATTACTTTTCACACAGGGGAATTGGGTGTTGCATAACTTTGTTTATGAAATAAATTAAATAAATATGTAATTGTTGTGTTATTTGTCCACTTATGTTCCCTTTATCTAATATTAGGTTTTGGTTGAAGATCTGATAACATTCAGTATCACAAATATGCAAAAGTAGAGAAAATTAGAAAGGGGGTAAATACTTTTTCATAGCACTGTAGCTCCTCAGACCTGGCCTTGGTCGGCAGGATCACTGGACAGAGAGTAGCAGTCCCAGCAACTGATGCCAACTGCGTCGCGGGATCCAAACTCAAAAGTTAGCTAGCTACTAAGAAACCTTCCAATACACTTTCAGAACAACAAACTTTCCAAAACAGCAAACTGAGCTCTCCCTCGTTCCGCATTTCAGCAGTAGGCCTGGGCTATCTCGACACAGAGCACGATCAGGACACACAGAGTGCACCTGTAGTAGGCTATAGCGTTGTCGAAGGGCAGTCAAACAAAAGTAAAATGACCAAAGTTGCTAAGCTTGCTAGATAACCTCCAACGAATGACAGAATATGTCCTATTTGGCAAAATCGAGTTGATGATTATACAGATAGCAGATCAGCTCATGAATAACGGGGCGATGAAGAGAGTAAATTGTTTAAATATCAAGGTATCTTAACGGGGACCAATTCTGTTGGTATCCATATCTACTCTCTTACCGTTTGTTGATCACACATTCTCTATCGAAGCTCTCATAATAACAATAATATGCCATTTAGCAGACGCTTACAGTCATATGGGCAGCAATACGAGACAGCGCAGAGAAGCGGTGTCACACCCTGGCTCTGGGACTCTATTTGTTGAGCCAGGGTGTGTTTATTCTATGTGTGATATGTCTATGTTGGGGGTTCTAGGTTGTCTGTTTCTATGTTTGCCTGTGTGACTCCCAATCAGAGGCAACGAGTGTCAGCTGTCGGCTGGTTGTCTCTGATTGGGAGCCATATTTAACTGTCTGTGTTTCACATTGTGTTTGTGGGTTTTTGTTCCGTGTCGGTATTTGTTTACCGTGGACTTCACGAGTCGTGTTTTGTTTGGTATACTTGAACTAATTAAAGTCATGTTTGTTTCACACGCTGCGCCTTGGTCTACTCACTCCTACGACGATCGTGACAGAAAAACCCACCATACCAGGACCAAGCAGCGTGTCCAGGAACACACGCAGGAGGTGACTCTTGTGGATGTCCTCCTCGGTTGGGGGCAGATTACTGAGGAGGAGGCCGTCCGGTACCGGAAGGCGATAAAGGGGGAGACCCAGGCAGGAGAGGAGCAGCGGCGCCAAACGGGTCAACGTCGGACAGGCGAGAGGCAACCCCAAGAAATTTTTAGGGGGGGGCACACGGCATGGGCGACTGGGCAGCAGGAGGCTGCCACAGGGCGAAATGGGAGACGAGGAGAGAAGGCCACCGGGTTACGGGAGCCATTGGCGAGAGGAGGGAAGGAAGTTGTAGAGGCACGGCGAGAGGTACTGAGGTGTATTGCCAGTCCGGTCCGGCCCGTTCCTGATCCCCGTTTAAGGCCAGTGGTGTGTGTTCCCAGTACGGTCCGGCCTGTTCCTGCTCCACGCACCAAGCCTACGGTGTGCGTCGCCAGCCCTGCCCGGCCTGTTCCTGCTCCACGCACCAAGCCTACGGTGTGCGTCGACAGCCCAGCCCGGCCTGTTCCTGCTCCACGCACCAAGCCTACGGTGTGCGTCGCCAGCCCTGCCCGGCCTGTTCCTGCTCCACGCACCAAACCTACGGTGTGCGTCGCCAGCCCTGCCCGGCCTGTTCCTGCTCCACGCACCAAGCCTACGGTGTGCGTCGCCAGCCCTGTCCGGCCTGTCCCTGCTCCACGCACCAAGCCTACGGTGTGCGTCGTCAGCCCAGCCCGGCCTGTCCCTGCTCCACGCACCAAGCCTACGGTGTGCGTCGCCAGCCCTGTCCGGCCTGTCCCTGCTCCACGCACCAAGCCTACGGGGTGCGTCGCCAGCCCTGTCTGGCCTGTCCCTGCTCCACGCACCAAGCCTACGGTGTGCGTCGCCAGCCCTGTCCGGCCTGTCCCTGCTCCACGCACCAAGCCTACGGTGTGCGTCGTCAGCCCAGCCCGGCCTGTCCCTGCTCCACGCACCAAGCCTACGGGGTGCGTCGCCAGCCCGGCCCGGCCTGTCCCTGCTCCACGCACCAAGTCTACGGTGCGCGTCGCCAGCCCGGTCCGGCCTGTTCCTGCCACTCGCACCAAGTCTACGGTGCGCGTCGCCAGCCCGGCCCGGCCCGTTCCTGCCACTCGCACCAAGCCAGGGGTGCGAGTCGTCAGTCCGGCACAACCCGTGCCTGGGTCATCGGTGCCAATTCAGGTACCGCTCTACTGCTCCACTAAGGAGCTGAAGCCTACCGCTCCTGCTACGTCCAGTCCAGCTCCAGCCAGCGGGGCCAGACCGGACCAGGGGCGCTATGGGGGGTTTGTTGGAGGGTGGTGGGCAAGACCGGAGCCGGAGCCGCCGCCGAGGAGGAATGCCCACCCAGCCCTCCCCTGTTTTGCTCGTATTTAGGCGCGGTCGCAGTCGGCGCCTTTAGGGGGGGGTACTGTCACACCCTGGCTCTGGGACTCTATTTGTTGAGCCAGGGTGTGTTTATTCTATGTGTGATATGTCTATGTTGGGGGTTCTAGGTTGTCTGTTTCTATGTTTGCCTGTGTGACTCCCAATCAGAGGCAACGAGTGTCAGCTGTCGGCTGGTTGTCTCTGATTGGGAGCCATATTTAACTGTCTGTGTTTCACATTGTGTTTGTGGGTTTTTGTTCCGTGTCGGTATTTGTTTACCGTGGACTTCACGAGTCGTGTTTTGTTTGGTATACTTGAACTAATTAAAGTCATGTTTGTTTCACACGCTGCGCCTTGGTCTACTCACTCCTACGACGATCGTGACAAGCGGGGGAAATGTTATAGCGGTATTTTGACATGCAACAGCGAGACGTGCTTTGATAAGGCGACCTATGGATTCAAATCAAATCAAATCAAATGTGATTTGCCACATGCACCGAATACAACCTTACAGTGAAATGCTTACTTACAAGCCCTTAACCAACAATGCAGTTTTAAGAAAGAAAATAAATTGATAAGTAAAAAATCAAAAAAAGCTAATAATTAAAGCAATTAGAGCCGCAGTAAAATAAAATAACAGTAGGGAGGCTATATACAGGGGGTACCGGTACAGAGTCAATGTGCGGGGGCACCGGTTAGTCGAGGTAATTGAGGTAATACAGTGGAAGAAAAAAGTATTTAGTCAGCCACCAATTGTGCAAGTTCTCCCACTTAAAAAGATGAGAGAGGCCTGTCATTTTCATCATAGGTACACGTCAACTATGACAGACAAAATTAGAAAAAAAAATCCAGAAAATCACATTGTAGGATTTTTAATGAATTTATTTGCAAATGATGGTGGAAAATAAGTATTTGGTCAATAACAAAAGTTTCTCAATACTTTGTTATATACCCTTTGTTGGCAATGACACAGGTCAAACGTTTTCTGTAAGTCTTCACAAGGTTTTCACACACTGTTGCTGGTATTTTGGCCCATTCCTCCATGCAGATCTCCTCTAGAGCAGTGATGTTTTGGGGCTGTCGCTGGGCAACACGGACTTTCAACTCCCTCCAAAGATTTTCTATGGGGTTGAGATCTGGAGACTGGCTAGGCCACTCCAGGACCTTGAAATGCTTCTTACGAAGCCACTCCTTCATTGCCCGGGCCATGTGTTTGGGATCATTGTCATGCTGAAAGACCTAGCCACGTTTCATCTTCAATGCCCTTGCTGATGGAAGGAGGTTTTCACTCAAAATCTCACGATACATGGCCCCATTCATTCTTTCCTTTACACGGATCAGTCGTCCTGGTCCCTTTGCAGAAAAACAGCCCCAAAGCATGATGTTTCCACCCCCATGCTTCACAATAGGTATGGTGTTCTTTGGATGCAACTCAGCATTCTTTGTCCTCCAAACACGACGAGTTGAGTTTTTACCAAAAAGTTCTATTTTGGTTTCATCTGACCATATGACATTCTCCCAATCCTCTTCTGGATCATCCAAATGCACTCTAGCAAACTTCAGACTGGCCTGGACATGTACTGGCTTAAGCAGGGGGACACGTCTGGCACTGCAGGATTTGAGTCCCTGGCGGCGTAGTGTGTTACTGATGGTAGGCTTTGTTACTTTGGTCCCAGCTCTCTGCAGGTCATTCACTAGGTCCCCCCGTGTGGTTCTGGGATTTTTGCTCACCGTTCTTGTGATCATTTTGACCCCACGGGGTGAGATCTTGCGTGGAGCCCCAGATTGAGGGAGATTATCAGTGGTCTTGTATGTCTTCCATTTCCTAATAATTGCTCCCACAGTTGATTTCTTCAAACCAAGCTGCTTACCTATTGCAGATTCAGTCTTCCCAGCCTGGTGCAGGTCTACAATTTTGTTTCTGGTGTCCTTTAACAGCTCTTTGGTCTTGGCCATAGTGGAGTTTGGAGTGTGACTGTTTGAGGTTGTGGACAGGTGTCTTTTATACTGATAACAAGTTCAAACAGGTGCCATTAATACAGGTAACGAGTGGAGGACAGAGGAGCCTCTTAAAGAAGAAGTTACAGGTCTGTGAGAGCCAGAAATCTTGCTTGTTTGTAGGTGACCAAATACTTATTTTCCACCATAATTTGCAAATAAATTCATTAAAAATCCTACAATGTGATTTTCTGGAAAAAGATTTCTCAATTTGTCTGTCATAGTTGACGTGTACCTATGATGAAAATTACAGGCCTCTCTCATCTTTTTAAGTGGGAGAACTTGCACAATTGGTGGCTGACTAAATACTTTTTTCCCCCACTGTATAAGATTGCATAGAACTGCACCATTTGGTATATCCCTATTAGTAATAGAGGAAGGAGTAGAAATTTGAGTTACTTTTCCAAGATTAGCACCATAGGGCCTGAGGCCGCAGCCTATGTCAATATGGGGAACTCTCAGAGTAACAAATGATGGAATGTTAAAAACGGACTTACATGGGCTGTGGTTGCTATCGTGCAACAGCACAAGCCCTCTTCGTGATTTGAAAACTGAGGGGGTATTCAAGTTGATATAATTCACATTTGAACCAAAAGCACTGGGTGAGCAGACCACAGTGGGCTTCTCTTTTGAGCTAACAATTAGCAGATCTAAGAGTCGAGTTCAAATGAATGGGTACAAGATTACAACTTACAACACACCTGGCAGTACAGACAACAGTACGACGATAATGCTTAGAAAGGATTGAAGGTATTACCTGAGCGGGGCTTGGTATGTCTCTGAGTCAATATCTTAATGCAGCCTTGAAGTGTGAAGAGAGGATCCAGGCTCCTAGATAGTTTGGGTGGAGTCCATCATCTCTATAGAGCATATTTTGTTTCCAAAAAGTGTTGAAGTTGTCAATAAAAGTCATGTCAACAGTGGCAGTAGTCTTTAAGACAGATATGAAGACCTAAGTGGCTGTTGAACCTTTAGCTGCCGTGACCCAGCGACGGCACGGGACCAGAGATAATCGGCTGCTTTTCAGAGCCTTTCAGGGTGTTGATCAGCTCATTAAAATCCTGTTTCATTAGCTCTGATTTACCCTTCGCCGTAGCCCCTGGGTAGCACAGGGTTTTTGCTCCAGGAACCAAGATGTGCCTCACCATGGAGTTACCAATGATGATGGCTGGAGGAAGGTGCCTCGATGATGATGGCAGCATTATCAACAGCACCTGTCTCTTTGCTCAAGAAATGCGATAACTTCTTCTTTCTTTCTTTTTCTTTTCTCTACCCTGCTCTGAAAGCGGCTCACTGCTGCAACTTAATATCAATGAAAGTCAAGTTTAAAATAATATCGTGTTAAACAATGCACGGGAACTCTGTCAGGGTGAAATAGTTCATTATTATGAACCAGTCCGTGGGTAATTAATGACACTTGTTTCTACTGTTATGAGAAAAACGTGAATTATATTAATATTGATATGAAATGTATGTATATGTATGGAAATCAATTATTTATCTATTATGAATTATTATTTGGGTGTATGGATTAATTCTTGGAGGCCTTATCTGTCAACAATGTGGCCTCATTAATCTGGGTACTGTGGCCAGGCAAAACCCCCTCCCTCCCCATTTCCTTTGAAACTTTTACGCTTATTGCAGATTTTGCTGCTGCTGAACCAACCTGCTGAAGCAAGACAGAATGAGAGCGATGACCATGACAGTGGGTCGTTTGTCGAGCTGAGAAATTATATTTTAAAAAATGATTAATTATGCCCAGCTCACGAGGTCTCTTGAGGATGTGAGGCCTGAGGCAATTGCCTCTTCTGCCTAATGGTAAGTCCGCCACTGCATAGGATGATGCTCTCTCTAAATCCAGTGCTGAATATCAGGGAGGGGAACGAACACATCATGCAGGATCAAGGGGATTGTATTCTGTTCACCAGTGATGCTAAAGTTCTACCTCCTCTCTCAATTTTGGGATAGCCATCTCATTTGGGATTTAATTTGGTGGCAGATAATGATTCTAATACAAGGGACTTTGTTTTCCTTATGTAATGCGTGGAGCTTGTATCAAAGCCACTATTTAAGAACACACAACAGATTAGAAGCAGATTCAGTAGCTTACTGTAAAACAACAACAACACCAACAAACCTTATCCTTCTTTGACTTGTTTTAATTACTACTTTTTTATATTTTTCCAATATAGCATTAGAACTAATACTAATTTCTCAAATGTTGCTCGTGTAGTTAAATGTAAACAAAGTTTTCTAAAATGTATAAAATGGTTTGAAAGCTGCATACTACCTATTAAATGATGCAAGCAAAGAAGAAAATAATTCAGCTTTTGTTTCATTTACATTTTTGTCATTTAGCAGACGTTCTTATCCAGAGCAACTTACAGTTAGTGAGTGCATACATTTTTCATACTGGCGCCCCGTGGGAATCAAACTCACAACCCTGGCGTTGCAAACGCCATGCTCTACCAACTGAGCTACATGGAGCCAGTATTGTTTCAGTATTGTTAAATTATTTGATAATTGGTAGTTGACTGTCCTGCGGAGAAATGATTCATGGACGTGTCAGTAAGCTATATTCTATATTTTGTTCTGAAGTTGTAATTTGGGTGTATTTCTAGTTGAAGACACACAAACATGTCTATTTTAGGAGAATATTGGAATATTTGGCACATTAAGAGACCAGTAACAGTATCACATACAATATAGTCTCAAATGCAGCCTTATCTGTGGCCCCTGCAACTTCCAGCTTTGACAAAGCAGAGGTGGATGTTGCTGTAATAACAGTATATATTTGTCATGAGCCTGCATCCAAATGTGTGATATTCTAAGGGTCTACGTCTTGCCAATTACCACAGCAGGATTAAATAGTTGGTTGTCTTGGAAACTGGTGAAAGTACTGAGGTGAGAGGGATTGGTACACCATGTCCAGATACAGAACGCAAAAGAGAACAGCAGCCATCTTTGTTTAAAACGGGACATGTTCACCTGTGTTGAGAAGTCACCCTGATAGACCATCATTTCATATACAGTACCAGTCAAACGTTTGGACACACCTATTCATTCAATGGTTTATCTTTATTTTTACTATTTTCTACCTTGTAGAATAATAGTGAAGACATCAAAACTATGAAATAACACATATGGAATCATGTAGTAACCCAAAAAAGTGTTATATATATATATATTATATATTTTAGATTCTTCAAAGAACCCACCCTTTGCCTTGATGACAGCTTTGCACACTCTTGGCATTCTCTAAACCAGATTCACCTGGAATGCTTTTCCAACAGTTTTGAAGGAGTTCCCACATATGCTGAGCGCTTGTTGGCTGCTTTTCCTTCACTCTGAGGTCCAACTCATCCCAAACCATCTCAATTGGTTAGAGGTCGGGTGATTGTGGAGGCTAGGTCATCTGACGCAGCAGTCCATCACTCTCCTTCTTGGTCAAATAGCCCTTACACAGCCTGGAGGTGTGTTGGGTCATTGTCCTGTTGAAAAATAAATGATTGTCCCACTAAGCCCAAACCAGATGGGATGGCGTAACGCTGCAGAATGCTGTAGTAGCCATGCTGGTTAAGTGTGCCTTGAATTCTAAATAAATCACCAAGTGTCACCAGCAAAGCACCCCCACACCATCACACCTCCTCCTCCATGCTTCACGGTGGGAACTACACATGCAGAGATCATTCATTCACCTACACTGCGTCTCACAAAGACACAGTGGTTGGAACCAAAAATCTCCAATTTGGACTCCAGACCAAAGGACAGATTTCCACCGGTCTAATGTCCATTGCTCTTGTTTCTTGGCCCAAGCAAGTCCCTTCTTATTATTGGTGTCCTTTAGTAGTGGTTTCTTTGCAGCAATTCGGCCATGAAGGCCTGATTCACGCAGTCTCCTCTGAACAGTTGATGTTGAGATGTGTCTGTTACTTGAACTCTGTGAGGCATTTATTTGGGCTGCAATTTCTGAGGCTGGTAACTCTAATGAACTTATCCTCTGCAGCAGAGGTATCTCTGGGTCTTCCTTTCCTGTGGCGGTCCTCATGAGAGCCAGGTTCATCATAGCGCTTGATGGTTTTTGTGACTGCACTTGAAGAAACTTCTTGACATTTTCCATATTGACTGACCTTCATGTCTTAAAGTAATGATGGACTGTTGTTTCGCTTTGCTTATTTGAGCTGTTCTTGTCATAATATGGACTTGGTCTTTTCCCAAATAGTGCTATCTTCTGTATACCACCCCTACCTTGTCACAACACAATTGATTGGCTCAAACGCATTAAGAAGGAAAGAAATTCCACAAATTAACTTTTAACAAGGCACACCTGTTAATTGAAATGCATTCCAGGTGACTACCTCATGAAGCTGGTTGAGAGAATGCCAATAGTGTGCAAAACTGTCATCAAGGCAAGGGTGGCTACTTTGAAGAAACTCAAATATAAAATATATTTTGATTTGTTTAACACTTTTTTGGTTACTACATGATTCCATATGTGTTATTTCATAGTTTTGATGTCTTCACTACTATTCTACAATGTAGAAAATAGTAAAAATTAAGAAAAACCCTTGAATAGTATGTAGTAAACTATGTATGTAAACTCTTTGACTTTCAAATAATTACAGTTTTAGACAAATATCATATGTCATATCATCGAATTCCCAGTCCGATTGGAATCTTTTAGATGGTTTACTTTGCTCATTCAATAGTGCATCATTGTGTCAAACAGAGACCCCTGGTGGCTGTATACATAAAGGTTTCTGAAAATATAAAATAAATTGAATCAGAATGACTAGAATGTGGCTAACATTACACTAGATGGCAGCATTGACTAAAATGTCAAATTTCTCACCTCTGTTCTACCATCATTAGCAAACTATAAGTCTCCCCCTTCAAATGAGACCTTTATTAATTGAGAGATGAGAGGAAGAGATTTATAAAGGGCCTATCTGTAGATCCTTGACAGATCTCAAGAGACACAGTAGTCACCTGACAGAGACAGGCAGAATACTATTTGTTCTTATCTCCCTCTCTTCAGCAAGGACATTTACAGTGCTCAAAGTTTCCAGATAATGTTGAAAACATCCTTTCACAACCATCACAGTCACCGGTTCTCAAATGCTCTTGTATCTAAGAGAAGAATGGAAAAAGATAAAGTCAAAATTGAGAAATCTATACAGTACATCACAGTGGTTTTGTGAATCAATAGCTTACTGTCTCCTGTTCATGTATCTTTGGTAAACTCGTTGGTCATTCTAAGATCTTCAGATAGAAGAGGAATGTGATCGAAGTTGATAGCTACAATATCCTTACTTGCATCATGGCAAGTGAATGAGAATCCCTCCAAGAGTACAGTTTATCATGTCTGCCTGATATAGCCTCTGTCACAGGCTTTCACCTTACCTTGAGCGAAGCCTGGGCATCCGAGGCTAGTCCTGATGTAATTTCACTGAAGTTAAATGAGGGGAACATTTAGGGTGCATCAGGTTAGTTAGATAGATAGAGTGATTGTATAGGCCTGTCAATATGTCTTAGTAAGGTAATAAGGAATGCAAAAAAGAGATAACATTGTTAATTTTCATATGGTGTTTTATACACCTGACAATGATGGAAAAAGTGATGCAAACCAACACTGCAGTAATACTAATGTGGTAACACTTTACTTGACACCTAGCGTCATATCATGTTATGATACGGTCATAACCATGTCATAAATGTCATAACAGCTGACATGACTTGTCATAACCGGTCATAACATGGTCATAACACCTTCATGACCTTAATATTTACACCTGTTGTGACATATATTGTTATTTTATGGTTGTTTATGACACCTACATAAGTGTCAAAACCCACATTTGTTCAAATGTATTTTGCCAATAAGTTTTCTTTTGTTTGAAAGTTTGTTTCTTAAAGCCTTTATTGTTGTTGTAATGAATTCTTTAAAGTTTTTACACTTTATGACACTGTCAAGAAGCATTATGACCATCCTGTGTCACTTTACTTGGACTAAGAAAATACACTTTATGACACTGTCAGGAAGCATTATGACCATTAGCATCATACAAGCCAGATAGGCCTATCACGTACAGTACATGCCATTATGTCAGTCATCAGTCAAAAAGAGGGTGTCTTGTCCCACTCCTGAAATCTGCTCCTGCATTCATCCCAGTAATCATCAACATGTCTGACATCAATGTGTGAGCAATTACAATGATAATTCAATATGGTCCATTTCAGAAAATGTTACACAGTATAACTAAAATAATTTTGACAAGTAGGCTATCGTGTAATGGAATGTTTCTCCTTGTGTGTTAGGTTTTGTGGGTTTTGACACTCTTATGTAGGTGTCATAACCAGCCATAAAATAATGCAATATATTTCACAACAGGTCTAAATATATGTGTCATGACAGTGTTATGACAATATTATGGCAGGTTATGACAAGTTATGTCAGCTGTTGACATGTTATGACATAGTAATTTTTTTATTTTTTTTTAGTCATTTAGCAGACGCTTTTATCCAGAGCAACTTACATACATTATTTTAATTTTTTTTCTCATACTGGCCCCCCGTGGGAATTGAACCCACAACCCTGGCGTTGCAAGCGCCATGCTCTACCAACTGAGCTACATGACTGTGTTATTACACTGGGTGTCAAGTAAAGTGTTACCACTAAGGGGTACTTTTAGTTTTACTCAGCTAAACATAGCACCATAGATTCCAATGTGAGAGATATATAAACATCACCTGTAAAGTGTAAAGTGGTTGAGTGACAGGTGTGGACTCCGCTAGTTGGAACAGCCATTTGGGAATGAATATTTCCAGATGTCTTGCAGCGTTTACCCAGACAGTTTCGAGGGGGGATAGAGAAACAGCACAGAGAGAGTACCATGCAAATGAACACAGAGATGCAAATCTTTACTGGCAAGTCGTATATTTTGACAGCCATCTGTGCAGATGCCTTTTCTCTTTCAACATAATGAGCAATTAAAAGTAGTCCCACTTAATTCTGCAGTACCAGTGTTGCTGCATGGCTGGTTCTGGGAGCATATATCTACTGTATAGAAATATTGGTAGTGGATTCAGATTTTTGCAGATTAGAACGTGTGCAGATCTTGTCGCAAACAGGCACACTTTAAAAAGACAAAGTCTCAAAACACCATGATTGTGTAATGAAATCATGGAAAGTAGAGCGCCTAAGCTGAAATCTGGTGTTTGGAGGCTGTTTGAATGTAAACTCAATGTAAGTGTTTTAAAACAGAAATGAATGACTCTGAAACACCCAAAGTGGTTAATCAATGTGAATAATGTTATTTTTGAGAGTGTTGTGAAAACACTTTGAGGGTTTAAGTGCATGTAAAATGCAGCATCAAAACACAAAAACTGTGGAATTCCACCTTAATTTTTTCAATGCTTTATTTAGACATATTAGAAAAAGGAGGGGCAATAAGATGATACATTGGAATTTTCGTTGGAATTTTACCCACTCAACCACACAGCCACACTGTAAGAAATTATTCAGGGCTGACAAAAAACAAAACAACCATCACATAATTAATAAAACATGAATGCAAGTCGTGCAGAGCCTGTGGTCTAGCATTAACGAACCCGGCTTAGACTCGCCATCCCTCTCCCCACCGAAGACCGGGGTTAAATTCCCCACTCCAACCCTTCAATCTGTTTCTCCTACCTATCTGTATCTCCTCTGTAATTTCATAACTGTCTCAATAAAGTGTCAAATGTATGCAAGTAGTTTATCATTTTTAATTTCATTTTACCAAAATATTCTAAGAATTAATCCAACTAAATATGTTGCTCAAAATGTAAGTATCTTTCTTGAGGATCACCTTGAAGGATTGTGGGTAAAACATTTTTTTTTTACTTTAGGAGTCTTTCACACAACGTTGTATACATGTTTGAAGAAAGAAAAGTATATTTCTATATTAGTATTAAGCTTGTTGTGCCATGAGGTGTTATGGATCATGATAAACCGTCAGGCAAATTGACGTTCAATGAGGACAGCACCGATTACCACATTCATGATCATCAACAGAAGAGGCAAGTGCAGAATCCACAATTCTTGCAGTTCAACCTCCAGTTAGTGTTGGTGATTTGATCACTGAGCTTGACAATACCTGCCAAAATAGTATAAAATGGCAAATGATCAAATACATAAAATAATTTTAAACATTAAGACACCTCAGAAAAAAATGATATTTTTCCACTGGACAGGATTCAAAACATCATAATGGTGTTTATAAGCTTTAGAGAGAGGAAATGACACCAAAAGAAAAGGTTTCTAATTCTGCACTAAACAGGACTCGAAACACCGAAATAGTGTTTTCAATCTTTTCTGTTAGTGCCCCCAGTTCCTGGCAAGGTGCTGCACAACACTTGATTAAGTGGTGTTACAACACACCATGTTATGTTTCAAAACATCGCAGGATGATTGTTTCAATACTCCAACAAAGTTAAGGTTTCGTCTCCTTCAAGTTGTTGGCAGCTCAGTTACCATTAGTTTTGGTGTTACAAAGCACTTAATTTTAACAGTGCAGTGCCATTCTAATTTTTTAATATCAGTAGATATGCAAAAAAAGGACCAAAAAAATAAACTTTTGTGATCAGAAATGCTTTGGCATTGCTGTTTAGGAATTCACTGCATTTTGAACTGGGAAATTCTGGTGATTTATTAACACTTATCAGGACCTGGAAAGGCCTTTCCACTGTGATTGTCACATAGGGAAGGATAAATAGTTGAGGTGCTATGTGTGTTCAAATTTGGCTCAAGATCGTCAGTTAAAAAGTCCCCTTTAATTTATCTTCTCGCAGTATGCACATGCAAACAATAAGACTGATTTTCAAATATTCTAATGATTTCTGATAAAATGCAAGGCTATGATTGTGCCAGTTGAATGCTGACTTATTGTTGGACTACATGTTTTCATAAATCATAATACTGGTATCTTCTACTGAAACACATTTGAGAAATGATCATTAATAATAATAAGACAATATGTATTTCATTTAATAATTTCCGCATATGCCTCAGTGCAATATGCAATAGAGTGCATTGGATCCTTTTGTCTTCTATCTGTGTGGGTGTTCAATTAACCCAATCAGCCAAGGGCTAACCCTGGCTCTAAACTCTGGTCTGAGGATAGATAAGCACTGGACAGATCGTTATGGCTGTTCTTAAGGTTAACTGATGTGATGTTGTGTGTTGTTCTTGCACTGTCGATGATATTGACACTCTCCCTCAAGTGAGAAACCCATGTTTAGTAAAACAATACAGTCATTTCAGGGAACATTCTGATGGAGGTTCTGGGAACTGGAAAATAAAGCAGAGATAGATTATCACTTTTTTTTATGTTGTCATTTAGCAGACACTCTTATCCAGTGCATTCATTTTAAGATAGCAACATATCAACAATGACAAGCCACCGGGGTCTGACAAATTGGATGGAAAATTACTGAGGATAATAGTGGACGATATTGCCACTCCTATTTCAAATAAAATGAAATCAAATTTCATTGGTCACATACACATATTTAGCAGATGTTATTGCGGGTTAGCAAAATGTTGTTCCTAGCTCCAACAGTGCAGACTTAGTATTTAACAATTCACAACAATACACACAAATCTAAAAGTTAAAGAAAGCCATTAAGAAATATATAAATATTAGGACGAGAAATGTCGGAGTGGCATAGACAAAAATACAGTAGAATAGAAGACAGTAAATACATATGAAATGAGTAAAGCAGTATGTAAACATTATTAAAGTGACTAGTGTTGCATTATTAAAGTCTCCAGTGATTCCATGTCCATGTATATAGAACAGCAGCCTCTCAGGTGCAGGGTTGAGTAACCGGGTGGTATCCGGCTAGTGAAGGCTATTTAACATTCTGATGGCCTTGAGATAAAAGCTGTTTTTCAGTCTCTCGGTCCCAGCTTTGATGCACCTGTACTGACCTCGCCTTCTGGATGATAGCAGGGTGAACAGGTCGTGGCTCGGGTGGTTGATGACCTTGATGATCTTTTTGGCCTTCCTGTGACATCGGGTGCTGTAGGTGTCCTGGAGGGCAGGCAGTGTGCCCCAAATGATGCGTTGGGCAGACCGCACCACCCTCTGGAGAGCCCTGCAGTTGCAGGCGGTGCAGTTGCCATACCAGGCGGTGATACAGCCCAACAAGATGCTCTCAATTGTGTATCTGTAAACGTTTGTGAGGGTCTTAGGGGCCAAGCCGAATTTCTTCAGCATGCTGAGGTTGAACAGGCACTGTTGCGCCTTTTTCACCACACTGTCTGTGTGGGTGGACCATTTCAGATTGTCAGTGATGTGTACACTGAGGAACTTTAAGCTTTTCACCTTCTTCACTGCGGTCCCGTCGATGTGGATAGGGGCATGCTCCCTCTGCTGTTTCCTGTAGGCTGTCTTGTCATTGTTGGTAATCAATCAAGGCCTACTACTCGTGTCATTTGCAACCTGATTATTGAGTTGGAGGCGTGCATGGCCACGCAGTCGTGGGTGAACTGGGAGTACAGGAGGGGGCTGAGCATGCACCCTTGTGGGGCCCCTGTGTTGAGGATCAGCGAAGTGGAGGTGTTGTTTCCTACCTTCACCACCTGGGGGCGGCCCGTCAGGAAGTCCAGGACCCAGTTGCACAGGGCGAGGTTCAGACCCAGGGCCCCGAGCTTAATGATGAGCTTGGAGGTTACTATGGTGTTGAAGGCTGAGCTATAGTCAATGAACAGCATTCTTACATAGGTATTCCTCTTGTCCAGATGGGATAGGGCAGTGTGCAGTGCGATGGTGATTGCATCATCTGTGGTTCTATTGGGGTGGTAAGCAACTTTAAGTGGGTCTAGGGTGTCATGTAAGGTAGAGGTGATATGATCCTTGACTAGCCTCTCAAAGCACTTCATGATGACAAAAGTGAGTGCTATGGGGAGATAGTCATTTAGTTCAGTTACCTTTGCTTTCTTGGGTACAGGAACACTTGAAGCAAGTGGGGACAGCAGACTGGGATAGGGAGAGATTGAAAATGTCCCTAAACACTCCAGCCAGCTGGTCTGCGAATGCTCTGAGGACGCGGCTAGGGATGCCGTCTGGGCCGGCTGCTTTGCGAAGGTTATCATGCTTAAATGTCTTACTCACGTCGGCCACAGAGAACGAAAGCCCCCAGTCCTTGGGAGAGGGTCATGTCGGTGGCACTGTGTTATCCTCAAAGCGGGCGAAGAAGGTGTTTAGCTTGTCCGGGAGCAAGACGTCGGTGTCCGCGACGTTGCTGGTTTTCCCTTTGCAATCCGTGATTGTCTGTAGACCCTGCCACATACTTCTCGTCTCTGAGCCGGTGAATTGCGACTCCACTTTGTCTCTGTACTGACGTCAATTTGCCATGGTTAAATGCGGTGGTTTGCACAGTTTTGCGTGAAATGCTGCCATCTATCCACGGTTTCTGGTTTGGGTAGGTTTTAATATTCACAGTTGGAACAACATCCCCTATACACTTCCATGTCCTTTGGTCTGTTTTGCCTTGTAGTCACTGCCAGTTTGGAAGCCTTTGTTAAGGCCTCTAGAAGTGCAAGCGATATAAAACACCAACATTTTGATATGCATTCATTGATATGCTGTAATATGTAATATGTAAACACATTACCAATTGCCATATCTTCATTTTAAGTCTACTACAAAATGTGTTCCCTCAAGCCTGGAGGGAAGCAAAAGTCATTCCGCTACCTAAGAATAGTAAAGCCACCTTAGGCTCAAATAGCTGACCAATCAGCCTGTTACCAACCCTTAGTAAACTTTTGGGGAAAAAATTGTTTGACAAGATACAATGCTATTTCACAGTAAACAAAATTGACAACAGACTTTCAGTACGCTTATAGGGAAGGACATTCAACAAGCACACCACTTACACAAATGACTGATTATTGGCTGAGAGACATTGATGATAAAAATATTTTGGGGGCTGTTTTGTTAGAGTTCAATGTGGCTTTTGACATTATCGGTCATAGTCTGCTGCTGGAAAAACTTGTGTTATAGCTTTAACATAGGGTGTTTTTTAATGGAAGCCTCTACAACATAATCCAGGTAGAATCAGAAATTCCCCAGGGCAGCTGTCTCGGCCCCATACTTAAAAAAAATCTTTACTAACAACAGTCCACTGGCTTTGAGTAAAGCCAATTAACTCAACATTATACACGTCAGCTAATACAGCGACTGAAATGACTGCAACACTTAAAAAAGAGCAGTTAGTTTTAGAATGGGTGGCATGGAATAAATTAGTCCTAAATATTTCAAAACTAAAAGCATTGTATTTGGGACAAATCATTCACTAAACCCTTAACCTCAACTAAATCTTGAAATGAATAATGTGGAAATGGAGCAAGTTGAGGTGACTACACTGCTCGGAGTAACCCTGGATTGTAAACTGTCATGGTCAAAGCATGTTGATACAACAGTAGCTAATTTGGGGAGAAGTCTGTCCATAATAAAGCACTGCTCTGCCTTCTTAAAAATTATATCAACAAGGCAGGTCCTACAGACCCTAGATTTGTCGCACCTGGACTACTGTATAGTCGTGTGATCAGGTGCCACAAAGAGGGACTTAGGAAATTTACAATTTACACAGAGCGCAAACAATAATAATATGCATGTCAATCTCTCCTGGCTCGAAGTAGATTAGAGATTGACTTCATCACTACTTGTATTTGCAACAGGTATTGTCATGATGAAAGCACAGAGCTGTCTGTTTAAACGACTAGCACACAGCTCAGACACCCATGCATACCCCACAAGACATGCCACCAGAGGTCTCTTCACAGTCCCCAAGTCCAGAACAGACTATGGGAGGCGCACAGTACTACATAGAGCCATGACTACATGGAACTCTATTCCACATCAGGTAACTGATGCAAGCAGTAGAATCAGATGAAAAAACCCAGATAAAAATACACCTTATGGAATAGCAGGACTGTGAAGCAACACAAACATAGGCACAGACACATGCATACACACACATGATAACATATGCACTATACACACACGTACACATGGATTTAGTGTTGAAGTGGAGTATGGGCCTGAGGGCACACACTTAGTGTGTTGTGAAATCTGTTATGAATATATTGTAATGTTTAAAAAAATGGTATAACTGCCTTAATTTTGCTGGACCCCAGGAAGAGTAGCTGCTGCCCTTGCAACAGCTAATGAGGATCCATAATAAATACAAATACACACACACACAAAGGTACAGACACACGCATACGCACACAGGTGCTAGCACATGCACTCTACACACACACGTACATTGTAATATTGTTGTATGGTGGTATTATACATTTTGTATTTTAGATATGTAGTGGTGTAATAATGTTATATGATGTACTGTTTTATCTTTTGTTTTATGTGTATTGTAAGTGCCTTTGGACCCCAGGAAGAGTAGCTGCTGCCTTGTATATAAATACAAATACAGTTGGCCAATCAATTCCTGCAAATTATTATTTTCTCAGAAAATGTTTGTTATGTGATCCCCAAAAATTCTACTTTGGTCTCAGAATTATTTGCGTTTATTCTAACAAATTCTCAAATCCTGTAATGTCTATTGCAATCTTCTAACAGACGCACAGTGGTGCTTTAGAAACAATTAGCCTACTGTCATCACCAATGTTCCCTCAAAAAAAATTTGGGCACTGATTAAATTTCAGGTCTGCTGAGTGCAAACTTGAATGCGTTTACTGTGAACACTGAGGCTGTACCCATTTAAATTACAGTTTTAACAGCGGCCAAGTGGGCTACTGTGGCTATTTGATCATAATGTAGGCCTACCAGAGTGGCCTACCATAAAACACAATTCAGTAGCAGCCAATGTGTGGTGTTCAATGTAGGCTTACATTCCATGAGACTTTAGAAAAAATCATGCAGGGCTTGACGTTAACCTGTTTATGCACTTGTCCTTCAGACAAAGAGGTGACTGAAAGCGTTGTGTTATTTGATGCAAGAAACCACTTTACAAAATAAAATGCATTATTATTCCCATACCATCATTACAGAGAATCAGACAAATTATGCTACCCTCTGCCTATTGGCTACTTAGCTTATTCAAGCCTGTCTAAAAATACACACTTAAAGACAAAAAAAAAGCTCTTTACCTGACTTGCTTTTCAAAGATGTTTAGAAATGTACATGTTTTGTGCTGTTGTAGGAAGCAATCACTCCCCTATTGCTGACTACAAAGTATATATATCTGGGCTAATGACTCACTAACTAGCAAAGGATATGAATAAAATGTGCACACCTGGCTCTCGCTTTGATCTCAAAACAAGCGCATCTACTTAACGCCGCTCATGCTGTAAACTGTCCAGTTCAAAGTAAATGGCACAGATCCATATATGGCAATGGTCGATTTGTGTATAGGCCTACTGCAGCTCTAATTGGTTTTGCCGCACCGGTCTGTGTAGAGTATGGGCTGAGTCATGTGTGTCAATGCAATAGAATCCTACTCCAATGCGTTCTGCCTACAACATTCTTGCATAGTTCGTTTTGTTTCGGTATGATGCATTGAAAGTGGCTAAAATTGCGTTGATTCGACCACAATTGCCACAGTAAAGGGAAACGTTGATAGTGTTAACTAACGGGGAAAACTCTAGAAAGTTGAGTGAAGTTCAATCTCTGTGCGGCAGTCTCGGGGCTACTGTGCGCACGCGCACAGCTTAGAGGGAACATTGGTCATCACTGTAGTTATGGAAACCAATGACCAGTCCCAACAAACAAACAGCTTCACACAGAGCCACACAGTACACACAGCCAACACTGCTGGAAGAACAGCCAATTTAGAAAAAAAAACTAAAGACGACTCATTTTGCTTTTGGAAAAATGACAGAGTGACGAGAACACACAAAATACACACTTCGCTTTACTTTTAAAAAAAATATGTTTTACCCAGAATTCAGAAGGAATATCATAAATATTTGCGTTCACTTCCTTATCTGTGTTTTCACGTCTGTTATCAGTCCTCTAGCCAAGCATGCCTTGATAGGGAGAGGAAGAGAGACAGCAGCAGCCATATGTGACTCGTTTCAGGAAACTAGACATATGTCGCACGTCACTACTTCACCGGAGCGGCATTTGAACATAAACATTGATTTTTTTATCAAAATGCGTTTTTTGGCAGAAATGCCTTCTGGAACATATAAACTTTCATGTGCCTTAATAACAAACTTGTATTTAATCCATAAATACGAATAAAATTGTTAAAATATGAGCCTATTTGGTTTAGCCACGGAAAAAGACAGGAACCTTCCCGCTAGCCATGATCGGTTGAGATGAGTTTGGATTGGTCTGCCATGTAGCATGCTTCTGTCTATAACGTGAGCTATTCAGTATGTGTTGACAGTCCTTTCTACTGCACCGTTTTTGAAAGATATAACGTTAGCAATCGAGAACTACATGAGTTTTGCTACTTTTCTCAACAACATTGATGCCCTGAATTTAGCAGGCGCTATCGACAGATCAGTGGTAGAAAGTAATGAGCTACGGTCAGTGTGAACCGGAGTGACTTGACACAACGCTGGCCAAATAAGATGTAGCTACAAACAAAACGGAGTTAAATGGTTCCAGTCTGCCATGAAGCATTCATCCATGTATACGGGTAAGAGTCTAGCTACATTTTCAGATACACAGTTGAAGTCGGAAGTTTACATACACTTAGGTTGGAGTTATTAAAACTCAATTTTCAACCACAAGTTTCTTGTTAACAAACTATAGTTTTGGCAAGTCGGTTAGGACATCTACTTTGTGTATGACACAAGTAATTTTTCCAACAATTGTTTACAGACAGATTATTTCACTTATAATTCACTGTATCACTTTTCCAGTGGGTTAGATGTTTACATACACTAAGTTGACTGTGACTTTAAACAGCTTGGAAAATTCCAGAAAATGATGTCAAGGCTTTAGAAGCTTCTGATAGGCTAATTTACATCATTTGAGTCAATTGGAGGTGTACCTGTGGATGTATATCAAGGCCTACCTTCAAACTCAGTGCCTCTTTGCTTGACATCATGAGAAAATCTAAAGAAATCAGCCAAGACCTCAGAAAAAATAATGGTAGACCTCCACAAGTCTGGTTCATCCTTGGGAGCAATTTCCAAACGCCTGAAGGTACCACGTTCATCTGTACAAACAATAGTATGCAAGTATAAACACCATGGGACCACACAGCTGTCATACCGCTCAGGACGGAGACGCGTTCTGTCTCCTAGAGATGAACGTACTTGGTGCGAAAAGTGCGAATCAATCCCAGAACAACAGCAAAGGACCTTGTGAAGATGCTGGAGGAAACAGGTACAAAAGTATCTATATTCACAGTAAAACAAGTCCTATATCGACATAACCTGAAAGGCCGCTCAGCAAGGAAGAAGCCACTGCTCCAAAACCGCCGTAAAAAAGCCAGACTACGGTTTGCAACTGCACATGGGGACAAAGATCGTATTTTTTGGAGAAATGTCCTCTGGTCTGATGAAACAAAAATATAACTATTTAGCCATAATGATCATCGTTATGTTTGGAGGAAGAAGGGGGTTGCTTGCAAGCCGAAGAACACCATCCCAACCGTGAAGCACGGGGGTGGCAGCATCATGCTGTGGGTGTGCTTTGCTGCAGGATGGAGAGGTGCACTTCACAAAATAGATGGCATCATGAGAAAGGAAAATGATGTGGATGTATTGAAGCAACATCTCAAGACATCAGTCAAGAAGTTAAAGCTTGGTCGCAAATGGGTCTTCCAAATGAACAATGACCCCAAGCATACTTCCAAAGTTGTGCCAAAATGGCTTAAGGACAACAAAGTCAAGGTATTGGAGTGGCCATCACAAAGCCCTGACCTCAATCCTATAGAAAATGTGTGGGCAGAACTGAAAAAGTGTGTGCGAGCAAGGAGGCCTACAAACCTGACTCAGTTACACCAGCTCTGTCAGGAAGAATGGGCCAAAATTCACCGAACTTATTGTGGGAAGCTTATGGAAGGCTACCCAAAACGTTTGACCCAAGGTCAACAATTTAAAGGCAATGCTACCGAATACTAATTGAGTGTATGTAAACTTCTGACCCACTGGGAATATGATGAAAGAAATAAAAGCTGAAATAAATCATTCTCTCTACTATTATTCTGACATTTCACATTCTTAAAATAAAGTGGTGATCCTAATTGACATAAGACAGGGAATTTTTACTAGGATTAAATGTCAGGAATTGTGAAAAACTGAGTTTAAATGTATTTGGGTAAGGTGTATGTAAACTTCCAACTTCAACTGTACCTCTGTCCCAAATTTCCCACTGTGTCCCTTACAGCCTGTTTGAATTCAGTGAGTACTGGCGGCTATCTATTGTTCCACAGGAAACTTCTCTAACCCAAACACCAGATGGCAGCCTCTAATTTAATATCAGTCCCAATGCTCAATCCTTCTGTTCGTCAATTGACCTTGTAATGAAACATTCACTTCTTCAAATTACTAAGACATTGCATTATTAGAGTGGTATCTGAATGCAACTAATATTACCATTCACTTTGTTACTTTCACTAGTCTCCATATCTGTTTCCTTCAACTAGGACTCCCTTCTTCCCAATAGGAAGACCTTCTCAATCTCTACTCCTAATACACTCAGATCACCCTCAAACAATGTTCTGCTTTTCCCCCTATTGCAAGGTTTAAAAACAAAACAAACATGATAACTTTCTCCATATTGGAAGGCATTGTTTTAATTTTAGTCTACCCTAACAATGTTACTCTATATATTTATTACCAATTTCTGTTGGATATTCACTTTCTGCTTCACACTTATTAAATGTCTATTATTTTAAGATGAACATGAAAAAAAAAATGAAAAAAAAATGTATGCACTCACTAACTGTAAGTCGCTCTGGATAAGAGCGTCTGCTAAATGACTAAAATGTAAATGTAATGTGTACTGTTAGCTAGCTAGCTAACGTTAGCTGGCTGGCTCGCTAGCTAACATTACATGTATGATCTGTGTAGTTACACTACCAGTCAAAAGTTTTAGAACACCTACTCATTCAAGGGTTTTTCTTTATTTTTACTATGTTCTACATTGTAGAATAATAGTTAAGACATCAAAACTATGAAATAACACATATGGAATCATGTAGTAACCAAAAAAGTGTTAAACAAATCAAAATATATTTTATATTTGAGATTCTTCAAATAGCAACCCTTTGCCTTGATGACAGCTTTGCACACTCTTGGCATTCTCTTGTAGTATCTGAACATTTATAGCTTTGGCTGAGGTTTTCATATTGTTGGTTAAATGGACTCTACTTTGCTTTGCTGAAACATCTGGAAAGTATTACTATAGGGGCCCCCTAAGACAGAGGACATTGGGATATGTGGAGGCCAGGGATTGGTCTATTCAAAACACGCCATCTTATGTTACATAGGATATATACCATGTTTGAACAAAGGGACGAGGAGAGTGATCATATTTGAGATTGGGTTTGTTGCTCTCCAGATTCTGCAGAAATCTGTAAATTGATGCTGAAATCTTTGATGTAATAAAAGTTATAATCAAGTACAGTGTCAGCGGATTCCTTGTCAACACAGCATCTCAGCATCGTTGTTCACCACCACAGAAATTGGCGACGAGGATTTTGGGACATGTTGCGTCTATTTCAGCGTTGCATCATGGGCTCCGAGCTGACTCTCGCTCCAGAGTCCGGCAGATAAGGGTGAGCTTTCTCACAACTTTGGGCGCTGGTCAGTTCGTGTAGCTGTGTGTGCGTTGGGGGGACGCACCGTGAAGAATCTGTGTGAGCCTTGCTGTTATTGCTGTGTGTTGAGATTCCGTTCTAAATTTCTAAATTTGTTTGCGTTGGAAACAACGCAAACAGGGGGGAGTGTGTATATAATACAGGATCAAAGGAAAAAAAGGAATTGATAACACTGGGCCCAGGGAAATTTGGCTTGAATAAAATTAAAGGGAAAAGGAATAAAATAAAGGAATAAGACAAGGAACTAAGGAAAAAGGTATACTAATTAGGACGTCGCTGATCTACGGAAACCCTCAATTGAGGCAATCATTAGATGGGCCACAAATCCTGGGAAGTCACTAGGTGGATTTTCAGGTCAGTTCCAAGGGACTGTGATATTGTAGAATACACATTCAATTGTATGTTACCTCTCAGTGTATAGTTGACGAGGTATATGTCCGAAGTAGCCTCTCATTGAAGGTAGCACAAATTTAGGAAGGAAAATAAGGAATAGGAGCGACGGTAGCATGCTTTTGGAATTGTATGAATGGATGCATTCTTGTTGATTGAATAGTTTTCATGTGTGTGTGAGAGAAAGAGAGTGTGTGTGTGCGCAAATAAAGATGTCTCTGCTGTGTTTGAGCTGTGTGGATTGTGCAGAGAGTTATATGCTCGACTCATGCTATGATAAGATTTTATGTTAGATATATATACATATATATGTTGTGGTTGAGAACAGGGGTTTTAGTTTTTTGTAAGGAAATCTGTTATTTACGGTTAAAACCTTATGAGTCTCCATTTGAGAGAACGTTTTCAAATTGGTTAAATTCTATGAGCCCCCGGGAGGACGTTATGATTGTATAGAGAGGATTTGTAATGGATAAGAAAATAACTATAAATCTACAGATTAGAGTAAAATAAGTGAAGAAAGAAGAGAAAGAAAATAGACTATAGTTAAGTTAAGTAACTTTGAAGTAGGATTTGTGTTCTATGTTTTGTGTTGGTTTGTGCGTTTTGTTCAGTGTTACTGTTGTCTGTGTGGTAAATGTGGTTTGTTGGAAAGAACGGAGAGACAGCTGGTCTGTCTGCTGTTTGATTTAGAGAAAGGTTACTTGTAGGAGCGCTCCTCTCACCCTGAAGTCGCACTAATAAATGAACTGCGCATGTGTGGAGCTCTAAGGGTTTACAGTTGCACAGAGCGAATATGCCACTCCCCTGCCTGCACTGAGCTGCTGTGACATGCAGCTGAGAAAGAAAAAAGAAAGGGGGAGATTTGAGTACACACGAATAAAGTATTCTGTTTGTTAAGCGGCTGTTGCTTAAATATGAAACTATTTGATTGAGATTCATTGAATTTATAAATGAGAGCTATGTTGACAGATTAAAAATAAAAAGAAATAATTAAAATAAAATGTTATTGCGCTATTTATAATATTCCTGAGTTAAGCTGTTTGCTTATTTCTTAGCACGAATGTGAACATAGGTATGTCTAAAAGGGTATTGTATGGTTGAAATAACCCAGTGAATACATAAAATACTACATTCTTGTTTGTTTCTTTTGTTCTCCTGTGGTGTGAGAGACGAGAGGGAGGAGACAGAGAGAGAGGAGGTGCTGACCAGTGCGTCACGCGACAGCGTGGGCTGTCCCGGATCCAGTCCAATTAAGGCCAGTACTGTTCTATCCACAAACTTACTTTCCCTTACAGGATATTATAGATGAAGGGCATTTATCTGTTTGTGTATGCCTAGAATATTTCATGTTGTGACCATTTAACAGGGACTTGGCAACAGACCGATCAATTGATGTGATTGAGAATTACACATTGAAGTTTTTTTGTGCATGGGTTGTTTTGATTAGAGTTGTGTTGGAAATCCAGCACTGAGATTATTCTGTAAAATTAAGGTGATTGGGTGCTTATTAAGCAATTGGTTTGTGGGTGCCGTAGTGTTGCTGGATTACAGGTCTTTCTTTTTTGATTGCTCTGAAGTTGACTAGTTTCCTTTACTTTTCTTTATCGGATTTGGTAAGATTGCCACTAATCAATAATTTGGTTTAAAAAAATAAAATAAAAAAATAGGAGGGAATGATAAGCAACATAGCTGAAAGTATTTTTTGGTTTACAAATTAATTAGTTTAAAATAATAATTAAAAATAATAATAATTCACAATAAAGGAATATAAAAGAGTTGTTACAATGCGGAAAAAGGACATCAAAACGATGAACGTAATTACTCCTGTTGATGTAGTACAAAATAGCAACCCTTTAGTTAATGGTATTGCAAGGTTATCTGGAAAATGGCATAAACGTTGGCCTGACATTGAACAACCATGGCCAGTGGAAGGGACTCTTAACCCAGACGTAATTAAAGTAATGCAAGTGCTTGTGTCCACATATAAGGCAGATCAAAAGAAGGGGAAAAAAGGGAACAGCATAAAGAAAAGAGACAAAGAGAGCTGGGTGTTCTTAAGTTGTTTGAAAATGAGGGACAAAAACGGATAAAAGATACAAAAGATAAAAGAGACAGAGGTATAGAGAAAATGGCAAAAGATGCGAAGGTAACAGAAAAACTCATGGCAGAAGTCAATACACCTTTCTCACATAAGGATTCAGCAAAAAGACCCCCACCTTACGAGGAAGAAGTAGAGTTTAAGGACGTCTATCCTCAGCTTCCAGTGATCATTCAGGAGGGTGATTATTGCATCAGAGATTAAGATGAACGAATAATAGAGAGAGGACAAGCAGAAACGACCATAAAGATGAATCCAAACTCCAAAAGTAAGAAGAAAACGACATGTCTGGAAACTAAGGGTAGAGTGAAGTTCAGGAGGATGGAATTTGAAGATGATGATGATGATGATCAGAGTGATTCAGAAGAGATCATGGGTGGATATGACCCTGTGATCAGACGGAGGTTGGCTAGAGCGGAAAGAAGGGGTGATGGAAGTTGGAAGAAGAAGGATACAAGAGATTCGACCTCTGATGAAAGTGAAGATGGAGACAGCGATGAAGATTTGGAGATTAAAGGTGCTTCATGTTCAAGAGGATTTTATCCTGCAATGACTAGCACAGAAGAAATAGAAAGAGATATGGATTGATGCATATCATGCTTGGATAAGGCGAATAATTTAGAAGAAGTAAGAGAATTGGAAGAACAACTCAAGAAGTTGAAGATACAGATGGAAAAACTGCTGAAAAAAGAATCCCAAAAATTGGAGAGGAAGTATACATTGCGGTCAAGAAAAGGGAGCACAAGTAAGAAGATGATGCCAGTGAAATTAGAGGACAGAATCTGGAGTATAAGCCTTTGCAGAATGCCGATATGTCAGATATACTTGAGAAGCTGCCTACTCTTCAAGATGGAGCATATCCTTGGATTTCAAAGTTGGAAGAAATTACCTGGTCTCCCAAGGAGATTAGCCAAAAGTATCTTAATGCCATAGGAGACATTAAGAGACTTTTGGCTAATCTCCTTGGGATTCCAGGTATGGATGACATTTTTCAGAGAGCTGGACTTAATCGATACAGTGGGGGAAAAAAGTATTTAGTCAGCCACCAATTGTGCAAGTTCTCCCACTTAAAAAGATGAGAGAGGCCTGTAATTTTCATCATAGGTACACGTCAACTATGACTGACAAAATGAGAAAAGAAAATCCAGAAAATCACATTGTAGGATGTTTTATGAATTTATTTGCAAATTATGGTGGAAAATAAGTATTTGGTCAATAACAAAAGTTTCTCAATACTTTGTTATATACCCTTTGTTGGCAATGACACAGGTCAAACGTTTTCTGTAAGTCTTCACAAGGTTTTCACACACTGTTGCTGGTATTTTGGCCCATTCCTCCATGCAGATCTCCTCTAGAGCAGTGATGTTTTGGGGCTGTCGCTGGGCAACACAGACTTTCAACTCCCTCCAAAGATTTTCTATGGGGTTGAGATCTGGAGACTGGCTAGGCCACTCCAGGACCTTGAAATGCTTCATACGAAGCCACTCCTTCATTGCCCGGGCGGTGTGTTTGGGATCATTGTCATGCTGAAAGACCCAGCCACGTTTCATCTTCAATGCCCTTGCTGATGGAAGGAGGTTTTCATTCAAAACCTCACAATATATGGCCCCATTCATTCTTTCCTTTACACGGATCAGTCGTCCTGGTCCCTTTGCAGAAAAACAGCCCCAAAGCATGATGTTTCCACCCCCATGCTTCACAGTAGGTATGGTGTTCTTTGGATGCAACTCAGCATTCTTTGTCCTCCAAACACGACGAGTTGAGTTTTTACCAAAAAGTTCTATTTTGGTTTCATCTGACCATATGACATTCTCCCAATCCTCTTCTGGATCATCCAAATGCACTCTAGCAAACTTCAGACGGGCCTGGCTTAAGCAGGGGGACACGTCTTGCACTGCAGGATTTGAGTCCCTGGCGGCGTAGTGTGTTACTGATGGTAGGCTTTGTTACTTTGGTCCCAGCTCTCTGCAGGTCATTCACTAGGTCCCCCCGTGTGGTTCTGGGATTTTTGCTCACCGTTCTTGTGATCATTTTGACCCCACAGGGTGAGATCTTGCGTGGAGCCCCAGATCGAGGGAGATTATCAGTGGTCTTGTATGTCTTCCATTTCCTAATAATTGCTCCCACAGTTGATTTCTTCAAACCAAGCTGCTTACCTATTGCAGATTCAGTCTTCCCAGCCTGGTGCAGGTCTACAATTTTGTTTCTGGTGTCCTTTGACAGCTCATTGGTCTTGGCCATAGTGGAGTTTGGAGTGTGACTGTTTGAGGTTGTGGACAGGTGTCTTTTATACTGATAACAAGTTCAAACAGGTGCCATTAATACAGGTAACGAGTGGAGGACAGAGGAGCCTCTTAAAGAAGAAGTTACAGGTCTGTGAGAGCCAGAAATCTTGCTTGTTTGTAGGTGACCAAATACTTATTTTCCACCATAATTTGCAAATAAATTCATTAAAAATCCTACAATGTGATTTTCTGGAAAAAACATTCTCAATTTGTCTGTCATAGTTGACGTGTACCTATGATGAAAATTACAGGCCTCTCTCATCTTTTTAAGTGGGAGAACTTGCACAATTGGTGGCTGACCAAATACTTTTTTCCCCACTGTATATGGGGACTGCGGTGAATGATCCTGAGTTGTTAGCTGCAAGTAGAAATAGGCTGTGGAGAGCACTGAAAGATACGTTTCCAACAAATGTGCATCCTGACAACATTCTGATTGACCCACTAGGACAACAAGAAAATCCAAGAGCCTATGTGTCAAGAGCTCATGAAGTGTGGATAAATATTACCGGAAATGATCCAGATGTGAGTCAAATAGAGCAGTCAATTTTGCGAGCTACATTGCAGATGGGGCTGCCCTCACCAGTAAGGAGCAAACTGGCAGAGGTGGTTGGACTTGGAAGCATGGCAAAAGGTGTCTATACAGATCATATAGCCCATCAAGTGGATCTATACAGGAAAAAGGAACACAACCAGAAAGAACAGGACCAAGAAACTCTCAGAAAACCCAATCAAATACAACTGGTGGAGAATAAGAAGAAGGAGAAGAAATAGGCTTTGGTTATGCAGAATCAGTGTTCACCAAATCAGCAATCACTGCTACAGCTTCAACCGAACCAGTTCCAACCGCAATTGTCTCAGCCACCACTAGTGGGACCAGTTGTTTCATATCCATAGCCAGTTTCCGGACAGACACAGAATTGTAGAGGAAGAGGATGAGAAGGTTTAGGAAGAGGAAGAGGGGGAAGATTTAATCCATACTTCCAGCAATCTTCAGAAGTGTGTTATAATTGTGGACAGGTTGGTCACTTTGCCCGTGAGTGTAATGGGCCAGGAGGAAACACCAGAGGAAATTTCAGAGGAAGATACAGGGGACAGTCAAGATCATTTGGAGGACCGGTGAACCCTTATAGGGGCCCGGAGCCAGGATTCTAGAGGTGCCCAGAAGATCCGAAAGGGGGGTGTCAGCTGGTAGCATCAGGACCGGAAAAAGATCCAACAATTGAGGTGAAAGTAAACAACCGACCATTGGAAGTGATGGCGGATAGCGGAGCTGCTTTCACCTGTGTTCGGCCTGAAGATGCTACACATCTCCCTATGTCCAATCGACTGATTCGGACAATCGGATTTGAGGGAGTGAAACAGCTGATTCCTCTTACAGAACCAATTGAGCTCTGCTATAAAAATCAGAAAACTACAATACCCATACTGGTATCGGAACATACACCTATTGCATTGTTGGGAAGAGATGCATTGTGTAGATTGAATTGTACAATAAAATGTACGCCAGAAGGCTGTCTGGTAGAAGTGCCAAAAGAAAAAGTTTACCAATTGTTGATGACGACAGAGATTGACTCTTCTTCAGTATTTTGGATTGGAAATCTCAGTGCAGATTTTTTTAAGCCGGCTAAGATATGGGAGAAATTCATTGTGGCAAACATGCCAAATGCGAGGCTTCCTGAATATCCATTTCATTGTACGCTCAAGTATTTCAAGAATGCTGCCCAATCGAACTCAGAGGAATGGTTGAGTCATCAACCAAAGAAAGTTCAACTCAACTCATGTTGCATAATTTTAGGACCACAAGCAGCAGCTATGAAGATAAACACAGACGATTATCTGGATAAAGAATTTGAGATTGAGAAGAGTGTGCCACATGTGACCTTGTTGGTTTCTGAAGACTATGAGCAGAAGCATATAGGAGAAATGATGACAGAAGCAGAGAAAGCTGTTTTTGTACCGATGAAAGAGAATTTGGCGATTTGGAGGAGTGAAGATCAGCGATTTCTCAAAATCATGATTTCGGCTCAAGGACAAGGACAGCCACAAGCTGTACGGATGACACATGAATCTATTTGCAGTGTGAAGATGGATTCAGACCCTATGAAAGAGGAGATGTTGCAACAAGTTCCAGAAGGGTTGTGGTCTCAACACAGTACCGATATTGGACTTGTGAAATCAGCCCAACCGGTGAAAGTTGAACTTCGACCAGGAGCCAGACCTCCTTGGAAGAATCAGTATCCATTGAAAGATGAAGCAATCCAAGGGATCGAACCACAAATTGAAGGACTTTCGAAAGCAGGTGTTTTGAAGACAATAAAAAATCCTCAGAGTAACACGCCTTTGTTGCCTGTAAAGAAACCTGATGAGACTTATCGTGTGATTCATGATTTGAGAGCGGTGAATGAGGTAGTGACTGATTTTCCAGCAGAAGTGCCAGACCCGCATACCTTGTTAGCCCAAATCCCTCCTGATGCGACACATTTCACGGTGTTAGACTTATGTGGTAAATTTTTTAGTGTTCCACTTAGTGTAGAAAGTCAGGGTTTATTTGGGTTCACATATAATGGACAGTTCTATGAGTACAGTCGATTGCCACAGGGGTTCAAGCATAGCCCTCACATTTATTAATAAAGTACTGAAGGACGATTTGGTAGGGATAGATCAGATATTGCAAAGTACTGTCATTCAGTATGTGGATGATATAATTATCTGTTCACAGAATAAGTAAACATGTCATAAAGACTCAATTAAATTGCTACAGGTATTGGCAGAAAAGGGGCATAAGGTTTCACAGAAAAAGTTGCAATATTGCCAGGAGAAGGTCGTTTATTTGGGTCAGAAAATAACGCATGGACACAGAAGCATTTCGGACAGTCAATTGGAAGCTATTCGTAAGGCTCCGAAGCCTAGAACTGTCAGAGAGATGATGACATTTCTTGGTATTGCTGGTTATTCTTCAGCCTGGGTTGAGGGCTATGCTAGTTTGACGGGACCTTTGAGAGCTATGGTTAAGGATACTGGGAATGGTCAACTCCATAGCAATCTTTCCTGGACACAGGAAGGCCTTGTAGCATTTGAAACGATCAAACAGAGGTTACAAGAGGCACCTGCACTCACACTACCAGACTCCTCTAAGAATTTCTTGCTATATGTGTCTACTTCTACTGGAGGTAAATATGCTTTTGCAGTTCTTTGTAACCTATTTCCTATTACTCTACTGCCTATTCAGAAGTAGAACTAGGACTACCACTGTGCTATAGAGCAATGGTGGGAGTATATTTAATGTATGACAAAGCATCATCTGTTACGATGGGTTACCCAGTAACAATCCTTACCCATCATAGTCTCAGAAATCTTCTGAACTATGGAAAATATACATTGACTATGCCTAGGCTCAGAGACTATCATAGGCTCTTA